>NW_022196905.1:233626495-233676977 GCF_008632895.1 Mastomys coucha
CTTAAAAAAAAAAAAAGGTGTGCTCATGAGATTAGCTCTATTTGAGATTCTTTCTTCTGGTATTGAGGATCAAACCCAGGAAGTCACAGAGGCCAGGCAAATGCTTCCTAGTGGGCCAAAACCCATCCGCACTAGATGATTTTATTACTGTGAGCTCTTGCGTGTGTTTGTGGGGCTGATTCTTTGCAGGTTCACGTGGGTTTCAGAGATTTAACTTAGGTCATCAAGTTTGCATGGTGGGGTGGCAAGGGCCTTTGCCCACTGAGCTCTCTGCAATGTTGTTATTCTTGATAGAGTGAGCTTAGAAACGATCCAAATGCTCACCGATGAGCAGTGGCTGAGATGTCACCACGCATTTGGACAAGGGACGGTGCAGTCATCACTGATGAACCAATATATTTCTCCCATTTTCCTTTTTGAGATAGGATATTGCTATCAAGCCCAGGCTGACTTCAAACCTGTGATCCTCCTGCCTCCATGATGCCCAGCTACAAGCATACGCTCTAAATGCTAGGAGTGCTTGCCGGAGTAGTGTGGAGAGCTCTTGATATCATTACCTACTAAGACAGGCAACACTTTAAAGGGGGGCTAAGATGATAAGGCAGTCATCACTGCCTGTAGCAAGATTACCGGGATCACCTGCCCTGCTATCAGCTAGACTACTGTGTTTACTGCTAGGATCTGGACAAGCTTAGAGCAGTGGCTCTCAACCTTCCTAATGCTGTGACCCTTTAACACAGTTCCTTGTGTTGTGGTGACCCCCAACTATTATTTTCATTGCTACTTTATTCCTGTCATTTTGCTGAATCTGTTATGAATCGTAATGTAAATACCTGTTATTTCTGATGGAATTAGGTAAGCCCTGTCAAAGGGTCGCTGTACTACCCCAAAGGGGTCACGACCCACTGGCTTAGAGGTGCTTGGTACTCCCAAGCAGTTTTGCTATTGGTTTGTTTTGAGGCAGATTCTCACTATGTACACTGGCTGACCTTGAACCAAAGGTCAAGCCTCCCCAGTCCTGGGTTTGCAGGTGCTCAGTGGGACTCCAGCTCTTCTCCATCATTTAAACAGAGGGTGAGCTCTGGTGGGGAACCTGCCACATCATCAACCCTTGATATGTCTAGTAGAGTTTCCTTGATGTTGGAGCCCTCTTCTATTCTCTTCTCAAATCTTTTAAAAGTGCAAGGCGGTTTTCTTCTTGAAAATAACAACTGCAGGAGGGGAACAGGGTGCTCTGGGAATGGCAGGAGCTCGAGGGCACCACCACCATCTGATGAAATTTGATCATTTCTACAACAAGCCTGTGAGAAGGCGCCCTTAGGCTAGGACGCTTGGCGAGGCAGGTGATTCAAAGACCTGGGGTTGGGATCAGGCGCTGCATGCGCCTCACACTTTCTCATCTTTCTTCTCCTCCAACATCTCCACCGACAGTGTCTGCTCTCCGGGATCAGGACCTGGACTCACACGGATCCTCACGGAGGGCTCCGGGGGCCCTGCTGCCTCCTCCGTACTTCCCTCTGGCTTTGCTGAGGCTGATGGTGGAGAGCTTGGGGCTGGGGGTCCCGGGGGCTCCTTGGGCTCTGGTGGCTCCTGGGTTGCAGGCTGGTCTGTGGCTCTAGAGCCCTCCTCTCCCCCAGCTTCTTGCGAGCTTTTGGCCTGAAACCGGGAAAGCATGACACATGAGGCATGATCTTCCAAAAGGGCATGGGAAGATCTTGCAAGCCAACTTGCCCCCACTTTCTGGGGCTTCCCAGAGGACAGTGGCACAAGTGGCCTGACAAAGTGACATCGTAGTTGTGTAGGAGAAACAATATAGTGTTAGCGAATTGAAGTTTGAGGATGAGAGGCCAGCACATTTGGGGGAAAGTCTTGGGGATTTGTTTTGTTTTACGTCTCCATATGTAGCTCAGGCTGACCCTAAATTTAGTGTAGAGCACAAGTTGGCCTCAAACTCAGGATCCTTCTGCCTCAGCCTCTCCTATACCGAGACTGCAGGTGTGGGCAACGATGCCCAGCTATTAGGGATAGTTTAGGGATCACAGTATTAGGGATCATATTCCCATTCTCTCAACATAATTTCTTATTTAGGGATTGTTTGAGAAAGGGCCTCATTATGTAGCTCAGACTGCCCTGAAAGTCACTGTGTAGCTCAGG
This sequence comes from Mastomys coucha, assembly GCF_008632895.1. Classification (NCBI taxonomy): domain Eukaryota; kingdom Metazoa; phylum Chordata; class Mammalia; order Rodentia; family Muridae; genus Mastomys; species Mastomys coucha. The sequence continues at coordinate 233,628,650 of NW_022196905.1, forward strand.
CTGACCTAGAATCCGTAGTGATCCTGCCTCGGCTTCTCACCTATGGGAGATGCCAACCAGGTTTATCTATCCGGTTTGAACCTGTCTCTGTCAGTTCCAACCAAACGAGGCCGCTGCTGTAAAGGAGACAGAAAGTTCCAAGACTGAATGTGTGGCCGGCTCTTGGAGGTCCCGGGCCTTCTTGAAACAAACCTGCTAAGGGGCAAAAGCCAGGGCTCAGCCACGTTACCTGTTCCAGCAGCTGCTGCTGTCGCGCGGCTGCCTCCAGTGCAGCCAGTTCCTTGAGCCTGGCTCTCAGGTGGGCGAGCTTGCCACCCTTGGCTCCCCTGGGGCCCATCTTTCCTGCGGCAGCCAGGGCAGCATTGAAGAGCTTCGGGGTGCCTGCACGCGGGGGCAGGATGAGCACACTCTTCTCCTCCTTGGGTTTGTTGTTGTTTCTTAGCATGCGCCTGAAAGAGAGCCACGCCCACGTCCATTTCTAGTGCGCAGTAGAATTCCCCATCTGCGCCTGCGTAGAACCCTCAGCCTTGTAGCTACGTGGTGGCAGTGCTTGGTAGTGTTGGTGCTGTCTTTGTTGATGATTTCAGGGTGCTAAGTGCTTTTGTATAGATGGATGCTTAGATGGAGGCTTAGAACGGCCACAATGAGGTGGAGCTTACTATCTGTGACATAGGGATAGGAACCCTGAGATTAGGAGTGATTGATTAACTTGCCTGAGGTCACAAGGGACAGACTGAAGGATACAGCTATAGCTTGGATGTGGTTGGAGGGTGTCTTCAACGGTTCATAGGCTCATGATGAAATTGGGAGGGAGGGAGCATGGAACCTTCAAGAGGCAGGGCCTGTTGGGGAGTCTTTAGGGTCCTGAAAGAATGATCTAATCCCACAAAAGGGGTTGTTATATAAAAGTCATCCTGGCCCCCTCTCTGCTTTATCTGAAAAAAGACTGGGATTATTGTGCCCCTGGAAATGGGAGAAACTGAGACTCAGAGGAGGGGCAGGGAGAGACACGTTCCAGGTGGCCTGGAAGCAGCAGAAGCAGAAGCGGGATAAGGTGTGATCCAGCATCCTGTTTCTTTGAATAAGGATAAAATTTTCCATCAAGAGAGCCTGTGCCTTTTACTAGGAATTTTTCATGCAATCAATGTGTGATGAACAGCTTGGCTCAAGAACAATTGAATTTTGCCTGCAGTCTAGTGGGTGAGCTTGCTAATTGGCAAATCCATTCATCAGGGTGCCAGCTCAATGTGTTTTGGCTTTTGCTTTTTTTTTTTTTTTTTTTAAATGAGGCTGCTGCCGGCTGCTTAGCTAATCAGAGCCAATGGGCTTAAATTGTGTGCGGTGATATTAATCGCCTGAGATTTGCATTTCTCCCTGGGTTTCCCCGGGAGACACAAGCAAGATCATCCATCAGAAGGCCTGGAAGCTGGCTCACCACGGCCCAGGCACCGTCATCTATGTCATGTGAATCTATAATTCACCCATGACAGGCAGGAGGAAGGCTCCATGTGGTGCTGAAGTGACAAAGAGCTACGGAGAGGACAGCTGCTGGCTGCTGGGCTTTGGGACCTGTCCACATGAATGGAATTCTCCATGATCCAGGCCTCTGCTCTGGAAAGTGCATGAGGCAGGGGAGTGGGACCTAGAATAGTGTATGAAAAAAGCCCATTCACAAAGAGGTGTCATTGGGAGTGTTACTTTGAAGAGGATCTGGGATTTCAATCTATCTGCCTGGCTGCCTCCCTCTCCTCCCTCTCTTTCTCCCTGTCTCTCTCTTCTTCTCTCCCTCTCTAAACATATTGTGTACATATTTATTTATACATTTGTATATATACATGCATATGTATGTTTATATGTATGTATGCATATGTGTGTGTGTGTATATATACATACATATATATATACATAATATACTATACATACATATTTGACCACTTGTCCCCATCACAAGGTCCTTTCTTCCTCACCATAGGTCCAAAGCAGCCAGCCAGGTCAGGCAACCATGGAAACCAAGAGCCAAAAACAAACTTTCTCCCCTTTTGCACTGATCTTCTCAGGGAAGGGTGTTACCTTGTTCGGCACCAGCTACAACACACACTAGGACCCAGTCTAGAGCCACCCTGTGAAGTCTGTGGTGATCACAAGGGTCTGCTGTTAGAATCTGTTAGACTGCTGCTCAGACCACGCCCACCTGCAGCAGCCCCCTTTTCCTTTGGAAAGGAAATAGCAAACCCTTTACCAAGGACCTGGTTGTGAATATTTAACCCTCAAACTGGCTCCCAGAGGCCTGGATTCCAGGAGAATCCTCATTTCCCTCCTCATTTCTCCAAAAGGCTCAGGTAAATTCAGCCTTTTGGCCTTGAAATCTCCTCAGAGCCCCTGCCATTGCTGCTGTCTGTCTGTCTGTCCATCCTTGGTGTTAATAACTCTTCTAATAAATTGCACTCAAAAGGATAATCTGCCTTAGTAATCCCAGGCTGGAAGCTGTCCACCAGTGAGCACTGATCTCAGTGTTGGCAAGAGGAAGTCTGCAAATACAGAGCCTGGGCTGGGTGAGGAGGGCAGTCGCCTCTGGGCCGTGCTCAGGGGGAAGGCACAGGACACGCAGGCCTTCAAGGCGGGGGCGGGGCCCCTGCTATAGAGGGAGTAAGTTACAAGATAGCCTGAGCTATGAGATCACATGCGCGCGCGCGCGCGCGCGCGCGCGCACACACACACACACACACACACACACGTACACGTACACGTACACGTACATGGACTATTACATTTTTAACATGACAGAACTGACCCAGCTTAGCAACACTGGCATTGTCTTACTGTGTTCTGGGTTTTACTATTGGCTGTCCTGGACCTCAATATATAGACCCGGGTAGTTTTTCAAGACAGGGTTTCTCTGTGTAGCCCTGGCTGTCCTGGAACTCACTCTGTAGACCAGGCTGGCCTCAAACTCAGAAATCCACCTGTCTCTGCCTCCCAAGTGCTGGAATTAAAGGCTTGTGCCACCACTGCCCAGCCTGGGTAGTCTTGAACTCACAGAGATACACCTCTGCCTTACCCAGTGCTGGGTATGCCACCATGCCTGGCTCATACTATCTTACTTAATCTTCATAACAGACAAAGTAGGGGATGGTTACTATTATTTTATAGATACAGAAACTAACCCTAGAAAAGTTAAGTATGTTTTGCAATTTCACCCAGCCAGCACCTCACAAGGAAGGGATTTGGGTGTAACCAACCACCCACACCTCCCGTGGGTTTCTATACCATAGCATGCCTCTCCGTTTGGAATCTCACCTGAAAGACTAGAAAGCAGAAATCTGCTCTTCTAAAAACAAAACAACCTATTGCCCAATACACACACACACACCCCATAGTTGCAAAGCATTGGCATTGTGCCAAGGGCTCACACTCTGGGGGAGGGGAAGGAAGGCGTTCTGTGACTGCAGCTGACTCCACAATAAGCTACCATTCACAAAACAGGAAGTAAGAAAACAGCCAATGTCCTGTCTGTTTTTGAAAAAAGGAAAACACAAGACGGAAAATGTGGAGTCAATGAGGTTAGCCAGACCAGGTGGCACAGGTCTGTGAGCCTAACTCCTTAGGAGGTTGAGGCAGGCAAATGGAGATGGCAGTGCCCACTTGGCCTACCAAATAACAGGAATGGCAGCCTGGCCAACAGAGCAGGATCCTGCCCCAAATACAAATCAAACATGACAAACGTAAAGGCTGGAGGCTAGGCTCAGGGGCAGAACATTCACCTGGTGTGTACAAGGCCCTGGGTACTAAAGAAAGAAAACAAAAATATCCACAAAACAAACCTAATGCATTTAGCCCTTATAGGGGCAGGTGACAGGGTAAGGCGGACTTGTGTCACTTTCCTGAGTATACAGTTTTGTACTTCAGGAGTACTGTTAACATTTTATAATCTCAAAAACCAAAACAACAACAACAACCCTGCCAGTCACGGCAGAACACACTTGAGATTGTCCTCAGGAAGCAGGCACTGGAAGTTCACTAAGCTAGGCATGGTGGCACATGTCTCTAATTCCAACACTGGAGAGGCAGGTGAATCTGAGTTCCAGACCAGGTAGGGGTGAGACTCTGTCACAAAAACACCGACGACATCAACTACAGTCAGATGGATAGAGCCTTAAAACAGAAGGCAAGTCCAGCAAATAAACCTAACACATTATATGAGAGCTAGTCAAACATCTATGTTTTCCCATGATGTCCCCTGGACCCTCTTCTGTTTGAATCCCCAGTTATTCCCTGACTGGTCAATATAGAACTGATCAGCCAGTGATTGAGCAGGGGAGAAAATAAGGCTGGACTTCCTTTTAGCCAGGGGAGGAGGAGGGAGAGAGGGAAACATTGTGCCTACAAACCTATCCAATCCCATGCTGGGGATCAAATCCAAACCTATCCAATCCCATGCTGGGGATCAAATCCAGAGACTCGGGCACACAGGCAAGGCTTTGTTCTAACTTCTACCATATAATATTTTACCATAGATACTTGAGTCAAAGGCAAAAATAACTTTATCTACTCTACTTGAAAGGCTTGCCTTCTGAAACATTATATCATACGACTGAACAAATGAATAAATAATACAGAAGAAGATAGCCAAGTGTCTCTGTGTCAGGAAAGGGGTTTAGAGTATAGAAAGAGGGCTGGAAAGATGGCTCAGAGGTTAAGAGCAGAGACTGCTCTTCCAGAGGTCCTGAGTTCAATTCCCAGCAACCACCTGGTGGCTCACAACCATCTGTAATGGGATCTGATACTGTCTTCTGGTGTGTCTGAAAACAGCGACAGTGTACTCACATATTTAAAATAAAATAAAAAGAAATGAGGGCCACTCCCAGGAGCCCATTATTAAAAAATAAAAAGTATAGAAAGAGGGATGATTAGAACTAACTCTAGGGTCACTCTGAAATTGCCTTATATGACTACCAATTCATCACTATCTACAGAAAAATTAATATTGACATGTATGTGCTTATATATGTGAAATATGCATATTGACATACATAGTATATTCACATGTATATACTGATATACAGTTAACTGGATTCATGAGGAAACCCAGTAGCAATAAGTACTCTTTAGGTTCAGATCTTGTTTCCATTTTATTTTTACCTCATTATTTTAAGAACTATAGCCCTGGCTGGCATGGAACTTGCAGCACAGACATGACTGGTCTTAAGTTTGCAGCAATCCTCCTGCCTCTGCCTCTGTGATCATAGGTATAAAACACCACACCAGGCCTAGATCTTGGTTTCTAAAAACTATTGGTGAACTGGATCCAGAGAGAAGCGCACATGCCTAGCGTGGGTAAGGTCCTGGGCTCTATCCCCGACCCCGTCTCCCACAGAACTCCTCCAGACATCTCCCACTAGAAGAAATTTGGTTCCTTGAAGAAACTGCCCCTTTTAGGAGGGCAGTGGCGTGGGAGGTGGGGGAGCCCAAGGTTAGCCAGGCTGTCTCGGTGTGCCTGTTTCTTCCCTGCAGTCACAGGAAATGGTGACTTGTAACGGGACATCAAAGGGTAAGAGAAGTCAGCTTGAAGAGGTCCCATTGGCCAAACCAGAGCAACCGGAGCCTCTGAATAACTGTAGTAGGTGTTTCGTAAAACAAAGTAATGCCTGCTCATGGAATAAACACATCTAGGAGACGGGGGCAGGGGCATGGGGTTTCTCTATAGCCAAGTGGGAGCCACAGGAGTGGGAGGTCAGAGGAGGTTAGACAGAGATGGCTCAGAAAGAACACTGAGGAACCAAGAGTCTCAGGACAGATTAGTGTCCACCAAATGGCAGGTACAAGCTGGGTAGGAACGGGGACATATATGTGGCTCCAAAGAGCGCCCCTACTAATTGCTTGTCAAGTACAAAGAAACAATAACTTTGAAGCACAGTAACCCTGTCCCCAAGATTGAGGGGAACTCATTACCTTGGGAAGAACCCAGACATTGTGCCCCCATATGCAGCTTTGAGGTCACATCTGCACCAAGTGCAGAACTGAAAAGCCATCGCCAGAAGACACCAGACACACCTAATCCAAGGAGTATTCTAAAACGTAGCTGGCCTGTTGGCTGCAAAGAGATCAGAGCCATGAGAGACAGCCACTTTAGTAAGGAACTGTCCCAGGTCAGAGGAGACAGGACACTGTCTGCACATTCTGCAGGACAGGGCCTTTGACTTGACCCAGGAAGGGAAAGCAAGCTACCAGACACTCCGCACAATCTGAACATGGGTTATTGATGAGAGAGCAGTACGGTTTCCATAGCAAACGCTCTGATAGTCACAGTGGTATTACAGCGATAGGAGAGAATCATATTTTCCCAATCACTGCTCAAAACCTGAAAGGAAAAAACAAAGGGAATCTGTACCTGGCCTTCTTCCGAAGTAACTTCTGAGATTCGGGATAATGCACCAAAATTTCATTCAAATCCTTCTTGTCCAGAATGAAGAGATTGGTGAAGCCGTGGGCCACCACATTGGCCGTGCGCCGGTTGCCGCCCCCGACAGCCAGCAAGCTGGGGTAGAAAAGGTAGGAAAATGAGGCTGTGGTTTTAGAGAAATTGTTTTTGTTTTTTGCTGCTGTTATTTTGTTTTGAAACAGTATCTCACTATGTAGCCGTAGCTACACAGCTGTCCTAGAATTCGCTATGTTGACTAGGCTGGCCTTGAACACTCAGAGATCTGCCAGCCTCTGCCTCCTCTGTGCTGGGACTAAAGGTGTACGCCACCATGCCTGGAATTGTTTAGATTTTGCAATAGAATATCACTGTTTCTTTCAAGCTGATTCCCTATGAGCCTCCCTAGTACCTAGAACTACGGATGTGTGCCACCCCGTAGCTTGGCTTTTGTTCCCATTCATTCAGCTATGCATTTCCCCACCACCATGGTGGCACCGATCCCAGGAGCCAGAGCTTTATTCGCTGTGGTTTCCCATGAGGCCAGCCCCAGCCTTTGCTCAGGGTGCATTTGATGCTCACCCCACCACCACCACCACCACAACTGACCTTATCTCTCCAAACACCGATCCCGCTTTGAGTGTCACCAGTACAGCCTTTCCATCTGGGCCACCCAGCACCTGCACCTGCCCCGCCTGGATAATATACATCTCTCGGCCAATCTCCCCCTGGAACAGAAAGAAGAGGGCTGAGTCCTACACCCCATGGCCACTGAGGCTGCCCTAGCCCTGCCCCACCAGATTGTGTAGTGTGGTTGGGTCGATTTCCTCCTGGCCTCCATCTTCTCTTCTGAATGTTGGTACTATTCTACAACTCTCACTTGTACTACCCATGGTCTACACCCCGGTGAGAATCTATGCCCAAGGCCTCAGGAGCTTGGCTAGTGTTTGCTGAGATGGGAATGATAGTAGCTGTCAGGAAGCCCCAAGGCATTTTCTGGGCTGATGCCAGTAGGCGTGCTTCCCACTAGTGAACCTGCTATGGTAAGATTATGCTCTACCAAGACTGTAATGCAAAGCCAAACCAGGGACTGGGATTTGAGTTCAGACAGCCTGACTTCAGGGTACATGGTTGCCATGGCTAATCTCTGTCCCCCAAACCTAGGCTCTGTCTGGTGAAACCCTAATCCCCAGGACCTCCCGATATGTCCTTATTTGGCGATAAGGTCATTGCAGATGACCTACTTGAGTAGGTTGGCCCTAATCCTAGCCAACTTGCACTATTACAGAAAACATCTATAGGTGGAAGAGAGCCAAAGAGAAGATGCTCATCTTGCTACTTGAAGAAATGGGCCAGTTGACCTGCCAGCCCTATCACACAATGGCTCAAATCCCAAGCTAAAACCAAAGCAACAAATGAATGAATGAATGAACGGGGGTGGGAGGGACAAATGAATGAGTGACTGTGGGAATTGCTCTAGATTCGATCAGAAACAGGAACCTGCCATACACCTTCCAATCCTCATCCTGCCCTGGTAGCCACCTGTCAATCACACCTGTCATGATTAAAGGGGGTGACAGTAACCCAGTTACACCTTGACTTACTACACAACATCACAGCACATCACACACATGCGAGATCTGGGGTTCCCTTCTCCATTCTGACATCTGGGGTCAAAGTCCCAGTGTCTCAGAGAGTCATGGAGGAATCAACAGCAGAGGGAGGCACTGTACCTACACTTCATCCACAAGGAGAACAGGACTCAGAGAGGGCAAGCCACCTAGCCAGTGCTGCACCGCTGGGAAGTGGCTCTAACACTGTATAAAGCGCTCTATTGCTCCCAAACTTCTCCCAGCCCCTAAGGCAGCAGCTTTAAATGCTCATCCCACTCTCCTCCCCTGGCTCAGCAGTTCACTTCCAGAAACTTCATTGCTACATAGCATGCCGGCCAACAGACACACTCAACCTACAGCTGTCCGGGCCACATTTAGCTAGGGATAGCTATGGGTGTGACCCAACACAAACCTGTAAACTAAACTCAAGGGATGTCTTAGCAGGTAAAGGCATTTGTGGTGATCTTGGGGAACAGAGTTTGATCCCCAGAACTCACATGGTGGAGGGAGAGAACCAAATCCTTCAGGTTGTCCTCCAACTTCTACATGTTCATGGTTGCATAACATCCCCAAACTCCCCCTAGCAAATAACTAATTTAAAATGAGGGGGCTGGATGGGGGTTGGAGAGATGGCTCAGTGGTTAAGAGTACTGATGGCTCTTCCAGAGGTCCTAAGTTCAATTCCCAGCAACCACATGGTGGCTCATAATCATCTGTAATGGAATCTAATGCCCTCTTCTGGTGTGGCTGAAGACAGCTACAGTGTACTCATATAAATAAGATAAATAAATCTTAAAAAAAAAATGAGGGACTGGAGAGAAAGTTCAGTAGTTAAGAGCAGGATAGGTCCTCTTCCAGAGGACCACAACAATTTATATATATATATATATATATATATATATATATATATATATATATATTTAATTTATATTATTCTTAATATATAAAATATAAATGTATTAATTTTTACATATTATATAATCATATATACATATATATGTATGTATAGATAGATAGACAGACAGACAGACAGGCATGGTGGCACACACCTTTAATCCCAGCACTTGGGAGATAAAGGCAGGTGGATTTCTGTGAGTTCAAGGCCAGCCTGATCTACAGAGTGAGTTCCAGGACTGCCATGGCTATATAAAGAGACCTTGTCTCAAAAATAATAAATAATAATTTTTAAAAGGCTGAATCCACCTGACAGGGGCTAGAGGCTCCCAAGTCTTACAACGTTTTCACCCCATACATTCACTCAGACTTATTAATACCTCTGTACAAAAGTCTTAAAATTTGCTTACCCCCTGCCCCTAGTGACCTTGCCACCACCTTGGACCCATTAACAAAGAGCACAAAGGGCTTTTGACACTGTCAAGAGTCAGATTCTCACATGCATGTTTCCTATGTGGCTCAAAGCAATGAAGGGAACCTGATGCAGGGTGGAACAAAGAGATAGGGCCTGTGGTGTCCGACAGGGAAGGCACTACCTGTCCCTTTAATGACAACCCTCCTCCTCCCGGGCTGATTCTTGCTATTATAGAAAGTGGGACCCAGAGCTAGCCAACGTTCTGTTTCATCCAGACATTTGGATTTTGATGTAAAATCTTCCAACTTTTAAACGTTAGGGATTAATTCCACTTAAAGAAATTCACAAACCACCTCAGGGCTGTAAGCCACCCATGGGTCCCCAGTTGCAGCTGTTAACTTGGCCTGTCCCTTCACCTACTTTCCTGATGGCAAGACTGAGACCCTGGCAGCAGTTTTGTGGCTTAGAGCCCCACCACCCCTCTTCTGCCAGGCAGGCTCCTCTGTGTGAAGGGAGCTTTGGAAGCACTTGGCAGCAGCGCCCAGGGCTCCTCTACATCATGGCTGCAGAGCAGGGTGAACAGATATCCTCCCACGCTTGCAGGCACATGGCCCACACAGCTCACCTTCTTGCACACATAGTCATTGGGTAGGTAGACGACGGATCGAAGCCGCTTGAGCATGTCGAAGATCATCTGCCGGTCACAGCCCTGCCCAGATGGAGGGGAAGGACTCTGTCAGAGAAAGGCAAGGGCTTTGTCCTAGATTCCCCCAGTGGGAGGGCACCTGTGTGTGGGGGGTACCTGAAAGAGGGCCACTTTGCTGACAATGTTGTAGTTTACATCAATGGCGAGGTCCAGGCGCATCTTGTCCGGAAGCTGTACCATTAGCTCTGACTCGTCTGGGAAGGAGACCCAGCTGGGGTCAGAGTTCAGACCTGGCCTGCCCCTCAGACACCCACACACAATTGGCCCTGCAGTGCTACTCCAGAATCTGCAAGTCCCCTTGTCAGGAACATCATCCCCTCCTTTCCAAACTCCTACCCAACCTTCAAAACTAAGGACTAAAGCTGCTTCCTCCAGAAATCCTTACCTTGATGTCCCTACCCAGCTTTTGTATCAATAATCTCTATGACCTCCCTACTTTGATTTTTTTTTTAAACAGTGTGTGCGTGCAAATGCACTGCACTATGGTACACACGTAGAGGTCAGAGAGCAACTTGACAGGAGGTCAGTTCCCTCCTGTCATTTAGATCCTAGGGATTGAGCTTGAGTCACCAGGCTTGGCAGCAAGCCCCTCCCCTGGCTGAGCCATCTCACTGGATCACCCACCACTTTATTCATTTGGAGACATGGTCTAGCTGTGTGGTCCTGCCTTGGGTAAAACAGAAAGCAACCCTCTTAAGTGCTGGGATCCTAGGCCTGAGCTACCATGCCTGGCTGTTTTCTTGGTTGGAAGCGCCTCCACCTTGGATGGAGCTGCATCTCAAGGCAGATGAAGCAAGAGGAGAGCGGCTGTCCAGAGGATAAGCCCCTCAGGTTTTCCAGAGCCTTCACAAGCCTTGAGAGGTTTCTCTAATATGAACGGCTTGGGGTTGCAACCACCAGAGAACCCTCGGGACACAGAGGACAAGGGAAGAGCTGGTCAATCTGAGAATCAGTTGGCTGGGGGATGTGGGGGATCAGGGGCTTGGCCAGTCTTACCCAGCATGCCTTGCGAATGCCAGGTATACTCATACCAGGTCTTGACACGGTTCTGCACAGACCTGGGGATCTTGTAGAAGTTCATGTACTTCACTGTGCTGTCCATGCAGCTGCGGTAGTAGGTCTGCCCCGCTGTGGCGGCCCCCACCACATCTCTCATCTGGAGCAAGACAGCAGTGAGGGGAGGTCAGAGAAGTGGTGAGTTCAAACTTGGCAGGACACAGGTTAGATATGTAGCAGTACACAGTCAGGGACCTATGCTTGAGGGTAAGCCAAAGAGAGAAACATAGATGGCCATACATAAAGCAAAGACACTAAACCTTGCAAGGTGCAAGGCTGTAGAGCTCTCTGGTCATCTCAGGTTCCCGGCACAATGTTGGGGTGGGAAGTCTCACTGTGATTCTTGTGTACAGCCACTCTCCCCAGGATGGAACTCTGGGCCCCCCCCCAAATATTGTTTCTCAGAATGGGACCCTTCCAAGTTTGCTTTGAGTACTCCAGCTATTACCTCAGGCCCAGACTAGAACACAAGTTACACATCACATCAGAGACTCCAAAGGGTTTTCTTACAGGGAACAGCCCAGGTTCCCAGCCTTTGAAAAAGCCATGTAGCCACCTGGCTTCCTGTGCTCCCCAAAGGGACTACCGTTCAAACAGGAAGGCCTCGGACAGTCCTGGGACACAGACATCCTCTGGTCCCAAGTCACTCTGAGTCTTCCCTGAGCTCAGTCCCCAAAGGCACAACACACAGAGAAGTTTCCAGCTGGGGATGGGGGAACTACAGGTGGATGTATGTGTGGGATGTGGCCGCAGTCACCTACCTGTCCAATCATCACAGAGAAAGCGAAGACACCTGTAAAATAATTCAGCAGCTGAAAGACAATCTCAAAGAGCGTCTGGGGGTCCGGCAGTCCTCCAATGGTGATAAGGGTTTTCACGGCCCAGTAGTAGCATCGAATGTAGCTAGTAAGAGATGGAAAAGGAGACGTTGGTCATTACAGGAACTGCCTGGCTGATCTTGTGGTCCTGGTTTGGACACCCATAGGGATCCCATACAGATGCAAGAAAACGTCCCCTCCTCTCAAGTGTTACCTGGGGTGGCTGAGGTTCTCCCCCAGCCTTGGAGAGCATGCCATCCTGGGACATAGATATGGAACTGAGGTTCCAGGAGACACCTGGCCACAGCTCTAGGCTGAGTCCTCTTGGATATCAGAAGAGGGAGGCCAGCAGGGCCAAGCAACATGACTGACTTCCCTGGGCCTTCCCACCCTCATTCACCTGCTGCTTATTCAGGGCACCAGCAAAAGCACAGGCCCTAGAGCCACTTTCTAGCATGGACCAATTTTTACTCTCTCCAGTCGGCCTCCTCCTCCCTAAAATGGACACAGCAAGGGAACATTCTTCCCAGGCAACTGTGAGGATGAATGATCTGGAGTGACCAGACCCTTATATCAGCCATCAAGACCCACACAGGGACTGCACCTACCAGCACCTGCCATGGGGGACAGAACTGACTGGCCCATGTCTGCCAGATGCTTCCTATGTAGTGGGACAAGCATCCAATGTGCATTCATGCTGGGAGGGAGCAGAGACTGCTGGAGTAGCAGTGGTGGTGGTAGTGATGGTGTGTGTGTGTGTGTGTGTGTGTGTGTGTGTGTGTGTGTGTGTGTGTGCAGGTCTCAGACAAGCTGAGATATCTCAGACAAGGCTCCTTGTCTCCAGTTGTCTGGACATATGAGCACAACAGACCAGCCTGCCCTGACATTTCCTACTATACCAGTACTGCCCACCAGGAGGCGCATGGATCAACATAGGCAGAACTAAGCAGTCCCTCTTGCCTCCCCTTCAGCCATCTAGCCAATCAAATGGGAGGGAGCTGACTGTTCGTGCAGCTGGGCAATGAACCACACAGAAGGCGTAAGAGTGGTTGTCCTCAAAGTCCTGGCTTTCCCCTAAATGTTTCTAGTTGGCATAATCTTCCCTTGACATGGCACATATTGGGACCTCCTGGAGTGGGACCACACCCACAATCCCCCTCAGTGCTACAGGTTGGAACAGAACACAATGGACTGCCATAGACAGGAACTGGTTTTCCAAAGCTCCTTGCTCCAGCACACAGCAGATCCGCCCGCGGAGGGTGGTGGCTAATTTTTAGTTTATTTATAGTTATTTGCAGTTTATGGTAATTTATAATATATAACATAACTACTTTGTAAGCTACATAATACTACAATCTTTTATAGTTATAATTTTATATATTTTATAGTTATAATATTTTATGTAGTTTTAACATTTTATGGTTATAATAATTTAAGATTATTGTTTATACTATTGAACTTCTTGAAGAATTTTCTATCACATATCCAGGGTGCCTAAAGAAGTCCCCTGGGAAAGAAAGTGTGTCAGCAAGCAGGCCTAGACCCCTGGGTCCTTGGAAGAGGGTTCCAGGGCACCAACGACCTCTCCTTTCAGCGCTGCCAAGCTTGGCCTGCCACTGAGAAGGGGTTCTTAGATTCCGGGCATAGACTCCTTTAAGACTTGAACGAAGGCCAGAAAACAACCTAGAGCAGCTAACTTATTCTCAGAATTCAGCTTATGTTTCTAGGCTGGGCTATTAGCGTTTCCAGAGGCCAGATTCTGAACTTTCTTCTGGGCATGGCGGCTTTCACCACAGACACAGGGGCAGGCGCTGGTCAGGCATGCGCACCAGCCAGACACTCACTCATTGGTTTGTTACTGTTCTTCATTACAAGAATCCTTAGTAGCTTCCTAGCACTCTGGAAGCTAGTCAGGGCAGAAAGCTAGAAGGCAACTCTAGCTAGAGAGTGAATTCAGGGACAGACTTAGAGAGACTGTCTTTAAAATGCTTGATGAACCACACAGAAGGCCCTGGATTTTGTCCCCAGAGCTTAAAAATATGTATAGATCATAAAGAAGCAATGAAGTCAGAGGCCTGAGATTCGTGTATAATGATGTGCTGTGTGTGTATGTCCCTGTGTGTGTGTGAGTGTATGTGTGTGTGTGTGTGTGTGTGTGTATCATACACAAGATTTGAAAGGCATAAGAGGGAGTTTGCCACTGTCTAGTCAACTCATGCTTAACACTGCTATTACACATAGAAATGATAACTTTGTTACTGGGTAATAAACCAGATATATCAATGTGATGGTTTGGCCCAGGGAGTGGCACTATTAAAGGGTGTGGCCTTGTTGGGGTGGGTGTAGCCTTCTTAGAGTAGGTGTGTCACTGTGGGTGTGGGCTTTAAGACCCTCATTCTGGCTGCCTGGGAGTCAGCATTCTGCTAGCAGTCTTCAGATGAAGATGTGGAACTCTCAGCTCCTCCTGCACCATGCCTGCCTGCATGCTGCCATGCTCCAGCCTTGATGATAATGGACTGAACCTCTGAACCTGTAAGCCAGCCCCAGTGAAATGTTGTCCTTGTAAGAGTTGCCTTGGTCATGGGGTCTGTTCACAGCAGTAAAACACTATGACAACTACTAACATTAATTTCACCTCCTTTTGGGATTACAATATGGCTATTAAAGCACTTCAAGTTGCACGCACGAGGCACATCACATTGCAGTTGTGTAGCCTGGCTTTAGGCAGTGGGGACCCAGCTAAGGCTTTCTGGTTGCTGTCTATTATGCTGGATCTAGACCTATGCATAATGCACATGCAATTCTTTGCTGACTTGAAGAAAAAAGGCAGGAACACGTTCTCCTGTTATATTTTGTCAGTTCTAAGATGCAGAAATTGCATAGCACAACGCTGAGTCAATTCAGCTTTTGGGGGCATGCACACCCATGTGCAGGAGACTGTACCCAGGGCCATCCAGATACATGCTAAGCGAGAGCTCTCCTCCCATTGAGCAGAATCCTCAACACAAATTCAGCTTTTTTGTACAAAAATAAATACCATGTTAAACATACATAGGGATTATCCATATACCTCAAATTTAGAAATGCTAAAATCTGAAAAAGTAGGTCACCCACAGGGAGGTAAAAGAACCACAGTATCTCACAGATGCCCTGAATCTATGCCACTTCCATTGACACGCTTCTTTCACTGGTCCCGAGGGGCATTTCCATTTTTTTCTATATGATGAATGACATTGACATCTTTATCCACAAGTCCTGTCCCCTGCCCTGAGCATTTCCTCACACTAAAGGCTGTGTGGTGTATTTGCCAACCCTACTGGACTTGGAGATGTGGAAAAGATCTTTCTATTTCTAGCACAGCAATTTTCAACCTGTGGGTCGTGACCCCTTTGGGAGGGTCACATGTCAGAGATTCTGCATATCAGATATTTATACTATGATTCATAATAGTAGTGAAATTATAATTATAAAGTAGCCGCAAAGTAATTTTATGGTTAGGGGGTCACTACAACACGAGGAACTGTGTTAAAGGGTCGCAGCATTAGGAAGGTTGAGAACCACTCACTGTTCTAGCAGGCCCCCCTCCCCCTCCTGACACTAGCAATTCCCAGGAGACCTTAGCCTAGGAAGATGGATGGGGAAGGGAGAACTTGGCTTTAATGACTCCTCAGGAGCAAGTTTGTCTTGGTAACACAATAGCCATAGGACACCTTTCTAGGAGCCTTTGTGTTGTAACTGTAAAGGACAAAAATATTACCCACGTGCTGCCCTGGGAGAAGCCTGGCTCACCTGTTCCCCACTCCGTCGTAAACCCAGTGCGTGGAACCGATGCCCTGGAAGGCTGATGCCCAGTAGTAAAGACAGGAGTTGAGGTGCAAGCTGTACAGCAGGTAGGCAGTGGTCCTGATGACCCTGCATAGAGAAAGAGTGTGTCACAGTCATGGAGGTGCCCCTCACCCCAGGGGCTGGGCGTTGGGACAGAATCCCAGCTCCCTGATCTCAGCTCCCCCAAAGCCCGCCTTATAGGTGAACTCAGTTGGAGCCATAGAACCCTGCTCAGCCAGTTATCCAATCAGTGGATAACCAGTCCCAGCCACCCAATCATCAATGGATAACCAGTCTCAGCCATCCAATCAGTGGCTATCCAGTCCCACCCACCCAATCAGTGGATAACCGATCTTAGTCACCCAACCAGTGGGATGGGGGACTGGGGTTTGGAATTGAACCCAGAGCATTTGATTGGAGCCTTGTCCAAATGCAGGGCTGGAATCATCCCAGCTGTGTCAGAGAAATCTCTACGGATGTGGGGCCAAAAGGGAAATAAGGCCTGAGGGGGAAGCAGGGAGAACTCGGTGTCTGGAAAGAAGTGACGATGAGCTGGGTGCTCCTTTAGGAACAAGGAGCCTTGCTCCCCAAGTATAGCCTCATTAGGCCTGGGCTCCACCTTGAACGCCTGTTTTGTACCAGTTCTTACAAAGGGTCCCTTCTGTTAGCGCTAGGGTGGGAGCTTCAGTTCCCTGTACCGCTGGCTTGTCACTGAGTCAGCCTGTGAGAGTCCTTGTCACGATTGGGGGGGGGGGGTAAATGAGACACTCCTGGGGTCTGCATAAAACAAACCAACCAACTAAATATCCTTTCAAAGAAGAAGCTGGGGCCAGGAAGTGGCGTGGTTTCTGAAGGCCATGGAGCATGGGGGAGGGGAAAGGAAGAGGCTAGGGGATATAGTGTGTGTGTGTGTGTGTGTGTGTGTGTGTGCTTATGTGCACATATGTGCATGGGGAGCTCTCACCTGTAAACGTAGGCTTTACTGAGGATGGCTTCCAGGCGGTTATTAAACTCAAAGAAGGCCATGTACTAGGGGAGAGAAGAAGACATTAGGCCAGTTCACATGTAGGCCAGCTCTGTGCCTGGTGGAGACATGGCTGCACAGCCCTTGTCTTCTACCCGACCTGATGATTCCCAGTCTTCTTTGCCCTCTTTCTTCAGGGAGCTAGTGTGATCATGGTAAACCCTATTGGTAATTTTCCCTATTCACTGTCTTTGGAAAATGAGTATCAATATCAGGGCTGGCGAGATGGCTCAGCGGGTAAGAGCACTGACTGCTCTTCCGAAGGTCCTGAGTTCAATTCCCAGCAACCACATGGTGGCTGCCAACCACTCGTAATGAGATCAGACGCCCTCTTCTGGTCTAAAGACGGCTACAGTGAATTACGCCAGAGCGAGTGGGGCCGGCAGAGGCCCTGAGCACAACCAATTCCCAGCAGCCACACACGGCCACACAACGGCCACACACAGCCACACAACGGCCACTCATGGCCATCTGTACAGCTACAGTGTACTCATAAAATAAATTTTAAAAATCTTTAATAAAAAATATCAATATCAAGTAAGGGGAGTAGTAAGTTTAATTGGTTGGCTAGAAGTCTAGGAGATCCCGGATGTTCTGAGTAGCCATCGACCCTGTCCACATCCAAGGGCACTTGTCAGATCTCCACCCTGAATCAGGCACATCCTCCTAGGACCCTGGGTCCAGCCAGTGAGTGCCAGAAAAATAACTGGAAACACTGATAAAATAGGTGCCGCGCATCCAAATCGAACCTTGGGACAGCCTTACTCCTGTTACCTTGGGGGAGTCACCCAGCCATCCCAAGGACCAACTTCCCCATCTTTTGAGTGGAGTCTATTATAAAGCAGAAGCCTCTTCCGTGAGAAATGCCGAAGGGATGGCGTTGAAGATAGATTGCCTACATTCAAATCCGGACTCCACGCCTGCCTAGCTGTGTGACACTGGGCAAGTTCCTTAGCCTCTCTGTGCCTCTTTCCTCATTTTTAAGAGGGTAAGAACAGCATTCGTGTCATGGAGTCGAAGAACTAACATCAGTAAAAGTCTCTGGATCAGAGACTAATGAGAAACGTCCCCAAATTACCAGCAATTATAATGAACTTCTTAGTAAGACATGCTTGCAGAACACTCACCTCCCCAGGGGTCTCCTCTTAGGGACACTACCCCTTCCCCAGACGGCAGTGTTCAGGTCAAACACAGAGGAACTTTGGGGACCTGCCAATCTTACCTTCAGGCAGCGAGGCAGGCGAAGGAGGGGGTTCACACCAAGTTTCAAGTAGAGAAAGTCCAAGGGCAGGAGGCAGAGTAGGTCCATCTGAAATCCCAATGGACATCCCAGGGGATAAGACATAGAACCTCAGGGGTAGGAGGGCTAAGGGGGCATGTCCCTATCTGCCAGAGAGATTGGTCAGAATATTCAGAGCATCGTCAGAAGAGAAGGTGCAAGGTGTTCCACCAACCCACTCTGTGTGGCTTTATAATCCACATTGCCCACCTCCAACACACTGTGCCCAACCAACATAAGGGATTCTGTGCCGCCTAATTGGCAACAGAGGCACAGACATGGAAAGGTGTTCTGTAAGAGTCACCCAGTCTGGGCTGGCTTGAAAGACCTGTGGCCTAGTGGGCACTCCCACAGGAGATAGGACCAGCCTCCCTTTATGTGACAGGTCGCCAAATATACCTAGTGGCAAGTCCCCACCCCCATCCAGTACACACCTTAAACCGGCGAGACTTCAGGTAGTTATTGCGCATCTCCTTTTTGTCTGTCTGAAAGAAGGAAGCGCAATGATGTTAGATCGAGCTCTGACCAGAGAGGTGGAGTGACCTCACAGGTACATGCAGCTGTCCTGCAGGGTGGGGTGGGGGTGGTGATGACTAGCCATGGGAATGAACCTTGCTGGAGTCACCAGCCAGACTCTGATCTCCTGAATGGAGGAATGTAGGGGCTTGGAGCCTATTCTCTCAGGGCTTGGCTCCTCCCAGGACTGCTAGCCACTTTATTTGTGAGGGGCTGGTAACTGCTGGGATGGGGGTAAGGCAGAAGCTAGCCAAAGACTCCTCATTTGTTGCCAAGGCTTCCATTTCTGGTATATGTTATCTGGGGTTATCACTGGCTCTTTAATCATTTAGATTCATTTTAATTCATGGTATCGATAACATTTGCAGCCTGTGAAGCAGCTGTTGGCAGAGCATTAATTGCTGTGGTGTAACACACATGATGCAATGTCCAAAATCTTAACTTCTATAATGTTAAATTTTATTTTACCAACTTTATACTAACACCTTTTACGTGGTGCTCAAAAATCTCAACCATGGATTAGTTCTACTTCACACAGCTTAAAATTAGTTTCAGAACACTATTTTCTTTACTGATTCTTTCTACTAAAAGATTTCTTTTTTGGATGGTGGTGGTGCACACCTTTAATCCCAGCACTTGGGAGGCAGAGGCAGGCAGATTTCTGAGTTCGAGGCCAGCCTGGTCTACAAAGTGAGTTCCAGGACAGCCAGGGTTATACAGAAAAACCCTGTCTCAAAAATACAAAAAAAAAAAAAATTCTTTTTCTTCATGTGTATGTATGTATGTGACTATGTGTCGAAAGTACCCACAGAAGCCAGAAGAGGATGTTAGATCCCTGGAGCTACCTAATGTGGGTGCTGGGAACTGAACTTGCATCCTTTAGAAGAGCAGGAAGTGTTCATAACTGCTGAGCCATCTCTCCAGAGCCCTTGACTCGTTTTGTTTTGAGACAGAGTCTCTCTATGTATACCAGGCTGGCCTCAAATTTACAAAGATCCTTCCTGCCTCTGCCTCCTGAGTGCTGGGATTAAAGGTGTGTGCTACTGCTGGTGAGATGGCTCAGCGGGTAAGAGCACCAACTGCTGTTCCAAAGGTCCTGAGTTCAAATCCCAGAAACCACATGGTGGCTCCCAACCACCCATAATGAGATCTGACGCCCTCTTCTGGTGCATCTGAAGACAGCTACATTGTACTTATGTATAATAATAAATAAATTAAAAAAAAAAAGGTGTGTGCCACCATGCGGGCTCCCTCTCTCCTGGTGTGTACAAAGACAGCTACATTGTACTTATGTATAATAATAAATAAAATTTTAAAAAAAGGTGTGTGCCACCATGCCGGCTCCCTCTTCAGTCTTAATCAGTATAAATAAGTGGTTAAAATCTTTCTCTATCTAATGTTTGTTGACTCTTTATCACCTCCCCCCATATATTAATTGCCTGACTTCTTCCATGAACACTTACAGCAAGGCAATATCCCTTTAAAAAAAAAAAAAAAAAAAACAAACCTTCTAATCCAAAAGAGCAGGCCACTCAGAAGCTGTTTTAGAGGAAAGCCCCTGCCTTTGATGTAGAGTGGATTTTTTTTTAACTTTTCAATAGTGAAGAAGGACCCAGGGAGTTGGGCAAGTGCTCTACCACTGAGCTACGTACCAGACCCTCAGTGTGGAACTGTGAAAAGTGACTTGCTCACAGCAATGGGAACTGGGGTGCCAGCTTCTTTCTCTTTCCTTTCTCCTACCCCTCCCCCAGCCCCAAACCCACATATATATATACATATATGTGTATATATATATATATATACATATATGTGTATATATATATATATTTTTTTTTTTTTCCAAGACAGGGTTTCTCTGTGTAGTCTTGGCTGTCCTGGAACTCACTCTGTAGACCAGGCTGGCCTTGAACTCAGAAATCTGCCTGCCTCTGCCTCCCAAGTGCTGGGATTAAAGGTATGCGCCACCACCGCCCGGCCAAACCCCTGTATATTTAAGACAGGGGTTCACTACTCAGCCTGGTCTAGCCTCGACTCAGCTCTACCTGCCTCAACCTCCTGAGTGCTAGGATTACAGGGATGTGACCATCAGGGTCACAGTTAGGGTTGTGGTTTCCTCACAGGTACAGGGCTGGCTCACATAGCAGATCATCTCCATGCCCTTTGCAGGATGCACTCAGCTCCCTGAGCCCCCTGCATCTTAGTTCTCACAGTGAGGCTCGTATCGAATTGGGAGCTGCTGCCACTCTGCTCACAGTTGAGAATGCTCAAGCTCAGATTGGGGATTCAGCTAGAATTTGAAGCAGGTACACCTGCCCCAGATGACATTCTCTGGACTACTTCTATAACTCTATCAGATCGTCTAGGAACCAGTTCATCTTTTGTTTTGTTTTGTTTTGTTTTTCGAGATAGGGTTTCTCTGTATAGCCCTGGCTGTCCTGGAACTCACTCTGTAGACCAGGCTGGCCTCGAACTCAGAAATCCACCTGCCTCTGCCTCCCAAGTGCTGGGATTAAAGGCGTTCATCTTTGAATGGTATATAATGTGCATAATTTGAACATGCAAAGAGTGAAAGGAAAAAGAAAAAAAAAAATGACAGACAGCTGCTCCCAGGATCGCCTTCATTCTTCTCATCCACCGCTTACAGCCTCAGAGGTCAGTCTCCCGAAGGCCCTGGCTATAGGGTCTGTCCTGGTCCCCGCCACCGGCCCTCCACCTGCCCATGACTCACAATGATGTCCCCGCCTTTGACAAACTGCAGGCGCATCTGGAACACGGTAATGTCCAGGAGGTAGATGAAGTCGCACAAGTAATCCATGAGTAGCCAGAAGTGGATGTTGTCTGCCCGCTGGTACGGGAAGGCCCAGCGCACAGGAATCAGCCAGCAGTTCCAGTTCCAGGCCAGCACCACGAAGAACAGCCACAAGATGTACATGAGGTCTGGGGGGTGGGGTGGGGAGAGGACAGGGATGGGCTTGAAGGCCATCAAGAGAACGTTCCCCCACCCCCACCCTGGGCAGGTCCTGGGGATGGAACTTAGGCTGCCAGGATTGGCTGGTAAATACCCACTAGGCTATCTTGCCAGCCCATGAATGAGATTTGGCAATACATTTACTGTCTTAGAAAATCCAGAGCAGCAGCAAATGACACATGGGGAATGGACAGATGGATGGACAGACAGATGGGTGGATCACTTGGCATCACTGCACATCACTAGAGATCCCTTGGTATCTTAGAAACCCAGTGGACACCAAGAATTGGAGTCCTAGCCCTGAATGATTCCCTGTTTAGCTTTGAGGGACTTCCTCTCTGGCACTTGTCATGGGCTTTTTGAAGTCACAGGGAACCACCAGCTGAGAAGGAAAGGAACTCCAGAGTAAACTGTGAAGTGTAGTGCACACATGGAGGGTGCTGGGCTGGAGGACTATGGGAATAGGCTTACAGAGGCTCATGGGAATTCACTTCAGACCCTGATGAACTCCTTCTTCACCCCTGCTCAGAGCAGGGCCCCCAGGAAGGAGCCCACATGGCCAGATTAGAAGACTTGGCCAAGGTCAAGGTGAGGCGTCTAACTGGCTGCATCTTAAGGTCACTCACATTCCTCGGTGCCTCAGCTCCGTTGTCTGTAAGATGGCCCATGTTCCTAGTCCAGGGACTTGTGTTAAAGAATCAGGCAAGGATGTGTGGGACCATTTTGGAAAGTATAAGGAAGGAGTCATGAACCAAGGATGTCCATGGTACTGGACCCTGCCCCCCTCTCCCCCGCACCCCTCACCCTTTTAATACTGCACGAGAGGGACTTGCTCCAAGGGAACTCACTGGTCAATGGGTCAATGCTCTGGGGAAACCGGTACATCTTCCAAGGCCTGCGTTTGAACTTGCAGCAGAGCATGTCGCAGTAGTGTTCCTCCTCTGCTGCCTCTGCCTCCACCGGCTTCTGGGCTGGAGCTGGGGCTGGGGCCTTCTTGGCTGGGGCTGTGGGATGACCTTAGTGACCATCTGACTCCGCCCTGAGGCTAGGGAAATGGTTCTACCCACAGAGCTGGGGCTTCAGAGCCTCCCCACTTTCTAACTACAACCTGCTTATACACTCTGGGTGCAGAAGGCTAGTAAGCTCCTCTGGAGTGAATCTCATGGCCCTTTCTTTCTTCCACAGGAGTCTGGAGTCCCCAGCAGCTCTTCCTAGACCCAAGCTGAAAGTGGTGTGTGTGTGTGTGTGTGTGTGTGTGTGTGTGTGTATGTATGCATGTTTGCGTGTCTGTCTTAGTGTGTGTCTATCTGTGTGTGTGTGTGTGTCTGTCTGTCTGTCTGTCTGTGTCTCTGTGTGTCGACAGACCCTTTGCTCCTTGGGTGGGTGGAGCATTTTGTACCTACACTCCCTTCTTCCTTCTTCAGAACACTGAAGGACTCAACCTGGGGACATGTTGATTCAGACTTTTCAGAACAGGACTCAGTTCCACTCTCGGGCTGAGACTCAGCCTCTCATGGGTCTGTGGTACTTGGTGACAGACACCTTTGCTCTTAGGGGTCCAGACACAGCTTCTAGTGTTAGGAGTGCGAAGGCAGGCTCTGTTAACATGTCTTGGGCACTTGAGTCCCAATATACAACCCTTGTCAGAAAAAAAAACCTAGAAAATATCCCTGACAAAAAGCTTGTGCATTGGGCCAGGTATGGTGGCTCACTATGCAAAAGTGAGATAGACATATCAGTCGCTATGCCCTGTGGGAGGAGGCAGAAGAATCTAAACCACTGGTTCATGGGAAGGCCAGGGTCACCTTTGACCTTCTTCCTCTCCTGAGTACATTTCTAAGGCCCAAGTTCAGAACCTGGGCTTTTCTCATACACCTCAACCATTTGTTTACACCGCCCTCCCCAGTAGTAGTTCATGGGGTTCTGTGGGCACCCTAACCACCTTGGCCTGTGGCTATCTCTATCCCCACTCACAGGGCTTGGGGCTCTCCTCATCAGAGGTGACGTCAGGGTCAATGAGCTTCTCCTTCACCTTCTCTGTCCGCTCCTTGAACATCTTCACCAGCTCCTGGAGCCGGTCATTGATGATGGCACTGTTCTGGCTGGCTGTGGAGGCTGCTCGGTCCTGGCCACTGTGGGAACACAGCAGAGGATGAACAAGAGTCAGAAAGGGTTCCCAGGACCCTAGGCCTGTGCTAGGTCATGTCTATGCCTCCTCTTCCAGCAAAGCCTAAGGAAGGTCAATCCAGCATTCCTCTGACAATGTCGGACCCACTCCAGTCTCTTAGATTCTGGAGTAGCTGAGGTTATAGACCTATGCCACCATGCACGGTTGAAGTTTTCTTTCTAATCTTGATCAGACCATCTTATATGCTACATGGAGAGAGCAAAACCACTGTCACTTGGGTCCCTGAATGATTGCATGAACAGAACCCTCCACTGACCTGAAAGTAGACAAGTGGTTAGTGCTGTGACTGTAGCAGGAGACACCTTGTCTTTTTAACCACTGAGCCATCTGGGCCTGTTTGTCACAGCATCTTAGCCTACCTAACTAACACATAAGTCTCCATACTGACCTCCTTACATGACTCTGAGGGTAATTTTAATTACTATTTCTGATTCCTATCATATTTTTTCTTATATTAAGCCAGAACCTTGTCCCTGCTCTGCTACATAAAACACAATTTCATTGTATAAAATGCCAGCTGGGCTGTGTGAGATTTAGGGATTTCCTGAGCCTATCTAAATGTCTACAGCTCCGGGAAGTACAAAGTGAATCCAGTCGTGGAGAGAGGCCAGCAAGGTGACTATGCAGATAAGCACTTGCTACCCAAGCCCCATGGCCCAGTCAGAGAGACCTGACTCCACTAAGCTATTCTCTGACGTCTATGTGTACCATGCCACAGACATGCTCCCTGACATCCTAAATACACACAGAATAACAGCAAATACATTTAAAAACAAATAAATAAAATTATGGGTAGAAAAAAAGCCAGAAGGGAGAAGGCAGGCTTGCTTTTAACACAGGGGTCATGGCTGGAGAGCATGGTAGGTTACCTCCGGTCAGTGTCCAAGGCTGGGCATTTAACATCAACTACGGTTACTGAAACACTCCAGGAAAGTCCTTTCTTGTGACACAGTCCTGGGGACAGTCCAGTCACATCCTACACCCCAGCAATCACTGGAGTGCTTTGGAAATGCAGGTCTCCAGGGCCACTATCCAGGGCTGTGTGGAGCCTGGGAATCTGATTTAAAAAGTTCCAAGGTAGGGACCTACAGCAGATCTTCCTCTACCTGCCGACCCATTTGGTTGGTGTTCAGTGCCAAGATCTTCAGTGGAGGAGAAAGGAGGTCCTTCTGCGTAGGCATTCCTTCCCTGCCGGCATGAACGCATCTGGCCTAGAGTCCAAGTCCCTCCTGCTGAGTCTGTAGAACCCCTGGGCCAACCAGGAAAGCCCTGTGCTTGAGGGCCGGCCCTGCCTCGCTGCTCCAAAACATGAAGTTCACCTTGTGTGGGGTTCTGAAAGCACCCCAGTTCCTGCTCCTGTCCTCGTCTGCTCCTCCCAAACCAGTCACTTGAGACTCAGGGGTGGTTCTACTTACTCAGCCTCCTGTGGTGTGGTGGGGTCTGACCAGGCAACCATCGGGGACTCAGCTGGTGACAGGGCCTTGAGCTCTTCGGCTTCATCATCCTGAGAAGGTAACTTCTTCCTGTAGAGACTCAGACAGGTAAGGGATCCTTCGGAGAAGGCAGGCTGGGGGGTGAGATGGCTTGGCTTGGGACTTCAGTCTGCATGTCTCTCAATGGCCTGGCCCAAGATGAACAGCACAGACTTTTAGAAGCATGGGTCAGCTTAGAAACAAACATTTTATGAGTTAATGAATGCAGAAGAGAAGAAGGGCCATTTCCTAAAGACTTGTATTAGCATAAAACCACAAAATTCCCAGGGTTCACACATGGACCAAGAGTCTAAGGACATAGATGCCTTAGGCATGTTAGTGCATGACAGCAATGTGTTAGCTCGTCAAGTGAGGTCAAGAAGATGAGAGCTTAGGGCTTAAACTCGAGTGTACCCCAACTGGGAATA
The DNA here is from genome assembly GCF_008632895.1 of Mastomys coucha. Lineage (NCBI taxonomy): Eukaryota > Metazoa > Chordata > Mammalia > Rodentia > Muridae > Mastomys > Mastomys coucha. The sequence goes on from NW_022196905.1 coordinate 233,654,267, forward strand.
ACATGGCAATGCACACGGAATAGGAAGGTCAGCCTTTAGGACACAAACAATAAAAAAAGTTAGGACACATGTGATGATTTACCTCCCCAGTCCCAGTGCTTGAGAGACAGAGGCAGGAAGCTTGTGAGTTCAAAGGAAGCCTGGACTCCATGGTGAGACACTGATTTAGAGAGAATGAATAAACAAAATGGGGGGGGGGAGAGAGAGGAGGGAGAGAGAGAGAGGAAGGAGAGAGGTAGAGAGGTAGAGAAGAAAAGAGGAAGAAAGGAAAGGAGAAAGAAAAGAAAATAAGAGAAAAGAAAAGGAGAGAAGAGGAGAAAAGAGAAAAGAAGAGAAAAGAAAAGAAAAGGAAAGGAAAGGAAAGAAAGACAGTGTGGCTACAGAGTTTACCCAGCTGTGAGGATGGGGCGCAGTGTGCTGAACTCAGCTCCACTACGATCAGCTAGGGACACACAGGATAGTCTGGCTGTGGCCCTTAACCATGACACTGTGACAACACAGTGAAGCAGTTTGGTTTAAAAGCGAGACCCTGGGTACTGTCAGACAAGATGCTTCAGTGGGTGAAGGTGCTTGCTGTGCAAAACTGGACGTTCGATCTCCAGAACCTCGTAAAAGTAGACGGAAAGAATCGACAGCAGAATGTTGTCTCCTGACCCCCAAATACACACCATGGCACATGCACACTAAATAAATAAGTGAAAAGATGCCATATTTTTAAATTGTTAAGACATTCTGGGAGTGTGAGCTCTTGACTAGGATGCAAAGTCCTGAATTAAAAAGAAAACTTAAACCAGGCAGTGGTGGTGCACGCCCTTAACCCCAGCACTTGGGAGGCAGAGGCAGGCAGATTTCTGAGTTCAAAGCCAGCCTGGTCTACAGAGTGAGTTCCAGGACAGCCAGGGCTACACAGAGAAACCCTGTCTCAAAAAACAAACAAACAAACAAACAAAAACCAAAAAACAAAAAAAGAAAAAGAAAGAAAGAAAAAAGAAAACTTAAGATAGGAAAAATTGGGGGCTGGAGAAATGGCTCAGTGGTTAAGACTCTTCTTCCAAAGGTCAATTCCCAGCAACCACATGGTGGCTCACAACCATCTGTAATGGGATCTGATGCCCTCTTCTGGTGTGTCTGAAGATAACTACAGTGTACTTACATACATAAAATAAATAAAAATCTAAAAGAGAGACAGACAGAGTGAGAGAGAGAAGAAAAATAAACAAGATGTAGGACTCTGGAAATTTTTATAAAGCACACGGATGCTTTAGGAAGCAATGTGCTGCCAGAATGTAAAAGGAAGCAAGATTTAAGAAGGGGGCAGAGGTTAGTGTCACATTTAGTGTATGTGTGAACATCAGCATTTGCTGCAAAGCATCCCTCTATCGTGCAGCTGAAGGTGCCTAGGTTACGTCTCCTCTGAGAATGCTTCTCAGCACTGCCAGCAGAGGAGGTCTGAGTCCTGCTGCTTCCTATCTTTAATGTCTGCCCCATCTGTCAAATGGGACAGCGGCACATCTCAGACAGAAGCACAAGCAAGTCATCATGGGTAACCTGTGGGCTGCTGCAGCGGCGGCGCCTGGAACTGTGAGGGTGTCGGACTTGGCAGGAGACGGTGGTGGTCTCTCAGGAGGAGGGAGCGTCTCCTCTGGGATGAGGGGGCCACTGTCAGCATCCGTGTCTTCCACCTGGAGCTCCGGGTGCTCCTTTGTGGCTGGTACTGGGGAGAGTCAGAGAGAGAGGCTGTTTTTGGAGGGTTTCTGATGCCTTCTCCTTACCCTGGGCTACCCCACCCCCAGGCAAGCTCCATGCAGCATGAAGCCCTCTGGGTGTCCCTACCACCCCAACCCCAAACCCAGGAGCTGGAAATCTAGTCTAAATATTCCAGAACTCTCTTCTAGCCTCTCAGCATGGAAAGCAGCAGCAATCTGGGGAGGCTGGGACTAAGTATCACACAGACAGGTCCATCTGTCCCCTCTCAAGGTAGGAGAAACCATGTCTCCCAAGCCTGTAGAGAAGGGCAGAAGCCAAGGCCATGGATCCTTGAAGAGACTCCAATTCAGATGTATTTGCTGTCTTGACCATGTGTTTCCCTGGGAACTTACTCTGGAGGGTATTTACATCTACAGCAGGAGCATCTAGAAATCACCTGCTGTCTATTTGGACCTCTGAAAAACCCAGACCTTCTTCCTCAGAATCAGGTACTTCCTGGAGGCTGGGGGGTGGGGGCGGGCATGGTACCTCCTGGGATACAACACTAGAGTCAGGGCACTTTAGAGGCAAGCAGGCCACGGACCTGCTCCCCAGCAAGGCTGGGAAGTACTCTGAAATAACTGTCCCTGGGATGTTTCTTTTCATGGCCACCATGAGAAATCCTGTGCGCAGCTTACAGCTATACAATGGGAAGGAAGAGGGGCCTCAGAGCTGGGTGTTTATTTTACTAAGTCATAAGCCCCCCTGAGGAGAACCGCCAAGAATGAGAAAAGTTTAAAAAAGAAACAAAAACAAAAAACGGAGGTGGATCGTTCACTATACTGACAGAGGTTCTCCAGGCTCAGAGGAAGATGAGACCTCACCTACTGTCCACTAGTTCCCATGGGAGCAGAAGAGGAAGGACCCTAAAGGTTAGTCCCCAGGGTTCCAGTACTCCCAGCATGGCCTCAGCTCTAGGCCCAGGATAGCCAGTATGCTACATCCTCAGGAAGTCTGACTCAGGCATCCAGGCAGGGGGTGCCCTTCCACCCCTGCCTGCTCTGTACAGGACTCCACCCAGCATTGCCATCCCCCAGCCGAAAGGAGAAACAATCAGGCAGCAGAGGGCAGCTCAGATGAGGTAGGTTATATTATATTGTTTTCTAGACTAATAATGCTAGAAACAGGAACATTAAAATGGTAAGTGTTTACTGTTAGGCATTTCAACGTGCTTATAGGTCGGCACTCCCTCCCTCCCTTTTCTTTCTTCTTTTGAAGTTTTAAAAAATTATATTAGCTGTGGGGTGGTGGTGGAGGAGGCTCACGCCTTTAATCCCAGCACTTGGGAGGCAGCAACAGGTAGGTCTCTGAGTTTGAGGCCAGCCTCTGGGAAGCGAATTCCAGGACAGATAGAACTAAACAGAGAAACTGTCTTGGAAAAATATTTTATTTATTATGTGTGGAGTAGAAGCACATCCCGGTATGTGCGTGTGCATGTGTGTGTGTGCGTGTGGGTGTGGGTGTGCATGTGTGTGATAGGACAACTTGTGGGAGTTGGTTCCCTTCCATTATGTGGATTCTGGGGGTCAATCTTAGGTCTCCAGGCTTGGGACCAACCCCTTGACCCATCTTGCTAGCCAGCCTGATTTCTTTCCTTCCTTTCTTTCTTCCTTTCTCCCTTCCTTCCTCCCTCCCTTCCTTCCTTCCTTCCTTCCTTCCTTTCTTCCTTCCTTCCTTCCTGGGTCTCACTATGTAGCTCAGGTTGGCCTTAAATGCCTAATCTTCTTGCCTCAGTCCTCTACAGCGCTACTTTACAGGTGGGCCCTGGAACTTCCTCTGTAGACTAGGCTGGCCTAGAACTCAGAGATCCTCCTGCCTTTGCCTCCAGAATGCTGGGATTAAAGGTGTGTGTCACCAGTGCCCCCACTTCTGGTATTTGTGTTTAAATGTCAAGTACTCACACCTATTATTTTATTTATTTATTTATTTATTTATTTATTTGGTTTTTCGAGACAGGGTTTTTCTGTGTAGCCCTGGCTGTCCTGGAACTCACTCTGTAAACCAGGCTGGCCTCGCCTGCCTCTGCCTCCCAAGTGCTGGGATTAAAGGCATGCGCCACCACTGCCCAGTCTCACATCTCTTCTTTTCCCCCTGAAGTGGGTCTGACTGGTTAGCTTGAGTTGGCTGCTTGTTCTGGCCTCTTGCCCCAGCTTCCTGAGAATCTGCCACTGTATGTTCTCACCAGGACATCAGCATGTGTTTACCTCTCCAGCAGCTCCGTGGGGCAGTTGTTACTGTTTCCATTTTAACAGCAAGGAAACTGCAGGGTAGGAAAATTCAGAAACCTGCTGCAGATTCAGACCCAGCTCAGAAGTACTAAGGCATCGCTGACAAAACAATTGGGAGTTTTGTGGTTTTCCTTTTCTTTTGAAGCAGGGTCTTGCTATGTGACCCAGGCTAGCCTCAAACTCGAGATCTTCCTTCTTCACCCTCCCCAATGCTGGGATTACAGGCTTGCGCTCCCACATCAGGACCCAGAACAACATCCTCGTTGAACCTCTTAGTTTCCACCTAAACTCCTGTGTCCTGGCCTCGCTGGGCCAGTCACATTCTCGTGGTGCTTCTGGGAGTATTTCCCAGCTGGAGCCCCCAGATCACTAGAGAGGACGTGCATGATTCCAGATGCAGACCAGAAAAGGGGAGGCAAAGAATGATACCACGACACCACTGTCACTCTCCCTCCATCTTCATTATAGAGGGGACCCGTTAAGTCTGTGCTTCTGTGGCCTTGGCAGTGCCTCTAGGCTCTAAGCCTTCAATTCAGCAGGTTCTGTATCTCATGAGTAACACATGAGGACCACACGGAAACCATAGCTCCATTCCCCCCCACCCCCCGTGCTTGTGGTTATTCTTACTGATGCTGTCTGTTTCTGTTTCTGGACTTTATTTTGAGGCAGCCTTAATTTGTAGCCCAGGCAGACACTTAACTCAAGACCTTCAGCCTTCTAAGAGTGCTAGGAAGATAGGCAGTTAGCTTTTTCCATTAGGAGTTGCCTCCATCTGATTAGCCTGTGGGCATGTCTGAGAAGCATCTTTCTTTCTTCTTAATTGGGAAGAGAATCTTTTTATTATGTATGTATGTATGTATGTATGCATTTCTTTATGTATGTATTTATTTAATGTGAGTGCTCTGCTGCATGCACACCTGCATGCCAGAAGAGGGCATCAGATCCCTTCATAGATGGTCATGAGTCATCTGGTTGCTGGGAATTGAACTTGGGACCTCTGGAGGAGCAGCCAGTGCTTTTTAACCACTGAGCTATCTCACCAGCCCCCAGAAGCATTCTCTCAATTGCTAATTGGTATGGGAGATCTAGCTCTCAAGCAAGTCAATAAGAGCGAGTCAGTAAGCAAAGTTCCTCCATGGTTTCTGATTCAGGTTCCCGCTTTGAGCTCCTGTCCTGGCTTCCATCAGTAACGGGTTATGACCCAGAAGTGTAAGCTAAAATAAATCCTTTCCTCCACAAGTTGCTTGTGTTTGGCATATTAACACTGCATCACTGGAGCAAACTGTTGACACTTCTGGCTATGGCAAGCCATGCCGATTTTCCATTTCACTGGCCATTAAAAGTTTTTCTATTTAAGTAAAATTAAATTAAAATAAGAAAATCTACCAAGAGGCCTAGTAAGTAATGACGGTCAAGGTCAGGGGTCCTGTGGAGCAGTACAGTTGGCCCAGCTACCAGCAGACAGAGCTCAGGTGTCACCCCTCACTGCAGGCATGAGCTCACCCCATTCAGTGCCCATCGTAAGCTAGGAAGAGGACACAAGGACAACCACAGCCCTTTCTTACAGAATGTCCTGTCCCTTCTACTGGCTCTGATCCCAGAGGCAGCCTGACCCAGTGTCAGCACAAAAGCTAGTCACATCAAAAGGAAGAATGGGCAGACTGACTTAAGTCAAGGCAGAAAGGGACAGAGGCAGCTGTACTCCTCAAGTACTTTGTCACTAGCCAGAGAGTAGTGGCAACACAGGGACTAGTTTGGACAAGCCCTCAGTCTCCGCTAACAACCCCTTCTCCTGGCCTGCCTGCACCTACCTGCTTTTCCTGTCTGCACCTGCCCACTTCTGTCTGCACCTGCCCACTTCTGCCTGCACCTGCCCACTTCTGCCTGCACCTGCCCACTTCTGTCTGCACCTGCCCACTTCTGCCTGCACCTGCCCACTTCTGCCTGCATCTGCCCACTTCTGTCTGCACCTGCCCACTTCTGTCTGCACCTGCCTACTCCTGCCCACTTCTGTCTGCACCTGCCTACTCCTGCCCACTTCTGTCTGCACTTGCCTGCACCTGGCTACTTCTCCTGCCCGCGCCTGCTGGCTTCTCCTGCCTACACCCATCTGCTTCCCCTGACTACATTTGTCTGCACCTGCCTGCTTCTCCTGCCTGCACCTGCTTGGCACCTGCCTGGCACCTGTATGTTTCCACTTTCCCTGAAACAGTAGATATGAATGGCTCTTAGAAAGTCCAGCAGATTCTCCTAGTCAGTCAAGTCTATCTCCCATGGGCCTCACATCACTCTGCCATCGATTTCCCTCCTTCCATGACCTCTGTCTATTCTTTTAAAAAATATCTTTATTAAGTCTCAAGGATTTCATCCAATGTATTTTGACCGTATTCACGCCCAACTCCTCCCAGATCCACCCCACCTCCCTACTCCCCCCAACTTTGTGTCCTTTTTATTTTTTATAATAACCCATCAACTCCAATCTGGGCTGCTTGTATAAACTCCTGGGTAGAAGGCCATCCATGGGGCATGGTGGATCCACCAGAAGTCACATCCTTACAGAAAACGGACTCCATCCACTGCCCAGAAGCTATCAACTGTCCATAACATTTCAGTTAGGGGTGGGAGTGACCCCTGCCCCTTGTTCCAGTGTTCTCACCAAGCTTCATGGTCTAGAGAGCTGACTGATTTTTCACTATAGTGGGAATGGCTGCCTGTGTAAGAGGATGGCCTGCAGAGAGTGCATGCAGTTGAAGAACTACATTGCTGACTGTGAAGGTGTAGGCATATTGGAAAAAAAAAAATAAGACTAAACCCTGCTAGGTCACTACAAAGTATGAGGGAAGTCTGTAGAGAATCCCACGAGCACAAAGCGTGTTCCCACAGCATGGCACAAAGGTGGGAAGACAGCCCAAGCCATGCAGAAACTCTACTAGGCCACACATGCTGGAGGCAAGATCACACTACCCAGGCGACGGATGGAGCTCCTGATCTCCTTGGTGAAGTTGGAGTTGGACAAGGCTGTCCTCCGGGAAACAAGGACAGGGATGCGGGTGATTGCGGGACGATAGCTGGGCACATTGGGGAGGTGGTCAGCTGGGTTTGGGGGGCCAGGTCTGGGGCGCTCCTGGCCAGGTGGCTGGTCCTGGACCAGGCGATTCAGCTCCATGTTCAGGCCTGGTTTAGCCATGGTACTGGGTCCCGGAGGTGGCAGGCAGAGGCGTGATCCTGGGGACTGTAATCAGGAGCTGAGTTGAGGGAGGTGGTGCAGGCAGGGCTCCTCCCCAGCAGGGACATAGACCAACCTAGGACTTGCCTGTGCTGTAGCAGCCCTGCCCAGGTCTGAAGCACGCACTCCTGTCCCCAACACTCAACACAAAGAGCATCACCGAGTCATACAGATGATTCACCCAGTAGCTTCAAAACACTTCTCGGAGTCCTGGGTCTGTTGATCAGCCACAGTACTATTCTCTGTGTCAGATTCTAAAGATCCCAGACTCAGAACCTCAGAACCCAGGCTCCAGTGTGCTGAGCTCAGTACAATCTTGCTGTTCAAAGAACCCTTGCAGCCAATTCATCATCCTCCCAATCAGAGACAGACACTGTGTTAGGACCCTGGGGTCAATGGGCTGCTTACCAAAACCACTTGAGGATGCTTATGTGATCCTGAGGCCCAGCCTTGCTCTAGGTATCTAAGAAGTAAGGCTCAAGGCTATTGTGTTAAATGCTAACACTGAAGCCAAATCTGCCAGACAGCAGGCAGATTCTGGCTCCACGGGGCTTGGTAGGGCTTGAATTCTGCATCTCTAATCCAGTTTCCAGGAGATAACGAAACTGTCAGCTTTTGAGTAGTAGTGAACAGTACTTTCCCAGACTACCTGGGACAGGGTACAGATGCAGCTTAGCCGCTTTTGTTTGGTTCTAACCTTACATCTCTGTGGATGTTCAGTGCCCAGCCTGGACCCCATAGGCTCTGACAGACAAGTGTTGATGTCCATAGAGAAAACTTGAATGACGGGTTGAGCTGCCATTTAGCCTGTGTGGGAGGTCCTAGCACTGCTCTATTGATAGAGCTAGCTCTGGGTCTCACAGAAAGGAGGAGCCAGAAGCCAAAGTAGTCCGTGCCTCCACATTTTGCCTACGGTGGGACACACTGCATGCCTCAGTTCTGTTATTTGTAAAATAATCTATCGGCCTTACTAGGTAACTCAAGGGCCAGCAGCTTGAAGAGCAGAACTTTGGGAGTGCATCAGTAATGCTGCCCTGTGGTGGTTTGAATGAGTATAGCCCCCCCATAGGTTCATAGGAAGTGGCACGACTAGGAGGTGTCACCTCATTGAAGGAAGTGTATCACTCGGGGTGGGTTTCAGATGCTGTTTCTCTCTTCCTGCTGTCTGCAAGTCCAGATGTAGAACCCTCAACTACCTCTCCAGGACCATGTCTGCCACGCTTCCCACCATGAAGACAATGGACTAAACCTCTGAGCCTATAAAGTCAGCCTCCATTAAACGTTTTCCTTTATAAGAGTTGCTATGGTCATGGTGCCTCTTCACAGCAAGAGAACACTAACTGAGGCACCAGGCCCTGGGCTGAGGTGCTAGAGAGGCCACAATACAAAGCCGGGTATAACTGGAGCTCCCTGCCCAGGACATTAGCAAAAAGATAGGGATGTGGCCACAGAAATGGGCATGGTCGAGCCATTTACAGGCACTGCCCCCCTCCGCCTCAGGGTCTCTGCACAGGTTATACTGCATTTTCCCTGAGAGAAGGTGGCATGAGGGAGCAGCAGGGCAAGACTCTCCCAACACTCTGGGAGTCATTTCCTCAGTATCTTTGAAGGACATCATCTAGTTGGAATAATGTGGCTCCAAGACACAGAGGAAGGTCTTTGCCCAGGACAGAATGGTGGGGCCCTAGGTAGAAAGGAGATGAAGGGTATGGAAGAGGATGCCCCACCCCAAGCTGCCACCAGCCTTAAAGTCCCTAGAGCATCTTATACAACTTCGCTCCTACCTGTTGAGTTTGTGGCCTCCCCTTCCTCCTTCTCCTCTTCTTCCTCCTTGTTTTCCTCCTCTTCCTCCTCCTTCTCTTCTTCCTTCTTCTCCTCTTCCTCCTTCTCTTCTGGCAACTCCTGCAGAGACACATAGAGAGGACATTGAATTCCACCCAACTCCTACACCACCCAGTACCAACCAAGGCATCTTCTGGGCCATCCAAGGAGGCGCTTAGTAGAGGGAAGTATCTAGAAGCCCAAGGCCCTAAACCCAGGATTATATTACACATTGAGAGGACCCCCTCCCCATGTGTTCCCGTTCACGGGGACAAAGCTAACCAAGCAGCCACCCCCAGAATCTTTACTCCAGGATCACATCTCCCTTAGTGATCCTCTTAGGTCAGCCTCTTAGATTCCCCCCACTCCAAAATCTCAGCTTTCTCTGTCCTATGGACAGTTACCAGCAAACCCCATTCCTACCCTTTCATCAAAGGGCTTGGCACTCCACTTTCTACCTGGATCGATGCTAACTCTGGCTGTGTCCTTTCTAGCTGGCACTCGTCCACATCAGCCTGCACCACCAAACAGCTATCCAGCAGGACACTGTTGACACAAGGGGCAGAGGAAAGAGGCAGTGTTAGTGGAGGTTGGCATTTCCAAATGCTGCCGAAGGCCAACTCTGACCAGGAACAGCAGACATGGAGATGTCACAGGTTATGTGACATCCACACCGACAGTCTACTGTCTGACACAAGGGACTGCAATAAAGCCCACACTTATACTGGGAAAGAGGGTTTCCCCAGAGAGTGGCTTAGACACTGGGCCTTGAGGATGACTTCAGACATGGGGAGAAGAGCAGTCCAGAAAGAGGACGCCATAGGTAACGCCCAAAGAAGCATCTCTGGGATGACGCCCATTCAGAATATACATACCCTAGGCTTCCTCAAGTCTGAAGGACTGGTTTCCATCCCCAATATGGGGGTGGGGTGGGGGCAGGGAGGTGAAGTGGCCTGACCGAAATCACAAACCTTAACCCAAGGCCCTTGTTGTTTCTTCCTCGTGAATTCAGCACCAACAACGGTACAATTCTAAAGGCTTCTGACATCACTGGCCCAGCCAGCAAGTATACATGAGTGACAGGGGTGGGGAAGGTCCTAGAAGGGACAGGGAGGAGATTGTGGCAAACAGGGGAACTCTTGTCCCTGTGAATGGGGCTCTACTCTGTTTGGAATGAAGGACGAGAGATATCAGATCTCTTCACTTTCCAGAGAAAGTCAAAGCTGGTTTTTCAAGTGTACTGTCCTGATATTTGAATGCTATGTTAGCATGAGTTTATCCAGAAGAGCTAGGCAATCTCAGTACTCAGGAGCTGGAGGCAGGAGGGTCAGAAGTTCAAGACCAGCCTTGGTTATATAGCAGGTTTAAGGCTGAGCTGCATAAGAACCTATCTCAAATACCCCCTTATCCCCATCCTCTAAGAGCAAACCTATACACACACACACACACACACACACACACACACACACACACACACACTCACACACACACTCACACACATACACACACTCACGCACACTCACACACACATACACACACTCACACACACACTATTCAGCCTCTAGGAAGAGTTGGGCCCTTAGATGTCTGGATGTGACCTCTATGTTAGAATGGTAACTCAGAACTAGGGATAAAGTAATGTGAGAGCATATGTGAGTGCATCCACAAGTGTGTGTGTGTGTGTGTGTTTGAACAGGGTCCAGGTTGTCCAGCTTAACCTAGAACTTGCTCTATATTTGAAGGCTGACATAGAACTTGTGATCCTCCTGCCTCAGCTTCTCTGGCGTTGGGATCCCAGCATGCACTGCCAAAGCCAGATTCTAATGTGTCTTTTGTAGTTAGAACTAGGCCTTGCTTCCTAGCAGCCCCACCTGACCCTCAGAGCCCTGTCCCTAGGGATTCACAGAAGATGTTCCAAGGTGTCATATGTGCCCAGAGGGCCATGTCTCAGCTCTTCCTAGGCGGGTAAGCAGGGGCTGGGACAGGATATAGAGGCGTCTGTATGAAGCCTGCTGCCAGGCACTGGGAACGAGCCTGTAATCACATGGCCATGGCTGCTTCTGTGAGTTGTGTGCCAGGCTCCGTGCCAAGCTCTTTACAACATTATTATCCCCCTTGCTTCTTTATCCAAACAGCCCCTGCCAGGGTTGTGGTGAGATGGTGTCAACACTTTAGCTTAGAAAACATGTCTCAGAGAGGCCACAGGCAGCCTGTGGTCACACAGCCTCCTCAAGGTGAGTCCAAGTGCATGTGTTTGCTCTGCTGCCCTCCAGTCACGAGCAGTGTCTACACTGCCTCATGCCAAATGTTGACCATGTCCTGGTACATCAGCCTTCATGGGTCTTTTCACCCCTAAGAATATGTTTGACTCACTTTACAATGGCACTTCAAGAAGAAAACATTCATTTATATCTTGCAATGTTTTCTTAAGTCTAAAAGTTCTTTCGGTGGGGGCTGGAGAGATGGCTCAGCGGTTATGAGCACCGACTACTCTTCCAAAGATCCTGAGTTCAATTCTCAGCAACCACATGGCTCACAACCACCCGTAATGAGATCTGACGCCCTCTTCTGGTGCATCTGAAGACAGCTACAGTGTACTTACATATAATAATAAATAAATCTTTTTTTTTTTTTTAAAGAGTTCTTTTGGTCTGTTTTTAAGAGAAATTAACAATTTCTTAGGTTGGCAACTTGCCTACCATGTGTAAACGCCTAGGTTCAGTCAAAGGAATACTCTAATATTCTCTTGGACCCCTAAAGTACTTTGGTGCTATGTCTCCTGCCACAAGCAGAAGGTGGCTTCATGCAGATGGGCCTCCTCCTGTCTTAGGGCTTGAGTGCCCCAGTCTGCAGCACTGGCCAGAGGCCTCCCAGTGTCAGGGCTCTGGCCTTGGGCAAGGCACCTGGAACTCTGGGGCTTCCAGTTTATTCCTATGTCAAAAACAAAAACAGAACAACCCAAAACAAAACAACGACAATAAACCCCCACCCCCACCCCCAAATAACAGGGCCTTGCATGGCTGTCAGATGTCAGAGACTGAAATGGAAAAGCCGTAAGAATGCCAGCTTTTATCTCTGGATTCTCCTCGTTTCTTCTCTCTAAACACTGTGAGATGCTAGCTTTGTTTGCATTTCACTTTGGAGGAGCCAGACCCTGCCTTGCACTTCCTGGCAGGGCAGCTGAAAACACAGCTCTGAACCTTAATGTGCCTGTCTGTGAAGTGGGCTCAGAACCGGAACGGCTCTTATTATCACTGCTCCCATCAGTCTTACAGCTAATCCCTGCAGCAGCCTCAGCAGCAGGTTAGATTACTGCAGACATGTTTGGATAAACAACTTCAGCTAGCAAAGCAATTTGGCCCTGTCTGCATTGCCAAGGGCTGCGGAGGGGTCTGTGTATTCAGGCCATGCTGCTGCCACTCAACAGGATTTGCCACGGCTCCCTCTTGTTCAGCAGTATCTCTCTCAACTTCTAGAAAGTTCCCAAGTCCCAGGGATCTCTGAACAGATCAAAGGGCCTAGGCAGGCTTCTATCAGGCCCTGGACTTCTAGGTGAAGGATTGAGATGGCTGGCTTCTACATTTAACCTTCTTCTCTCCCTCCCCACCTGCCACAGGCCATGCCCCCCCAAGTTCAGGTCTGCAGGTCACCTTCAGCATGTTCCTCCTCTGAAATTCCAGCTCAGGAGGAAGAGAAGACAAGAGCTCAGGGTCAGGAGCGGTCACCTACTTGGGTCTTTCGGGCTCGGCTGGTAGGAAGGCCCATGTTGCAGTAGGTCAGCTTGAGGCTGTGATTGTGAAGCCAAGCCTGCAACTGGAGCATACAAGTGGAGCCCGGAGAAGCCCTGGGTCGGCCAGGACAGCAGCTTCTAAGATGCTGTGATTGGTTCAGCACGGAGCTGGTGCCCTTCCTGGTTCTAGCCACACCAAGGGCAGCGAGGGGGAACTGAAGGAATGCTCCAGGGAGGTCAGGTGGAGACTGTGGGCCAAGGTTGCTAGGAAAAGCAGAGCTATTGCCTGCAGAGACAGAGTTGCTAGGCGACCATCTGCGTTACCAGGGCCTTCACGTCATCAGTAACCTGTGTCTCTGCAAAGCTGGCCAAGGGCATCCTTCCCCAGACAGTAACAGCCAAGCCCAGCCTATCCCTTCACATCTTTTGTGTGTGTGCCTGGGACCACTGACTGTCAAGGAAGAGTGTTGTTCTTCCTTGGGCCCGGAGGCCAAAGGCTCTCTGAATTTAAAGCTGCGAGCGACCCTTGAATAGATGAATGTGTCCCTGAGGTGTCTGGGCTATGTGGACACACACACCCAACATGCACATGGGTACATATAAGCCTGTGTGATGATGCATGTGTGTAAATGTGTATGTGAGTATGTAGCTAGTGTATGCCATACACAGGCGTGCCAATGTTGCTACATCTGAGGACACATGTATAGCCATGGGAACATTTGTATGGGCCCTATACAGCCACCAGCCTTCAGAGGTGTCTTTATTTAAGAACAGGGCACATGGCAGAATTTTCGGGGAAGACCCAGAGGGCAGAAGTAGAGGGGAGGCACATGCTTAATTTTCTCCAAAAGAAAGACTTTCACAATACTAGGTATGGGATGGAAAGTTTATTTTAAAAAGTTGTTTGTATGGGTATGTGTGTCATATATGGGCACATATATAAGCATGTTTGTATGTGTGCACACGTGGGGTTGTGGTATGTGGAGGCCTGCAGTCTCTATTGCTTTCTACTGTATTCACTGAGATTCTCTTAGTTGAACCCAGAGCTAATCCAATTGACTAGTCTAGTTGGCCAGCTTGCTCTGGGAATCTCATTTCCATCTTTCAAAGGTTAAATTACAGGCAGGCCACCAAGTCAGCTGGCATTTATGTGGCTCCTGGAAATCTGAGCTATCTCTCCAGCCCCTAGAAAGACAGGTCTTGAGAGGAGATGAGGTAAGCATTGGAGAAATCAGAAGTAGGCAAGGAGAAATTGTGGTTTTCTGTCATGGTTGGGAAGATGTAATGTGAGCGAGACTGCCCTGAGAACTGTTGTTACCCCCACTGATTCTACGATAGGCTGGTTTCATGGTTAACTGTTTCTTGACTGGGGATGACGTAGTCCATAGTGGGAAGAGGACATTAGTCACCAATGTGTCCTTACTCCAGACCCATTATGGCACCCATCACTGTGACCCCTCTGCAAGGGCTACTGTCGGCCCCCTACAGCTATGGAGGTGGGTGCTAGAGAGAGAAGACACTTGCCAGGTAGCCAGGCTCACAGGCATGGTCCATTCCTGGAGCAGAGCTGTGTTCTGAAGATTTATGGTGTTGCCCGGCCTCAAGCTCTGGCCAGAGAGACAGCCCGGGGATTACAGGATTGGGTGCAGTGTTATGGCAGTGGGTGCATGGCAAACACAGGGAATGAGGCCAGGGGCTAGAGTGGGGCAGATAAGTTTCCCTCCTCCACAGCAGCTGCTCCCTGCTCTCTCTGCCCACACCTCTCTCCAGCACCCCTGCCAGCCATACCACTTTCCTGCTCACAAATCTTAAATGTTCCCTGTGGCTTTTGGGAAACCAGGTCTAAGGACATCACAACCTGCTTCAGAGATAGCCAGCCCACGGTGTACTCTTCTCACCCCATGGTCTTTCACTGGTGGAGTCCGTCAGACCCTCCTCATTGCCCATCTCTGGTCCTGCATGACCTTGGCCTGTGCTCTCTCCTCGCTCACTCCTGCTTCCTCTCAGCCCACAGCTCCCCGCTCTGTCAAATCTTACCCCAGGTCTCCAACTCCTAACTAGGTCAGGGATCTGCCTTCGTTTTTTTGTTTGTTTTTTTGTTTGTCTGTTTGTTTGTTTTTTCAAGACAGGGTTTCTCTGTGTAGCCCCGGCTGTCCTGGAACTCACTCTGTAGACCAGGTTGGCCTCAAACTCAGAAACCTGACTGCCTCTGCCTCCCAAGTGCTGGGATTAAAGGTGTATGCCACCACCACCCAGCTGCCTTGATGATAATGGACTGAACCTCTGAACCTGTAAGCCAGCCCCAATTAAATGTTGCCCTTATAAGAGTTGCCTTGGTCATGGTGTCTGTTCACAGCAGTAAACCCCTAACTAATAAAGATGTGTTTCTATATATCATTAATTTTATATTTATTTAATGCCTACTGTATATTAGGCCCTGTTCTCAAATCATTGAGTAGTGAAAACAGGCTCTCAAATTTCACAGGGGTGCACCTGTGTGAGTTGAGGGGTAGATATCAGGCAATGGGTTTCTTTTGAACACAGTAGAGATCCCAGCCTTCCCAGTCCTCTGATCAATGCTTGACAGAGCTCAGCACAGATCAAAGGCAGAAAGCATCCCTCCCCAGGAACCCCTAATCCCACTGACCAGGACAAGTGACTCACATAGGCTCTTCTTCTTCCTCTTCTTCTTCCTCTTCTTCCTCTTCTTTCTCTTCTTCCTTCTCCTCCTCCTCCTTCTTTTCCTCATTCTCTTTCTCCTCCTCCTTCTCTTCCTCTTCTTCCTCCTTTTCCTCCTCTTCTTCCTCCTTCTCTTCCTCTTCTTCCTCTTCCTTCTCCTCCTTCTCCTTCTTCTCCTCCTCATCCTCTTCCTGGTCCTCATCTTCCCTTTCCTCTTGAATCTGCGGCAGCTCCCTAAGTCAGGATCAGAGGAAAGAGGTGAGTCCCCATGGCTGCTCCGGCCCTCTTCAGCCCATCTCTGACATCTGTCCTGGGACTTCTCAGCAAAGATCCACCTGAGATCTCCATCCCAGTAACCACAGGCTCTCTCTTGCCACAACCTTCCTATATTGTCCTGGTGGTGACTCAAGCACAGCGCTGAGCTTTAGTGAGCCTCAGTTTCCCCTTATGTATTTCTTAGTAATGCAGCTCAGGAGCATGACTTGCTCATCATAATAATCCCTTCCTTTTTGACATGCTTCCTTGACAGAAAGTCCATCATTTTGCTCCTCCCCACCATGCCTCAACACAGGCCCATCAACTGAACCTCCAAAGCTACAAGCTAAAACAAACCTTTTTTTTTTTTTAATATATAACTTGGTGACCTTGAGTATCTAATTACAGCAGAAAACTAACACACAAACTAAATGTCACCAGTAGAGTGTTCAAACACGGTCCAAGAATGGAATCATGAGAGGGGAGTCCTGAACGCTTGTGAGAAAACTTCCAGAAAACAAGAATCTTGTGAGTTTGATTTCTTCAAAACCACGGAATTGTTCTTGGAATGTACTTCCATGCTCCTCCCAGGTGTAGTGGATAGGAAGGAGTGAGTTCACTTTGGATTATCCATTACAACTGGATATTGCTGTTTGTTTATATGCCTGTATGGGGGAAAACATGTTTTTCCCATGGGCTGCTTGTCCTTGTGATTGTACACTTCATTCAGGTGAATAAATTGTGTGATGCTCTGAATAAAGTTGGCTAGTGCACAAGACTTTAGTCCACCTCATTTTTTAGACCCTGCTTTCTCAGGTTCATGCTGCCAACCAGAGCGGTAAACAATGGAAGACGTGTCAAAGCTGGTCTCAGAGATACACACTTTTAATCCCAGCACTTGGGAGACAGTGGCAGACAGATCTCTGTGAGTTCAAGGCCAGCCTGTGAGTTCCAGGCCAGCTGAGACTACATAGTGAGACCTTGCCTAAAACCAAACAAAAACGATGCTATAGTTATATAATAGAATACTACACAACTATGAAAAAGATAAGGATGATTTCTACCTCGTGAATTACGGAAAGCTGCAAGGTAATCAAATATAACGTGCTAGGCCATGTTTTGTACAAAGAAACAGAGAGGGGGGTTGCCTGATTAGCCTTAGTTGTCGACATAGCCCAGAGTAATCTGAGAGAAACCTCTATTGAAGAACTGCCTAGATCAGACTGGTCTTTGGGTATATCTGTGGGAGACTGTCTTGATTATTAATTTGCTTAGGCAGGCCCAGTCCACTGTGGGCAGTACCACTCCCTAGGCAAGCGGTCCTGGACTACATATAATACTAGCTAAACATAAGCCTGGAGAGCAAGCCAGCAAACAGCATTCCTCCATGGTTTCTGCTTCAAGTTCCTGCCTGACCTCCCTCAGTGATGGACTGTATGACCTGGAAGCATAAGCAGAAATAAACCCCTTCCTCCCCTATGTTGCTTTTGATCAGAGTGTTTCATCACAGCAACAGAATCAAACTAGAACAGGGGCTTCCATGTGTACTTGCTCCCAGACTATCTCAGAAATGAGGCTGAGAGAGGGTGCTGAGGGTGGAGAGGCAGATATGGTCCTGCACTGGGTTCTTTGTGCCTCTAGGATTCCACACTGTATGCCTGCATCCTCAAGCACTGACTCCTTTTCCAGGACTTCTCTGTTGTCCCACCTGGGCATCTCCACCATGGCCTCACTCTCTTCTTCATGAGCTGGAGCCACCTCTGTCTCCTGCAGGCTGGAGCCATCTTCCTGCCTGACGTCCTCCCAGCAAGAGTCCACCTCCTCGAGGACAAGATCACGCTCCACTTGTTCCACGGGGAGGATGCTGACTGCAGGGAATAAAGGGGAGCCATTTGTGGGCTGAGGAGGGTACCTTGTGTCCTTAAGTCCTGGGGTCCATCCTGAGGGTCCTATCCCAGTGTCTTGGCTCCTAGTTGGCTGTGGTACCAACAGGATCATAAGCAGCCAGCTCAATGCCCCAGGGACGGCCTTAAACAACATAACTACTTATCCATCCTTTTCCCTTGACTCTCTGCCTTTTCCCCCTCTTGGGATCAAGCTCTGGTTACAGCAGACAGAGCTTGCTTCCTATCATGGCTTATCTGCTTAGAGGTTTGGCTCAGAGCAGATACTATTATATTCAGTGCCATAGCTGATGTGAAAGGACCCAGACTAGACGCTTCACCACCCCAGGCGCAGGGTACCCTAGATGGTCCTAAGGGGTACAGAGAAAGCCTGCTCCTTGCCTATTTCCTGGGTGCCATTTCTTGGTTATAGCATGTCTGTGAGCTCAGCAGCTGCATCTAGACTTAGAATCTCCACTCTCCAGGACAATGTGACTTTTTCATTACAGGTGCCTGTGACTTCTAACATTTCTCTGTGAATTCTGACCTCTGACCGGAAAATGGTGCTAGCCTGTGCTCTTGGCAGCAGTAGGTTCAGACAGCTGGGTGTGGTGGCTCACACCTGTAATCCAGCAACTTGGGATGCAGAGGCAAGGTAGGGAGGATTGAGATGTGGTGAGTTCTAGGCCACCCTGAGCTACACAGGAAGACCATTTCAAAAAACAAAGAAGTGAGCTCAGGACACCTCATGGGAAACCCAACTCACCCTGGGCAGGTGTCAAGGAAGGGAGACTTCCATCATATCGGGTTTCTTAAAAGTTCCAAGGGTCTTGGTGGCCCTCAATCCAAGCATGAATGAATAACAGTGACAGTCTATTTTGGGGACACTCGGTCTTGCTATGCAGCCCAAGGCTGACTTCAAACTTTTGGTCCTCCTGCCTTCATATCTGAAGTGCTGGAATTACAGAAGTGTGCTGCTATGCCTGGCAGGTATTTGTGACATTAAATGTGTGCTGGCATCAGGTCTTATCCTGTGACCATCAATATATAGATAGCATAGTCCCTTTCCTGAGCACTTGCGAGGCTCCACGCTCCACACACTGGGACTAAGACTCACCTATCCTTACATCAGGCTTTTGACGAAGGGAGAACCAGTTTCCCCATTTTATTCTCTGATTTTATGTTTAATTCCCATCCTGCAGATGGGATAGTGCAGCACCATTTAGCATTTTTCTCATTTGGCTTGGCCCCAGTTTCTACCTGTACTCTGCCTGTAGACACCCAAGAAAACCCAGAAAGCCCGGGGAAGTGCCACGCCCACCCCAAGTTCAGCTTTTCTGCACCCGATCCTGGATTCTCCTGTCTTATCAACAGCCCCTCCAACAGTGGCCCCCAGAGCAAGAGGAGAATCCCATTCTGTTCCTCGCTACCAAGTCCTACCCAGACCTAGTAGGGGGCAATGTAAGGAAGAGGACATTCCCATGCCTAAGCGAAGAATATTTTACAGACAAAAAGAACATGCTCAGAGAGGCTGAGCCTCATGCCCAAAGCCATACAGGAATGTGGCAACAGAGCCAGGTCTTCTCTCATTCCCCTTGCCACTGCATCCCAGGAATAAACGCGCCTGTGAGCTTCTCCCCAGTCCTGGGTCCCCACTGGGCACTGTTCCCAGTGTTGGTGTCATCACTGCTTCTTTCTTATGAACTCTTTGTAGATGCTCTGAGTGTGAGTCCTGGGTGGTTGGCCCTTCACAAGCATTTCCTCCCTTCATTTCTATAGCCAGCCTATAAGGTACCCTTAGAACATCCTTGTTTGCAAATAAATATGCCACAATGCTGGACCTGGTTACCAACCAAGAAAGGCAAGGATGGGTGTAGCTGACATACAACCACAGTATGGGGTGGAGGCAAATGGCAGTTCCCTGGGAGAATCAGCTGCCTACAGCGTTCCAGCTCCTTTCTGTAATAGTCAACTTCTTGTTCTCCACAGCCCACCCAGGAGCCATGTGCTGGCATAGCTCACACTATTAAATTTCACTCCTGGAGTCTTTCATGGACATGCTACCTTCCAGTCAGCAACCTGTCTGCCCCAAAGTCACTACATGAGATTCTGCCCCCAGTCAGTGGCAGTCAGCTGCTCCTGCTTTCAGGGCCAGCTGTCACAGGGTCTGGGCACCTAGGTTCTGCTCTGGCCTAGGTCTCCTGAAAGCCAGGGCCCGGGCTTCAATCTATCTTCTCTAGCTGGCATTTTGTTGTTGTTTGGTTGGTTGGTTTTGGTTTTGGGTTTTTTTTTTTTTTTTTGGTTTTTCAAGACAGGGTTTCTCTGTGTAGCCCTGGCTGTCCTGGAACTCACTCTGTAGACCAGGCTGGCCTCAAACTCAGAAATACACCTGCCTCTGCCTCCCAAGTGCTGGGATTAAAGGCATGAGCCACCACTACCTGGCTAGCTGGCATGGTTTATGTTACCTCCTTCCCTCTGGTCCAGGCTACATCTCTTCCCACATACTCTGTTCTGAAGCACGGGCCTTCCCTCAACCTACACATCTCTGAAGGTATGGTTCCAAGCACTTCCGTCACTAAGATCACACAGGAAAGCCAGAGCCCCTGGGAATGGCCGGTTGCCAGAATGCCCATACCCCAGTCATGAAGTCCAGAGGTAGGACGTTCTTTATAATTGAGCCTTGTTGTGTGAGATGTGATCTTGCTTTGAGGACATCCCATGCCTGCAGGACTTGCTCAACCCCAGAGTAGTCTTTGTGAAGTCAGTCCCTGCTTAGCCACCTTCAGGGGCTCCCCATTGCCCAGCGCCTTGTCCCTGCAGGGTTAAACTTCTAGCTTTGACTTCATCATCAAGGACATAGGATTCCAGTTAGCTGACGTGCCCACAGTTCTCCAGCCTCGTACCCTCACCTCTGCAGCATTGCCCTTTCTCACTGCCTGCAGGTGACAGCTGCTATTCAGACCTTCCTTGTGAGCACAGGTTAATCTGGTTTCTGACAGAAGCCTTCTTTGGAAAGCTGGTTATTTTGTGTTATTTATTAGTTTGCTTTATTTATCTATTTGTTTATTTATTTGTTTGGGAGACACGGTTTATCTGTGGAGCCCTGGCTGTCTTAGAACTTGGTTTGTAGACCATGCTGGCCATGAACTTAAGAGATCTGCCTGCACCTACCTCCTGAATACTGGGTCTAAAGGTGTGCACCACCATGTCCAGCTTGAAAGCTGATTTTTTTTTCTTGGTTTTTCTGAGACAGGGTTTCTCTGTGTAGCCCTGGCTGTCCTGGAACTCATCCTGTAGACCAGACTGGCCTTGAACTCAGAAATCCACCTTCCTCTGCCTCCCAAGTGCTGGGATTATAGGCGTGCGCCACCACCGCCCGACGAAAGCTTATTTTTTTTCGGTTGACAATTTTGCTTCAAAATCATTCTAAAGAAAGACATCTAGGGACAGCTGGGTCCTTAGGGTCCCTGGCCAATTCCTCCATCCTACAACCCCAGGACCACAGACAATGCCTGTTTAGTCCACCTCTCTTTAGTACCTAAGCACTACAGGGTTATGGGGTGTACTCACAGTTCAAACACTCAGGATGAGGCAGGAGGATGGACAGTTGGGAGCCAGCCTGGAGTGTACAGCAAGAACCTATCTAAATAAATAAAACTTAAAGACTTCTTTCAGACTTGGCTTAAGAATATCACACAGTCACAGGTTTGAGGTGCAAAGTCACACTCTTTAATGTCAATTACAATGTCACAGTCAGTGGTGGCCCCTCACTCTTGGGAGAGAGAACTAGGGCAGGCCTTGGAAGAACCACTTGTAAGGAAACTGAGTCCTGTGTAGTATGGATGGTGCCAGGTTCTCCTGTGTGAGCATGCTCAGACACTGAGGCCTCACTAGGGCTCTCCATAGTCTCACACCAGAAAGTCTTCCTTGCCCTTGCCCTGATCTGGGTGCTGCTCCCTGGCCAAGAGCCCTGAGAGGAAGCTCTCGGGTTGCACCTAATGTCTCTGGTTTCCTCTGCCCTGCCTGGGGGTGCAGAGGGCTGGGGGTTCACTATTCAAAGAGGGTAGAGATTAGCAGTCACTGCCCCCTAAAAAGTCTTCTCTTGAGGCATCCTTCAGTCCTTCATCCATCCATGCATCTGTTTGTCCATGGGCTCCCCAGGTTCCCTCTCCCTTGTTTCAGAGGCCTCCAGCTGCTGTCGCCCCTGAAACAAAGGAGGTGACAGAAATGTGGGCACCTGAGTAGTCACACAGAGGATGGCTGGATAGATGGATGGAAGGATGGATAAACATCTGAGTGGCTAAGCAGAGGATGGATGGGTGGATGGATGGGTGGATAGATGGATGGGTAGATGGATGGATGGGTAGATGGATGGATGGATAGATGGATGGATTGACAGGTGGGTGGATGGATGGATGGATGGATTGATGGGTGGGTGGATGGATGGATGGGTAGATGGATGGATGGATAGATGGATGGATTGATGGATGGGTAGAGAGATGGATAGATAGTAGATGAGTGGATGAATGGATGGGTGGATAGGTAGATGGATGGATAGATAGGTGGTAGATGAGTGGATGAATAGATGGGTGGATGGACAAGCATCTGAGTGGCCAAGCAGAGGATGGATGGATGGATAGATAGATAGATAGATAGATAGATAGATAGATAGATAGATAGGGTAGGATGGGGATCTCCATATCCAAGCAGAGGATGGTTGGATGGGGAGGCTAGGGGACAGAATAGATGAAGGAAGTGAACATGTATCCCCAGACCCTCAGCCACCCCATGCAGTGAGTTAAAAATTGTTCCTGAAAAGACATGCCTAGGTCCTATCCTATCCTATATAAATGTGACTTTATTTGACAATAGGGTCTTTGAGAATATTATTGGGCTCAGGATCTCAAAGCAAGAGACTTCTGAATTTAGGGTAGGCCTTCCCCCAGTGACTGTCACCCTTCCAAGGGGAGGATAAGCAGAGGACACAGGGAACAAATAGAAGGGCAGCTAGAAGCCAGGGAGGTTCAAGGTGATCAGGACAGCACACGCACAAACATACACACACACACACACACACACACACACACACATATACACACACATACACACATACACACACACACACATACACACATACACACAC
>NW_022196905.1:233677011-233707839 GCF_008632895.1 Mastomys coucha
CACACACACACACACACACACACACACACACACACACACACACACACACACACACACACACACATTGCCTTCTCCTAGAGTCTCAAAGGGAAAGGACCCTGCCAGCACCTCAAACATGGATGTGTTCACATTTGTCATGACACCTCAAACATGGATGTGTTCACATTTGTCATGACACTCACAGGAGTCAAGCCTGCCTAAGCTCCTGGACTTTGTGCTAAGCCTGTGCCTACTCATGCCCAGTGCCCACCAGAGACCTGCCTGTTCCAGGAACTTTGACATAATCTGATTGCAACCAGCTGAGATCCTGCATCTTTCCAGAGAACCAAAAGAAAGACAGGAGGATCCATCACCCACTGCCCATTTGAGCCCTCTACAGTGTATAGATGGTCCCTGTCCTGTGAAATTTTAGCCCTTGAACTTCAGACTGTGTAATTACCTGCCTGGCCAAGTGGGGCCTAGTTTTTGCTGCATATAATGCACTAAGGAGGTACCTCCAATCCTCCAAGGTTTGCCCTTTCTCTGCTCTAACAGCCTACAGGGTCCCTGCATATTCTAGGACTGCCAAGAGTCCCAGGAGAAAGTGAGCTTGCCCCACTTTGAAGCTGGCCAGCTTGTTCCCTCCCACTGGGTATAGTTCTAGCGACTGTCCACTCTCTCACCTCCGTGGCCTGGGCTACCTATCTGTGTTCCTGATCACAGTGGTCACTCAGTTTCAGAATGCTTATAGAGACCATGGTCCAGGGGGCTGGGATTGGACATAGTTTTTCTCCCCACTCAGGGAGGTCCTTAGTCAGGGTCAGAGGGTACATGTCTAGGACGGTACAGAGACTACACTGTGCACAGGTCTGAATGCTGCTTTGCTTGCCTGAAGCCCACCACAAGTGCCTGAAGCAGGTGCCAGTAACCCACCCATCATTATTGGATGGATGGATGAATGCGTAAATGTCTATCTACTACTTGGCAGTATATTTTCCACTCCGGTGGTACTGTCTCTGCCTGCATACTGCCTGGCTTCAGCCTTCTGACTTCCAATAGTGCTATCAAATGCCTCCCAACTCATCACAGGGGAGGGAATCCTGTGGCTCAGTGGCTCTGGTGTTTCCCAAGAACCACCTCTTTCCCAACCAAACCCACGCACCCAGCTTCCAGAGTGCAGTCTCCAGTTCTGGGTAATTGCCAGCAGGAACGGGTGTGGTCTTGGCTTGGCGGTTGTTTTCCTGACAGAGGAACCACTCTAGCCACCAGCTCCATTACTGCTATCCAGAAACACTGAGCAGGCACAGGCTCTCTCTACTCCAGGTTAGGAGACCCTCACGGTACCTTAAACTCAGACCTAAATATATCAAGTGATCCTCCCTGAAATGAGTGTGGGACTCAGGAGCAAGGTACTTACTGGTCTGTACATCACACGTCCCAGGGCAGTCAGGCTCCTACATGGGGAGAAAAGAGGAGACCTGCCATGGCTGCCTCCCCTGTCTCCCTCCTATCCCTAGTACACATATGTCCTTTTCCCACCAGAACCTGCGGAACACCCACTGCCTCAGCCCCCTGCTCCTGCCTTCTCTCCGGAGGCTACTGGCTGCTCTGACCCCTTCTCCCTCTAGGGCCACAGCTTTCTCTCAGCTTTTGCTCAGGCTGAACCACCTCTCTTGTGCTTGCTCTGTGAAATGGCCATCCTCTCCTGCCAGCTCCTGGAGGTCTTCTCCCTATTATGCTGGCTTCCCCTGCTGCTGGGGTCCCCAAGGTCCTCTGTCATCCAGGCATCTTCAGTAGTTAATGGCTTTTCCTCTCTAGCCCCTTTTATGTTTGGAACTCTCTGAAGCCACCTCTCTCTGCGCCTTCATAGACAGCATGATGAAGGGTATGAAGCAGAAGCCTGGCTTCCGGTACCTTCTGTTCTGCCGGCCTCAGCACTGAGCCAGCAAGGAGGGGAGGGGTGCATAGCGCTGGGAGTGGACCCAGGATGTCTGGCTCCTGGCTCTATCCCCATGAAACAAAGATGAAAATCTCTGCTGGGCCTACAGCCAGTGAATGGAGAATAGGGTCCTTGGCTCTATGAGACAAGGTGGGGTGCTGAAAGAGATGTAGGAGGGCTCCTGTTCAGAGATGCTGGGCCCCAGAGGCCTGGGACCAGTCCAGGCCCACTTCTCTCTGGATAAGGCATCTTCCGTTCAGACTACTTTCCTGTGTTTTCCCCAAGGCTGGGTGGTAGATTTGTTCATCCGCTTCTCTGGGGATAAAGTAAGGTTCCCCAAGGACCAGGGCCAATATCATACATCTGTGCCTGACAGTAGGCTTCCCCTTCCCAGTTCTAGATGCTTCTATGGAAATACAAATAATCTCCCAGGAAGGAGAATCAGGCCCCTAGGATCTTGATAAAGAAAAGGAAGAGGTGGCTACAACTTTGCTTTCCTACCACCCATGTTTGGGCCCTAAGCTGCCAGGAGCACTCATGGAACCTAAGGGCTTCCTGGGAACTTCACTTCTTCCTGGAATGTTCCCGGGCTCCGAATCCTTGGGCATTCTTCTGGGTCACTTCCACTAGCAAGCCATCCTTGATGCTCTGGGAGCCTCCATCTCTGAGCTTCTCTCTCCCTGCAGAAATCTCTAGACTATAAGCCCCTGACTGGTAGATCCGTACTGGTGGCTACAGTGCCTGAGCAAATGTGTACTCGCAGGCAGGCTTCAAGGTCGAATTGCCACTGATGGCTCCCTCCTTGCTGCGTCTCCATCTCCAGGGACTCAGACCAACCTCTAACCCTTATCTGAGCCTCCAAGGCCCATCCCTCACTATCACCCGGCCAAGGCCTCCTCTGCCTGGCTGCCACTCACCTGCTCTGCAGCCTTCCCATGGAGCACGGGCTGAGGCAGGGCCATCTCCAGCCTGTGTAGCAGCCATTCGATCAGCCTGTAGTGGGGAGATGAGCTGAATCCAGGTGAGAAGAATGGGGGTGGGGAGTTGGCACAGATAACAAGCCAGCCAAGAGGCAGGTTGTGTCTGAAGCCAACTCCAGGGCTCTAACCCTGAAGGCCCCTTTCTGCCCTCCCCATCTTTCCCAGGCAGCCCTAGCAGGTAGCTCAGCTCAGTTCCATCTACTTCAGATATGCATTTACAGTCTCTCACACACTCCCAGGGTGTGAGCTTGGGGCAGCACCCAGCCAGATTTTAAAATGGATGTGGCCTTTGGTCTAACAACCCTACACATGTACACAGGTCACCAGATAGGGCATGCACAAGGTTTCTGATTGCAGGAAAAGTATGAAATGCCTCTAAGTGCTCCTGTGTGGTTAAATAAATGAAGCCCTAGGTAGCTCTTTGCAGGTAGTATGTGTGTGTATGCATGCACGCATGAGTGTGTGTGTATTTTATGCACATGAATAGGTGTGTATGTCTGTGCAGTTGTACAGAGACCAGAGAAGGGAGGCAGGCACCTCCCCCTCTATCATTCTCTGCCTTGTTCCTTTGAGATAAAGGCTCTCCCTAAACCAGAAGCAAGGTCTGTCTCTAAGCCCAAGGCAAGGTTTCTCCACAAACCTGAGGCAGGCTTTCAGCCTAAACCTAGAGCTCAAATTTTTTCAGCCAAGGTAGCAGCAGCAAGCAATCCTCCTGTCTCCACTCCCTGCCTCAGTGCTGGGCTCACATGTCCCCTTTTACAGAGGTGCTGGGACCCAAATTCTTGTCCTCATGCTCATGGGGTGAGCTTACACAGCAAGCACTCAACCACTGAGCCATCTCCAGACCCTGAGGGACTTCTTTTTTAAGTTTCACTTAAAGAGGATGTAAAAGAGTACATGCAATTTGGTTTTGATAGAGGGTGTGTGTGTGTGTGTGTGTGTGTATGTGCCCATCCTTGTTTTGAGACAAGATCTGGCTATAGAGTCCAAGTTGGACTTGAATTTACAATCCTCCTGCTGCCTCATCAGCTTCCTGAGGTTACAGGTGAGCACTTGGTATATGTGCAAAGGAAAAGCTTGCTCCCAGCCTGGCCGATGGAGGGAGATGCTGATGAGGTTTGCTGGAAGAGTTTGAGTCTTTACCCAAGTGAATATTTTTAACTTTCTAATTTAGCAAATTAGTCCTGGGTTAGAGCAAAGCACTGAGCCTGATCCTTGCAGGAGGTACAGCCTTTGGGGGCTCACCTGACAGGGTCCCCGGGTGGTGGCAGGGAAGAGGATTGGAAGCCAGACTGGGGTTCTGCAGCTGGCTCCTCCTCAGGCTCCGGGGGTCCAGGATTAGCCTGGAAGGGGCTCTCTGTGGGCTCCGTCTCCATAGGGGTTCCTGGAGGATCTGAGTGGTAGGAGAACCTTTACTAAAGACCCCATAGCTGGGCTTCAGCCAACCCCTCATGAGTATAAAGGGCCAGATTTCAGAGAAGTTACATGGATGGATGAAGAGCCCTTGGAGACCACCCTAACAGGAAACAGCCTAGGGAGGGAAAGGGACAGACCCGAGCTTGTGAAGTCCAAGTGACTCAAGTCACTGGAGTCCCAGGTGTGACTAAGAAGGGGTTTCTGATGTCTTAGCAAGGCCTGTACTCTCTCCCCTTGCCTGGCTAAGGGACTCACACACACACACACACACACACAGAGTCTCAAGTTGCCCCCTGAAGAGCCTACCCTGTCCTTTGACCACTTAGGAAGCCCCTCCCAGCTCCATCTCTGTACCTGGATCCAAGACAGCAGCCTCAGGTTCAACTTTCCAGGCCTGGATAACAGAGAGATGGGTCATGGTCAAAGCCAGCCTGCATATACCCACCTTGGTCAGCTGTGCTCTGGCCCCATGTGTTATCGCCAATATGCATGTGTGCATACACATGGGCATGGTGCTGGTAGTGGGTGGGTCTATGAGGGTTAATCTCCTTTGATTCCGAGTCACCTAGGAGACACATACCCTCTAGGCAGGTCTTTCAGGGAATTTCCAAAGAGGTTTAACTGAAGAAAGAAGGCTCACTCTGAATGTGGTTGTCACACATGTTGATGTCCCAGATTCAACAAAAAGGTTTAAGAGACAGATAGACAGATAGACAGACCGACCCACCATCATTCACTTCTGTCTGCAGATGCAATGTGACCTGCTGCCATGGTTCCCCACCATGATGATGGTACCCACTTTAAGCCATAAGATAATATAAACTCTTTAACCATCTTTTGTCGGGAGTTTTATCTCATCATCAAGAAAAATAGTTTATCTTGCTCTCAAATGTCCCCCAGGCCCTAGAGAGTCACTCTTCCCATGAAGGACACTCTAAATGAGAAGATGTACCTTCCAGTGGATGTTGGGGATTGGCCATGACCTGCTAGAGTGGACAGCTCACTGGGCTCCAACCCTTCCCGGTGGTCAGCTTTCTACCCCCAACTCATCACTTACCTGTGAAGGGGTAGGGGGCTGAGGCAGCACTTTGTCCAGATTCTGCTCAAGCCACCTGAGTAGCCACAGGCTGGGCCTGAGGAAGGGTCAGTGATCAGCAAGTGCATAGCATGAAATAAGAGCTACCTTGACTGCCCACTAGAGTCTAGTCCTGGCCTGCCTTCTACACCTGGGGGACAGAGCCAAGCAAGAGTCTAAGGAATGAGTGGGTGAGGGGATGAATGGAGGGAGGTGGTTGGGTGGAAAGCATGAGTCTGGGTTTCTCTCAGAAATCACAAAACGGTTCTTCAGGCTGACATTGGGTACATAGTAACCTGAAAACATGATAATCGGAATAGGTACTTATTAAGCACTTCGTGTAAAATCCTAGGTTTCTAGCCTGTGAGCTCTATGGTTTTTGTTTTGTTTTGTTCCACCTTTGAAACAGTCTAGCTATGTATTCCCAATTGGGTTCAAATTCATGATCCCCCTACCTCAGCTTCTAGCACTATAGGGTTACAGGTATGTGCACCTGTGTCCAGATTGGTTTGGGGTTTTTCTTTTTCTTTCTTCCTTTCTTCCTTCCTTTCTTTCTTCCTTCCTTCCTTCCTTTCTTCCTTCCTTTCTTTCTTTCTTTCCTTCCTTCTTTCTTTCTTTTTTTGTTTGTTTTTTGAGACAGGGTTTCTCTGGGTAGCCCTGGCTGTCCTGGAACTCACTCTGTAAACCAGGTTGGCCTTGAACTCAGAAATTCGCCTGCCTCTGCCTCCCAAGTGCTGGGATTAAAGGCGTGCGCCACTACCACCCCCTCTGGGGCTTTTCTTAAAATACGGGAGGCTCTGAAGTTACACCAAGCGGAGGTGGCTAAACTTGGGCAGGGTCCCTCCCTGAGCAGGCTCTGCAATATCTATCTGGCCTGACATCTTCGATGAGAAGGCAGCTTCTTTTGAGAGGTCATGGGCTGTGAGGCTGAGACAACCAAGTTCTGTGCACACTGCTTGGCCTGCTACAGATAAGAGTGACCCTTGCTGATGAGGACTTACTCAGTGTCTTGAGTCCTGGAAGTTTTATCTGAGCCATCTGCAGATCCTACGGAGCCAGAAAATAAAGGACAGAGAGGCAGGATGAGGAAAGGTTGCTCACTGGGTACAAAACTGCACTTAGAGATTGTCAGAAGTCCTGGCTGCACAGAGGGTGGGTATAGAGAGTGACTGAACACTGCGTATCTCAAAAGCTAGAGAGAAGACTGGATGTTTCCACCAGGGAGAAATGAGAGTTGTCTGAGGAAACAAGTAGATTTAACCTGGTTACAAAAGCATCCGGCAAAGTAGCCATTAAAACGCACCTTGTCATGTTTTATGTATCAGTTTACAACTTAATTAACGGCTTGAAAAAAAAATCCATAATGGCAATGGAGAAAGGGGAGGGAGAAAGGAAAAAGGAAAAGGGAGCAGAGAAGAAGGGAAAGAGGAGAAACCCAGGGAGATGAAGGTAAGGAGGAAGAGGGAAGAAGAGAGCAGGAAAGAGAGGGAGCAAGCACCCGCCTGGAACTCCTATGCCAGCCTGGAGCAGCACCAGGACCATTCAGATCTAGTCCCCCAAGGCCAGTCAGTGGCTGAGCCACTCCCGTGGACCATGGAAATTCTCCCCACTGCTGGGCTCATCCCAGTATCCCCTTAGAAGCTCCCGCCCCTGGAAAGCCATCCCGCCTTTTCATCTTACCTGGGTCCCCAGTGCCACAGGGCTCTGGGATCTGTGCTCCACCCTGCTGAGATAGACAGACAGACATTACAGGGCATCCCAGGAGCAGCCTCTACAGCCCTACAATCCCCTACTGGCTCTTCCCTCACCCGCAGGTCACCCTGCCCTTGTACCTGATCTGGGCCTCCCTCTCCACCAGCCAGGTTCTGGCCCCCACTGCTGTAGACAGGCTGTGGCACGACCTTCTCCATGCCTTTCCAGAACCAGCTCAACATCCAGGAGCTGGGCCTGCCAAGGGATAGGGACATGAGTCCACTCTCAACCCCAACCCTGTCAGAGTGACAGTCCCTAGTCCTGAAAGGATTTGACATGAATCAAGCCACTATCTCCCCATGATGAGACTGTAAAACCTCACTCCCTCTCCAAAAAGACCCAGGGTACCCTTCAGTCCAACCCCAAGTGCCATGCTCTAGTCACATCCATAATATCGGGGATAAAATCCCGATAAAGGATAAGAGGCAATAAGGCCCCAAAAGGGGTTCTGTGCCTCCTGGATTTCAGACTAGTAGCTGGTATCCCCCTAACTCAGACGTGTTTCAGATTAGTCTTTCCAATCATCAACACGGCCTCATAATTAGGCATAAAGCTACCCCAAGTAATGATTTGTAAATGGTTAAGATTGGGCATTGTTTCCTGGCCCACACAATGTTTCCAACTATCTTTGTTTAATGTTTTAAGTACTAGAGAGTAATTGAAGGGTTTCTCTCACTCTAAGACCCCTCTGCCTGCCTCCAGCAAGAACCAGAGAATTAGCATAAGAATACCTCAACAGGGAGGGCTCCACCCCTCTTCCTCCTGCTTCACACTTAGCTACCAGACTCTGTTGACCTTGGTGTGGGGGTCGCTTGCCTACGTGACTTCAGTCTAGCACTAGGACTAGAAGAAGAAGGACTTGGACTCACATGCAGGACTAGCACTAGAACTTAGATGGGCTAGGACTCAGATTCATGCATCCCGCAGTCCCCCGGGCCCAGAGCGCTTGGGCCCGGGGGATACAACACCAGTTCAGAGGATATAGCTGCTGCTTTAGATCCAGTATGTTTCAGATAGCCTCAGATATACCTGAACTATTGAGCTGCCAGATTTACCGTCTCTCTTTTGCAATGACTGTAGAAGTCTGATGCCATTTCTAAGAAATACACTTAGATCTTATACTTCATGTGTCGTCTCTGCCGTCATTTCTTCGCCTACGCCTTGTCGACCTGACTAGGACCCCCGTTTCTCCCGCGGGTTGAGGGAGGCCCAGATCGGCCGTCCGGCGGCACCCAAGGAGGCCAGAGAGACCTTTGGAACCTGCCTTCCATTTGCTCCATAAAGCACAGCCAGCCTCTCTCTATACCCCAGTTAACTTGCCCCTACCAGCTTTCGCATGACTGGCACTCCAAAAGGATACTTTCAGAGCAGTGGTCTCAACCCCACGGGGGTCAAATGACCCTTTCCCAGGAGTTGCCTAAGACCATTGGAAAACACAGATATTTACATTATGGTTCATAAGTAGCAACAAAAATAGTCTTACGGTTGGGGGTCACCACAACAAGAGGAGCTGTATTAAAGGATTGCAGTCTTAGCAAAATTGAGAATCATTGCCTTGGAATATCTCTGGAGGCAAAGGCTCATCGGTTTACCTGAGGATCCTAAGTCCCTGTCTTTTGTTGGCCCCAACCCAAGATCTACTAGGCTGGGTAAACTCTATGGACTAAAATGGCTAATGTCAGGGCCACAGACCTGACTGACTCACAGCTGTCCTTTCCATGCTAGTGGCTCCCTGCAGGGGCAGTTGAAGGTGGAAAGGGTGATATGGTACCTGTTCACCTTGGCAACAGCAACCTGGGCCTGGGAGGTGGGTTGAGGAGGGTCGGCTTCCTGGGTCTCTGGAAAAAAAAAAAGAATTTCCCAGATATCAGATGTGGACCCTAGAGAGGCCCATTTCTCCCTTGCTAGGGAGTTCAAGTCAGAGGTGAGACTGATGGAGGGCACCTAGGGGTTAGAAGGGGAGCTTTTCAGCTCAGCTCAGCTCAGCTCAGCTCAGCTGACAAGCCCCCAGAAGCCTGCTCCAAGCTTCTCTGGGCCTCCACTTCATCATCTGTAAAGTGAGCTCCTGCCAGGCTCCGAGAGGAGACCCCAGCCCCCTGCCCAGCCAGCCTGGGTCCCAGCACTCACCTTGCAGACTAGGTCTAGCCTCAGTTTCGCCCTCTCCTTCCATTGGCTCCTCTGGTGGCTGTGGATTCAAATGGGACCTGTAAGCTTTGATGGCCTGGTGCAGAAAAGAGAGCCTCTCTGATTCTATCTAGGGACCTGCAGCTCCAAAGTTGAATGAGTCATTTCAGGATCATCTCCAAAGTCCTGCTGGCCTTCCCCTCCACCAGGGCCCTTCTTCCCTTGAACCACAGGGGTCCTGCACCCAGGCTGGAGCATCACCTCTCAGCCTCAGATCCCCCACTGTTCCACTTCAGTGGCCGGAGAAGAGGGAGGAACCACAGGGCAGGCTGGAGAACAAGGGCCAGAGGTGCTCCTCCACCCGGCTTCTTCCTCCTGATGCCTAAACTTTCCTCCCTGTCTCTGCTATTTGCCTCTCTATGTCCCTGCTGCCTCCTTTACTCCTGCACACCATGAAGTTATAGGACACCCACACATGGGCACCTATGGAGACACCCACACATGGGCACCTATGGAGATACCCACACATGGGCACCTATGGAGACACCCACAGGTGTACACCACTCCTGGGCCTGGAAGACAGTGGGTAGAGAAGAGACAGATTTCTGAGCCTCTGGGAAAAAACCCTATACTTCAGATCTGGCTTCCCAAGAGGCCCATTTCTCCCTCAGGTCATATGTATATCTATGCACACATAGACATGAACATACATATCACACTATTATACATAAAACAGTGGTACACATGTATGCACACATATACAAAACAAGTGCATTCATACACACACATGAATGCATGCACACACGTGCACAGATGTGTTACATCCACACACATATATGTGAATACAGATACATTTGCATACATATAGACATAAATGTGCATATACACACATGCATGTAAGTAAAACAAGCATGCATTTGCATAATTATGTGAGCATGTGTGTATGCAAATACATATAAATTTATAGTTAAACATATACAAATATATACATATCTAAAATTTATACAAGTATACATGTGGCATTAAAATATGTATGTGTGTATATATGCAGAGATATGCAAATGTATGAACAGACAAGTATGTGCACACATAAGCTCATACTCAGAAATATGTGCATGGAATCATGTGTACACAAAAACATGTACATGCACCTGAATACAAATATATATGGGCATGCATACTCATGTGTGCTCACAGTATACTCTCATGAACACACTATATGCACATACACATGTACACACAAACACATTCTATACCCATTTCCTAAACACACTCTACACTAGCCCAGGCACAACCTTTTTTCTTCCAGAAACCCTTCACCTCTGCAGCTCCTCAATTAAAACTCCTCCACCGGCCTCCACATTTAGGGACCACACCCCACCGGCCTCCACATCTAGGGAGCACACCTCCACCAGCCTCCATGTCCAGGGAGCACACCCCACCAGCTTCCAACTTTGGAACTTAAATGAACCTTGGTGTGAGTTCCTATAAGCTCTAAGGGCACCGCTGGGACTCATTCCCTTCCTAGCCCTGCCTCTTGGCAGAAGGAGCTGACGGGCACTTGTCTGCCAACCTCCAGGGGCAATGCCTGGTTGAGTCTTCTTTATATCTTTTGCTCTAAGCACAGAATCTAGAGTCAATTAGAAGCTAAATGAAATCTGCTTAATTGAGCTGCTAAATTAATTGTCATCGGGCCCCTGAAGGGATTAGATGTCAGACTGGCAAGTTTTATTATGCTTGAAGGAACATTCTAGAAAAATGTTCCTCAAAATGTGGCACATGGACCAGTGCCAGCTTGCAAACCGCTAACTGGTCAGTGGTGATTGGACAGTTGGATTAAAAACTCAGGGTTGGTAAGATGGCTCTGTGGGTAAAGGTGCTTGCTCTCTGACAGGAGGACACGTCCCACATGAGTTATTCTCTGACCTCCGTGCATGCACACACAATAAATAAATGTAATAAAAATTTTAAAATTCTATCTCATGTCCCAAAGTATATAGTATTCAGTGGAACACTAAACTTTTTTTCATTATTTAATTGTTTGTTTGTTTGTTTATTGGTTTCTTGAGACAGGGTTTCTCTGTGTAACCCTGACTGTCCTGGAACTTACTCTGTAGACAGGCTGACCTTAAATTCAGAGATCTGCTTGCCTCTGCCTTCCAAGTGTGCCCCCACTGCCAAGCTTTTATTTTTCTTAAGATAATATAATTACATCATTTCTTCCTTCTCTTTTCTTCTTCCAAACCCTTCCATAAACCCCTCCTTGCTCTTTTTAAAATTTATGGCCTCTTTATTCACTAATTGTTGTTATATACATATATGTATATATGAACATAATCCCAAATAGGTAAATACAACCTGCTCAGATTGTATGTTACTTGTATGTACATTTCCAGAGTCGACCATTTTGTATTGGATAACCAATTGGTGTGCTCTACCCTGGAAAAGACCATTCCTCCTGCTCTTAGAACTCCTTCCTTAGTTGTCTGTAATTCTTTGTGTAGGATTGAAGCTTTCTGGGCTTCCCCTCCCAACCCCTGCTCTCTTTAGCACATCTATTGTTGTTATCCTGGGAACACTGATGTTCAAAGACACTTGTAAACCTTCACACTGTTTGCCGGGCAGGAGAGACAGCTCAGTAAGAACACTGCTTGGAGTTCCAAGCACCCATCAGGGAGAGCTCCCAACTCCGCTCCAGGGATCTGGTGCCCTCTTCTGGCCTTTGTGGGCACTGCACCCATGTGAACAGCACCCTTCCCCACCCCACACACAAATATACATAACATTTAAAATAAATTTAAAAAAAAATACTGTTTTTTAAAACCTACAATTAATTCTCTACTTCCTGCATTGAGAAAATCTTCCTACAAAACAAGTACCACCTGAGGGGAGTGGAATACTTCTATTCTGAAGCTATTTCTGAATCTCTTGGTATGTGGATTGGTAATAAACGGATTCTGGATCAGAGTCTAGAGTGTCTCTGCTCTAGACTCCAGAGACTGGTAAATATAGGTCACAAGCTACTTATAGCCCTATTGCCTGGGTTTGCAAATAATGTGTATGTACACAATGCAAGTCTGTAATCGATGTGTGCATGTTCTTGGGGAGGCTGGTCACATGGACCATGCACATGTTTAGAGGACAACCTGGGGTGTCAGTCCTTGTCTCCCCACCTTGTTTCGAGACAGGGTCTCTTTGTGCTTTTTAAATGGGTTAGCCAGGCTAGCTGTCCCAGGACCTTCCAGGGATTCGCCTCTTTGCTTCCAACTCCCTGGAGAAGCACTGGGATTAAAGATGCTTATGTGATGGCATGCAGATTTGACATAGGTTCTGGGGATTTTGAACTCGGGTCTTCACGCTTGCATTGTAAATGCTTTTAGCCTCTACACCACTGCTTCAGCATTGTAAATGCTTTTAGCCTCTACGCCATAAATGAATTTGAATTTGGCATGCTCGCGCAGCTGTGCTCATGTTAGAGCGAGCAGAGCTGAGCAGCTAAGGGAGATGGCATGGCCCACAAAGCCTGTCTCACCTTTCACAGAAACAGCCTTGAGCAAGCCTGTCCACTCTCAAGGCCTGAGTGGCCTCATTCAGATGCGCACTAAGCCAGTGGCATTTCCTGTCCCCGCTCCCCACTTTCACGCATGGGGGTCAGGTGGCCCAAGCTGGTGAGTCCCTGAGCAGCAGGGCCAGCCTGCCCTCCTCACCCTCTCCCCTCACCAGGGCCTGGACCTCTGGTGCAGCCTCTTCGGGCGCTGGTTCCGGCTCCGGCTCTGGTTCTGGCAGGGGCTCTGGATCAGGTGGTGATGTTGCCTCAGGTTTCGACTCTGTTTCTGGCTGTGGTCCTGCTGCCTCCTTGGTCTTCTGAGGGGTCCCCGGAGGCTGAGGCAGCACCCTTTGGACCCAGCCCAACATCTTGACACCTGTAAGTGATAGATTCTTTAACTGAATGAGCACAGGCATTCTCTTCACTCATGACTACTTTGTGGGTCACGCATGCCCTTTACTGCACCCCATCTTTAAAAATATTCCTGAAGTAGAGCTGGAGAGAAGGTGCAAGCTCAAGAGCACTTGCTGCTCTTCTACATTTGATTTTCTACACGTGTTTTACAGCACCCATGTCAAGCAGCGCATAAGCGCTTCCAGCCTCTGTGAGCACCCTCACATATACACGGAATACATGGCTTCCTTCATTGAGCACATGTGTCTGGGATTTCTTTATAAGTGTTCCTGTCACTAATTCATTTATTTCTATTATGGAGTAGTATTCTATGGCATGGATTTTGAATACTTTGCCTAACTGTTTCCAAGCTGAGGGAACTATTTTTTGGGGGGGAGGGAGTTTCAAATAAATAAAAATATTTCTTCTTCCTCTTCCTCTTCCTCTTCCTCTTCCTATTCCTATTCTTATTCTTATTCTTATTCTTATTCTTATTCTTCTTACTCTTATTCTTATTCTTATTCTTGTTTTTTGAGACAGGGTTTCTCTGTGTAGCCCTGGCTGTCCTGGAACTCACTCTATAGACCAGCCTGGCCTCAAACTCAGAAATCTGCCTGCCTCTGCCTCCCAAGTACTGGGATTAAAGGCGTGTGCCACCTTATTAAAAGCTAACTATTAAAAAGAATCTCAGTGTTCCTGGGGGGTGAAGTCTGCATTAAATAAATCATAATGCATCCCATAACTCGATAAGTGAAAACGCTGGAACAAAGAAGCACATTTGTTGGAACAGGACGTGCACACACTCTAGCACTGTCGTGAGCAATCAGTCAGTCTCCCTGTGTCTCTGTTTGACTGTCTGCAAAGTAGGAGCACTGAAGCCAGGCATGGTGGTACGCACTTCGGCTCTAGCACTTGAGTTGTGGAGGCAGAAGAATCCAGGCTAGCCTGAACTAAAAAAGCAAGAGACATCAATAGTGCCTTAATAAAGACCATTAAGAGAGCCCGGCATGGTGGCACATGCCTTTGATCTCAGCATTTGGGAAGCAGAGACAGACAGATCTCCATAAGTCCTGGGCCAGCCAGCTATACAGTGACACGTTATCTCAAAACAAACAAAACCAATCAAATAAAAAATGATAAAGGCAACATTCTTAGACTGTGACTGAGCTCTCACTATGTTTTGGGTTACCTGTTCAGATACCATCTGCTGTCCAGTGACTGGCTTCATAAAGGCTGGCCATGACTACAGGGACAGGTACTGAGTGTGAATACCAGTTGTAGAATATAATGTAGTGCAGAATCCCATGACTTTGAATAAATACCAACGACTCGTGGACAGAAAGTCTAAGATGACATCAGTCAGGTGCTTTAATGCCGGTTGTCAGGAGGCAGAGGCAGGCAGATTTCTGTAAGTTTAAAGCCACCTTGCTTTACTTAGCAAGGTCCAGACCAGCCAGAGCTACACTGTGAGACTTCTCTCAAAAAATAAATTAAAAAAAATAAATAAATAACACTACTTATCATTTTTTAGCTTTGAGAATAAAATACCAGTCAGACTTTTGTCATGGTTGGTGACGACCAGTTTCTATCTCATTGATATTAAGCACGTGGAGAGCCAAGCTCCAAGAGACTGAATTCTTGCAGGATGGCCTGGTTCGGTGGTACTATCAAAGCTGCCATGTGCACAGGCCCAGGAAAGGCCACCCAGGACTCAGGCCCACCATGGTTATGCCTCCCTGTCTGACTCTTCAAGGACCCATAGCCAGCTTCCCAGAATTCATTGCCAGGCTGCTTGACTGATCCCCAACCTTGACCTCTGACCCAGCTCTGGCTCAGCTTCTCCCAGAACAGCCTCTACGGAGACAAAGCTTAAGCTTCGGTGGCAGATCAGCCTACAGAAAAGTAACTGGGGCCAGATACAATCAATGGGTTCTTCCAGTTCTCTGCTGGCTGCGCGTGAGGACACAGGCACTTCCTCCCAAGGTTACACATTTGGAATGGCAGAACACACAGACCCCAGCTAGCTCCCAGCCGTCCTGAGAACCAGACCTGAAGGAAGCCCTCCTCCACACCCGGCTTCCGCATCCCCTTGATAACACTCATTCTCCTGACAATCTTGCCTGCCCCCTACCCCCTGTAAAAAGGATATCCATCCTCAGGACAACAGACTTGTCTAAGGTGACTCTGGCCAAGATGAGTATACTCTGAGATCCTGACTTCGTCTGTAGTGGGCAACAATCCTAGCTTGAATTTTTGAACTGTCTGGAGATGATGTAGAGAAGCAGCCTCCTAGCCCAGGCTTTCCTTGCCAGGAACCTGGAGGCCTGTCTTGCTGCCCTCCCACTTTGAAGGAAGAGAACCTGGAGGTAGCCACCCAGGAATCTGTAGTGTTAGACCACCAGGATCCCGAGAATCTTCTGGGAGAGCTGGAGAAAATAGATTCTTAGCTTCCCCCAAACCCTCTGGGGTTGTCGAATCCACATTTCTCACGTTGACCTGGAGATACCAAAGTCTGAGCCACAGTGTGGGGACTGGGAACCACGGCTCTCCTGCCTGCTCTATTTCATCACCTAAATGCCCCCCGCTAAAAGCCGAGCATGGGTATCCCCCAAGGAGTCCCAGTGAGCCCCTACTTCATTTTGAGTTACCTGTTCAGATGTCAGCTCCTAGCCGGAATTGTCTTCTCAGTGCCCCAGCAGCTGGCCTCTCAGACCCAGCCAGGATTAATTGGCAATAGATGGGCCGGGTGCAAAGGATTAGCCTGTGCAGAAGTGGGGGCAGGGTAGAAAGATGACTGGTGCCCAGGGGAGCCGGCAGCAACCCCGGAGGGTCCAGTAGCATCCTAGACACAGGGTTAGGGCCCTGTGAGTCCTATGGGACAGTTCCATGGGAACCTGCCCCAGTGCCAGGGTCTGGCTTCCCATGGGCTGTGACAAAGCCAGAGAAATGATTCAGGACAACCAATAGCCAGGGTACCTGTGTGGTTCTGGGAGCCTCCTCAAGGTGACAGGAACCCGTCAGCTCAGTGTGGGAGACAAGAGTATGTCCTTCTCTCCTGCCCTGATGTTGGGACTCAAAGGGTCTCTGTGGCCAAGTCTTTCACTAACAGCTTAAGCATTATCACAAAAACCATTGGCCCAAGACAAGGCCTTCAGCCAAAATCTATATTTATCTGCATTTCCAGAGAAACAGAAACATATGACCTGGGACAACTATGTCTTATGCCAAGCAAGGTTTTTGGTTTGTTTGTTTGCTTGCTTGCTTTTTAAAGATTTATTTATTTACTTTATGTAAGTACACTATAGCTGTCTTCAGACAAACCAGAAAAGGGCATCAGATCCCATTACAGATGGTTGTGAGCCACCATGTGCTTGCTGGGAATTGAACTCAGGACCTCTAGAAGAGCAGTCTTAACCGCTCTGGAAGAGCTCTTAACCCACTGAGCCATCTTTCTAGCCCCTATTTTTGTTTTTTTGATGCAAAGTATTTTATTTTTAAACTTCTAAAGTTTGAACACAAGTTTGCCTAGTTTAGATGAGTTTCCAAGCTGAATGCATTTGCCTGGAGCTCAGTTTCTGGCTGATAAACAGTTCCTAATACCTGATGTGGATGCTGACGTTCTGATCTGTAGGTGATGAGCTGACCAGTGTCTGCTGGTAACGTCCCTCTTTGCCTTGGTAAGGGCTTAACAACCATTAGGCATTGTGGTAGCCTTACACAGCCAGTGCCGTCCTGAAAGTCTCCATGTAAGGGAAGCTGTCTTCATCTCTCTCACTCTCGTACACTTCAGAGATGGGTGTGGACACACTCACCATACTGTGCCCACTCACCAGGAGGAAGGAGGCTTGGTTAGCATTGAGCACCGTCTAATTATCTTGATGATCTTGCTCATATTCATATGATCAGGCACAAGGGACTTGGTCTTGTCCAGGACAGGCAGTTGCTTCTCACCCTTGTATCACTCTGTAATCACTGGGATCTTGGTGGGGTGCTGCTCCTGGATGAGCCAGACATCTTTCACTCTTTGTTTCCAGCGCTGCCTGAAGGTCTTCTCGGATGGCATGGCGTGAGGGGGTTCAGGGTCAGGCGATCTGGCTCCTGGAATGATCACTTCCCTTGTGTCGCCAAGCAAGTTTATTAAGAAACAGTATATTGTGGGGCAGTGGTGGCACACGCCTTTAATCCCAGCACTTGGGAGGCAGAGGCAGGCAGATTTCTGAGTTGGAGGCCAGCCTGGTCTACAGAGTGAGGTCCAGGACAGCCAGGGCTAAACAGAGAAACCCTGTATCGAAAAACAAAACATAACAAAACAAAACAAAACAAAACAAAAAAAGAGAGGAAAAAAAAACAAAAAGAAAAGAAAAAAGAAAAAAAAAGAAACAGTATCTTGGGCTGGAGAGATGGCTCAGAGGCCCTTCCAGAGATCCTGCTGAGTCCCAGCATGGGGCCTGGGGATTGAGGACACACTTTTGTTCCCAGCAACAGTTATTTAGTGGCTAGATTGGAACTGGTTGAATGAAACTACACAGTAGCTGGATTGAAATTGGTTGAATGAAACTAGTTTAGGGTTTCCACCAAAGCCCGTTGTCCTATTGCATCTGGGTTACTATAATACAACACCTTAAACCAAATAATTTACAAGCAACAGAAATGCACTGTTCACTGCAGCTGTAGGAGATCCAAGCAATAGAAGAGGCGGGTCCCTGGGAAGTTCTTGTTCCTAGTAGGTGATGAGGTCTGTGTGATATAGACACTCCACACAGACCTCATCACCTACTAGGATTTGACTCCTGGCCCTGGGCACCAAGCTTGTTTCCACCCTTTGACTGTAAACCACATTGCTCTGAGTATCTTATCTGCATGCATATCTATGCTTCGTGCTGCTGCTGGAGGCCAGTCATGGTCCGTGCTTCTGCCGCAGGGTGTGCTGCCACTGGAGGTCATGACGATGTTCATAATCTGTGCTGCCACTGGCTGCTATGGGTGAGGAAGCTTCCGTTACAGTGGTATTGACGATAGACCCAACTCCCAATGACTAGCAAGTTTGGGCTGGTTCCCGGCACACTCTCCGCCTGCTGTCAACAGACTGGGCACAGGGCAGCAGGAACAAGGATCAGATTAGGAGCAATGTGGATTTTTCTGGCACCTGAGTTAAAGGCTTCAAGAGGCAATTTGTGTAAGGATCCCAGAAAGTGGCAGATGGCAGTGCCACTTCCCACTAAATTCTTTAGCAAAGCTAGTACCCTGTGTCTGGACCTGAATAGCACTTATGTAAGTGGGATTGGGGTACGTGGGTATAAATCAATTCATAAATTGCTAAATTGTTTACTTATATACTTTTTTTTAATTTGATTTTTTTTTTTTTTTTTTTTTTTTTGGCAACAAGGTCACTCTATGTAGCTCTGGATGCCCTGAAACTCACTATGTAGACCAGGCTGGTCTTGAACTCACAG
This sequence comes from Mastomys coucha, assembly GCF_008632895.1. NCBI lineage: Eukaryota > Metazoa > Chordata > Mammalia > Rodentia > Muridae > Mastomys > Mastomys coucha. Next base: position 233,695,670 of record NW_022196905.1, read on the forward strand.
CGACTAAAGGTGTGTACCACTACACTCAGCTGTTTTCTAACTTTAAAAAGAGTTGGACCTTGCCAGGTAGTAATGGCACACGCCTTTAAATCAGCACACAAGAGGCAGAGGCAGGTGGATCTCTGAGGTCAATGCCAACCTTGTCTACAGAGTGAGTTCCAGGACAGTCAGGGCTACACAGAGAAACTCTGTCTTGAAAAACAAGCAAATGAAACAAAAAGAGTTGGACCTTAGATTGGGGGTAGGGTCAGCACTGGGCAAGTTTCTTTAAGAACTTGGGGTACTTTATTAAGTTACTGGGCCCCTAATAAGAAGCAGCACAAAATCTCACCAGACCCTAACAGCAGGAAATTCTGAATGATAGGTTAGCATTTATGCAGATACATGCAAATCATATCCCAATATATGCAAAAGAATAGGCAACCCCAGGATGTTTCCCTGGGATGTTTCCCTCAATTCCTGGGACTTGGGGATTCTGGGCCAGGATACACATATAACTTCGCTTTCCTGTTGGGAAGGGAGGCTGCAGTTCCCCGGGTAGTAAGATAGGGCAGAAAGGGGGTGAGGTGGAGTATCATTGGCTAATCCCTAGCCTGCTGAGGCCACCACTCTGCCTGATCCCTGCCCTGACCCCAGAGCCTGGCTAATCTCCACTCCTAAAGACCAAAGACAGCATGGCGGTCTTCCCTGAGATTCATGGGGACAGGAGCCCCTCCAGGCTCCCAGGCAGCCCTGTTGCAAAGCCTAGGGTCCTTGCCTAACACAAACACAAACAGTACTCTTGGGTCCAGAGAGAGGCAGTAGTAGCTAGTTCAGGGTCACTGTTCTAGTTTAGGTTACTATTGCTGTGATGAAACATCATGATCAAAGCAAATTGGGAAGGGAAGGGTTTATTTGGCTTACACTTCCATAGCACTGCTCATCACTGAATGAAGCCAGGACAGGAACTCAGGCAAGGCAGGATCCTGGAGGCAGGATGCAGAGGCCATGGAGAAGGCTTGCTTACTGGCTTGCTTCCCGAGGCTTGCTCAGCCTGCTTTCTTATAGAGCCCAGGACCACCGGCTCAGGAATGGCACCACCCACAATGAGCTGGGCCCTCTCCCTCCCCACCAATCATTAAGAAAATGCTCTGGCTCAGCTGTTAAGAACACTGAGTGTTCTTCCAAAGGTCCTGAGTTCAAATCCCAGAAACCACATGGTGGCTAACAACCCTCTATCCAGCTACAGTGTATTCATACACATAAAATAAATAAATAAAATCTTAAAAAAAAAAAAAAAAGAAAGAAAGAAAAAGAAAATGCCCTGCAGGTTTGCCTATAGCTGATCTTATGGAGGCATTTCTCTGTTGGAGTTCCCTCCTCTCAGATGATTATAGCTTGTGCCAACACAGTGAAACAGGCTGGGGTGGGCCCAGCACTATCCCTACCCCACTGTGGGCCAGGTCACCTCTATAGAGCCCTAGTTCTGACATTTTCCAAGGTGTTTATGTAGTGGCCATGGACCCAAAATGGATGTCTAGTGCCTAGGGATCCTGGCAGCCTGTGTTGCCCAGGGTTACCAGGAGCTTCGTCGTCACAATCAGGTTGCAGTGGGCATTGTCTCTGTGATGCTCCTCATCTCAGAGGAGATTCCCAGAAGGCACGCCCACATCCTTTCTTTTGCCCACTGAGCAGCAGGAGGATAGATGTTCTTACCTGCCTGTGCACTTGGGCCTGTGCCCTGCAGATGAGGTAGTGGCTGTGGGTAGATGGTTGTTCTCTCTTCCTGTCTCTCTGTGTTCTACCTCTCTGTCCTTCCTCACAGAGTGTCAACTCTGAGACAGCTTTTCCACTGTATCACCATGCCCCTTCCTGATCCTTCATGGAATTTCGGTTTCTTTTTTAAAAAATGCAGAAATATTTTAAGAATGTGCTTTTGTTTTAATACCAGATGAAGGAATATGGGGCTGCCTTGGACCGTCTGAAGCAGCTGACTATGATTTGCCTCGTGCTCTAGCAGAGGCATAATTTTGCCAGCTGCAGATAGTTTCTGTGAATGTGTGACTTTTGGAATTCTGGGAACTTTTCAGAGTGTGTATATGCTAGGGCCCCCGAAAGGATTATTGGGTTGTTGTTGTTTGTTCAGAGAGGTTGGTTGTGGTTTATTAGAAGTCATGCTCAGAGAACAAACAAGGAGAAAAGAATTTAGATTCTGGGATCTCTTTCACTTCCTCTCTCCCCTCTATCCTTTTGCTCTCCTATCTAGTGTTAGGAAGGGTGGGGAAGGGTGAAAGAAAGAAGAACCCACAAAGTAGCAAAGAGCAGCTATATTCCATGGTCAAGTTCCTCTCTCCTCCTGCCTACCTACCCCATCTCCAATTCTTACCAGTAACTTGGGGGGATCAGGAAGTAGAGTCAACAAATTCTAAGACGTAAATGAGTAAAAGAGGGCTCCAAGGAATATCTGCTTTTTAAAACAGAGACACTAGGTAACCATCCATTTTTTCCTAATTCAGATCTGTCACGTTTCTCTCCTTTCTTTAAAAGTATCTGTCTATAGCATTTGGGGCAAATGCTAAATATGGCCTAGGCAAATCCAGAGTTGGCTACCTAGCATCATAAGCCACACGGCATTGCAAGCTATATTCTAAATAACTTTACTGTGGCTTTTTCCCATTCAATATTTAAGTTTCACTTCGTTTAGACAGTTCCTGGAGTGCCCTAGCTCTCCAGCCCTCTCAGATACATACACACTCTATGCTGACCTCCCTCAGAGCAATGGGGGCAGGGTGTGTGTGTGTGTGTATGTGTGTGTGTGTGTATACATGTGTACATGTGCACATACACCAAGCACACAATGTGGAGCTTCGGAAAAATCACAGGGCACACAGAAGATACTCAGTAAATGTTTGATAAATAGTTAAATCAACATAGGCCAAGAACGTGTGCCTATATGGAAGGGCATCTGACTCAGCCCCTCTTTTCCGCAGCAATGGCCCGTATCATAGACCTGGTACCCTGGGACGAATGCTCTGCCCACATGTATGCTTCCCCAGCGGTCCTCCTCCCTCTGGAGCGAGTGCGCCGCCCACTTGCTGGTGTGAAGCATCAGCTCTACCACCCGGCCCTGCCTTCCCTTCGGCGCATGGACATGGACACTGTCAAGGGTTGCCTCTCGGATGAACACTGCCAGTCTTCCACCTACTACTCCAAAGGTCAGGCCATGTCGCCAGCAGCAGCTAAGGGTCTCCAGTTTGCCTTGGGAGCAGGGGTGGCTGGCAAAATGGAGGTCTTGGAAGAAGCGGCGGGAACAAGCCGCGGGTGAAAGCATGAGAAAGGCCAGTCCAGCTCTCTATTTCCTTCCAGAAAGCTCCTCCAAGGTCTGGCCTCTAGTTCCTGAGCAGAAAAGTAGAAACAGGGACAGAGCTTGCTTCCCTTGACTATGTGAGGCAATATGAAGGGCAGGGTGCCTGACACTGTGTGACAATCAACAGATCATACAGGCCCTACTGCTGCTGTTGTGGGTGGCACTGGTCTTTTATTTCCTCTAGGTTTAACAAAATAAGATTTCTTTAGCTGGCGTTTCTAGAGGTGTCTCCCCCACTGTGTCTCAACGTGTAGCCCAGGTTATCCTTAAACTGTGTTCCTGCCATTTCAGATATGTAGCCCCACACCTGGTCTTCTTCTGAGTTCAAAGCCAGCCTGGCCTAAGTCATGTTGTGGAGGAGGACTCAAGTGGTATGTGTGCATGTGTGTGCGCGCATGGGCACAGGGTTCAGAGAATAACGCCTGGTGTTGCTCTTTCAGGTGCTTTTTGGAGACAGTGTCTCTTACTGGCCCAGAGTTCACCAAGGAGGTCTGACTGACTGGCCAGCAAACACTAGGATTCTCCTGCCTTCTCCCCACACCAGGATGCTGTGCGCGCGCACACACACACACACACACACACATTTTATGTGGGTGCTGGGACCAGACCTTGGGTCCTCGTGTTTACCCAGCAAGAACCTTACTAACAAAGCTATCTCCCCTGCATCACTTCTCTGAGACAGTGACTTGCTGTGCTGTCCTGGCTGACCTTCGATTCCTCGCCTCAAGTTCTCCTTCCTGTTCAAGGTCCGGATGAGCGGGGATCGGTGACGCACACCCCTGCATTCAATCAGACAGGCATCCTTTTGTTCCTTGACTGTATACTAGGAGATTTCCAAGTAGAAGAGTCTGAAGGGTAGGGCTGTGAGCACCCTCTCGCTCTGCCCACCCCAAGGTCTGCCTCAGCATGCTTGGATTCACATGCCATCTCTCATTCTCTTCCCTTTCCCCAGCTTTCTCTCTCCCTGATCTCTCTCCCTTATCCCTCTTTCCTCTCTCTCCTCTTTTCCTTTCTTGTTCTTCTCTTTCTTTCCTTCATGTTCACACATGTGTGCATACAAAACTTTGCCAGGTAGTCCCCACTGACAAAGACAGCCTCCTACATGGCACAATACCATTATCATATTTAGAAAAGTTAACAATAATTCCACAACATCTAATAGAGTCTCCAAGTGTGTCTTTTTTTTTTTTTTTTTTTTTTTTTTTTTTGAGACAGGGTGTTTTTGTATAACCCTGGCTGTCCTGACCTGGAACTCACTCTGTAGACCAGGCTGGCTTCGAACTCAGAAATCCTCCTGCCTTTGCCTCCTAAGTGCTGGGATTAAAGGCATGTGTCACCATTGCCTGGCCTCAAATATGTCTTTTATAGCTTAAAATGGAAAGGGGATGGAGTCTAGGATTATGTATAAATTATTAAGCCTTGAGCCTTATTAACCTAAAGCAACTTTCCATCCATTTCCATTTCTTCCTGTACTAATGACTTTTTATTATAATTTTTTTGTAATTCATTTAAGATTAAGATTACATCATTTCCCCTTCACTTTCCTCTCTCCAAATCCTGTGTTCTCCCCCTGCTCTCTCTAAAACTCATGGCCTTTTTTCATTGTTGATACATACATACATACATACATACATTCCTAAATACAATGTGCTCAGTCTGTTTACTGATACTCGTATGTAGCGTTTCAGGTCTTACCATTTGGTATTGAATAACTAACTGGTATGCTCTTCCCTGGAGGAGACTCTTTCTCCCGCTCTCATCATTCCTTAGTTGCCTGTAGTTCTTTGTCTATGGTTGAGGTCTTGTGACCTTCCCTGCTTCCATGTTAGATGTCTACTGGTCTCATCCTTGTTCAGATCATGTATAGGCAGCCATGTTGGCGAGACTTCATAGGTGTAGCTTCTCTGAAGTTTCTAGGAGACACAATCTCAGAGCAAACCTTCTCTTCCTCTGGCTCTGACGTTCTTTCTGCCTCCCTTTCCACAACAACCCCTGAGACTTGGGTACAAAAGTTGTGTTATAGTTGCTTAGGTTTCCAACCAGGCATGATTTCTTTCTTGTTGAGTAGCTCTTAAGTTCAATTAGAGAGCTGTTGGTTGCTGCCAAGGTACCTATGCCACTATTGTACCCCTAGGGTTACCATGCCATGTTGGTCATTGTCGTGGTTCATAGGCTTCATAACTGGGTAGAACTGTTGGCTGTTTTCCTCTTTTGGAAGCTTTACCAGAAGGTATCATGAAAGCTAATCCTCAGGAAAGAGTCTTTCAGGTCAGATCCAGCTCGGGTCCTCTGTCCAAAGTGTCTTTAGTCATAGCCACGTCTGGGAGGCAACCAATGGCAACACTATAGCCTATAATGTTTTGGGAGGCTCTTGGACAACCTCAACCAGAAACTCAGACAAGGGTTTCTTGTGCCTGCTATTGGGTTTTATTTGTTGTTCGTTTGTGTATATGGCACTTGGGTTGGGGGAGCATTGTCAACTCATAGAAAATGAGTTACATTTAGATCTATACATATAGATATCTATATCTATACATATAGATATATAGAGAGATACATGTTCTGCATACTATAGGTATTATTTTATGTAGTTAAATAATAGTATGATTCCTTATGACTTTTCAGGCATCCTTATTGTTATCTTATAACCCCTCCTCCTCCTCCTCCTCCTCCTCCTGCATTCATCTTCCTCCCCCTCCCTAATGTTTCTCTATTTTCCCCATTTCCTCCTTTGCATCTCTCATGCCCTGACATCTCCTTCACTGTTGTCTGCTCCCCTCCCCCCACCACCCTGTGATCTCTTTTTATTTTCCTGGTTTCTGCAGTTACACCAGGTTATGTACTCACATCCAAAGACTTCAAGTTTAGATGCAGGAGAACGTGTGACATTTGTCTTTCTGGATCTTGGTTACCTCACTCAACCTGATCTCTCCTAGTTCCATCTGTCTACCTGACCAAACAAAAAGGATAGATACACTGTTGACTTTTTGAAGGCATCCAAACAGCAGTGTTGTAGATTGTTCTACATAACGAGGCTCAGCAATTGTTTCCAGGTTATGCTTTACCTTATTAAACAAAAGCTGGCTCTAAAGGCCTTATTATCCACTGTCAGTATTTCACAGATGACCTAATACTGTAAGGAGGGGCACAGAATTCTTTGTTGTTTATGCTGCTAACTTTGGCAATTTGGTTACGGTGGTGACTTGAGGGCAAACCCTTCTTCATCTCCAACAGTCTTGAGACTTAGAGATTCTAAACTTATGTGGACCTGAATTAATACCTTTTGTTGTTGTTCTGAGGACTGAAGATAGAGTCATACACATGCCAGACAAGTTCTCTACTATTGAGCTATGTATCCCAACCCTTAGATTTTTGAGATCAAGCTCCACTCTACAGCCCACACTGATCTCAAATCCTCCTGCTTTGGCTTCAAGTGCTGGAATTCCAGCTGTGCACACCACACCCCATTCTCAAGTTATTCTCTGCAGTTCCCTAGTGCAGATGTAGTTGGGCATATTTGGTTTAATGACTGAAACTTGCATTTTTTTTGCCGTTGAAACATGAAAACAGGCCACCTTCTTCTAACAGCATTTGTGTACTGCTAGACTGTGGGTCCAAAGGACATGTGGATGTTCATAATTAGGATAAGTAATATCTACTGAGCTGCATCTGAAGGCTCCAGTTGATTTACCCAGTCTCTGGTGATGTATGATGAGAGGCCTATTTCTCAAAACTGTACTAACTTTTACATTGTTCCTGGTATGGCCAAATAAGTAATAATGTAGCTCAAATGTGCATTCTTCTTATCAATGAAACCAGGTGTCTTCTCATATGTTTAGCATCCATGAAGCCAAATATATTTCTAGTATTTGTACATGAATTACTTAAACATGTGGTTTATCCATGTTTCTTTTCTTTTTGCTTGATTTCTAGGACCCCCTCCTAGATTAAGAAAATTGCATCAGCTGTAGAAGTATTTTCCTCTTTTGATTCCTTTTGCGTTTACTCTTTTTATTTATTCACACACAAATGCATGTACAATGTATGCACATACACACACATTAACAGCCCACAGTTCATTCTTAAAGGTCAGAGGACAACTCTTAGGAGTCAGTTCTCTCCTCCCATCATGTGGGTAGCAGCTGTCAAACACAGGTCATTGGGGCCAGCAAACACATGCCAGTTACTCAAAGTTATTGGTCTTTTCTTTCAGTTTTTGGCTTTTTATGGGGATTTAAAGTCGTGCTCCAGGTTTATAGAGGAATTTGTTCACATTTTCTTCTAGTACTTCTAAGTTTTCATATCAGTCTGTCTTAGGGTTTCATTACTGTGAAGAGACACCATGACCAAGGCAACTCTTCTCAGAAAGGAAAACATTTAATCAGTGCTGGCTTACAGTTTCAGAGGTTCAGTCCATTATCATCATGGCAGGAAGCCTGGCATCGTGCAGGCAGACATGGTGCTGGAGGATCTGAGAGAGTTGTGCATTTTCTTGATCCTAAAGCAACAAGAGAAGACTGGCTTCTGCAGGCAGCCAGGAGGAGACAGACTCTTCCACTCTGGGCAGAGTTTGAGCATAGGACCTCAAAGCCCACCCCTCACAGTGACACACACCCTCCATGTCCAGGTGGAGGCATCAAGGCCACACCTATTCCAACATTGCCACACCTCCTACTAGTGCCACTCCCCATGGGCACCATACTATAGAGTTTTCTTTATTGTAAGAGATATAGTTTTATCTTGTTTGTTTGTTTTTTTGAGACAGGGTTTCTCTGTGTAGCCCTGGCTGTCCTGGAACTCACTCAGTAGACCAGGCTGGCCTCGAACTCAGAAATCCGCCCGCCTCTGCCTCCCAAGTGCTGGGATTAAAGGCGTGAGTCACCACTGCCTGGCCCTAGTTTTATCTTAAGTACTTAAAAAATAACATTATTTTTTCCCTTTGAGACAGAATTTCACCATGTAGCCCTGGTTGGCCTGGAACTTGATAGGTAGACCAGGCTAGCCTTTAAATCACAGAGCTTGACCTTTGCCTCCTGAGTGCTGTGAGTAAAGGCATGTGCTTCCACACCTGGAAAAACTTTTTTTGTTTGTTTGGTTGGTTTTTGTTTTGTTTTCTCTTAAGGTGCATAGTTTGGCCCCAGTTTCTAGAGTGGGCCTGTCCTAAAAGCTCCTAAAGGGACACATTTATCTTTCAACAGATGATTTCAACAATACCCACTTCTCACTCCTAGGGGTCCCCAACAAACCCCTGCAATGCCTGGTGAGTGTCCTTTGTCCCCAGCCCTGGATGGGCTCAGTAGCACCAGTCTGTGCCCAGGCCCAAGCACCTCTGGTCTAAGGCTCTAACTGCCTGAGCATATCCCCAGCTCCCTAACTGGAACTCTCACCTCCACCCAACCCAAGTCCTTGTTTCCTGCATCCTCAGCCCAACTGTCCTAACTAAAAACATCAGGTCAGGCCTAGGAAGCCTTCTGGGGTCTTGCATCTGCCATTATGGCCCAACATTCCATAGGACTTAACAGCAACCGGCCAGAAGCTCTGTCACAAGTACCGCCGCGGAAAGATGATTCCCATCGCGCCAGGCATCAACCGCGTCGACTGGCCCTGCTTCACGAGTGCTATCGAAGATTGGTCTAAGTTTGTGTCCAGGTCCGGAGAGTTCAAGCTGCCTTGTGCCAACAAAAGGGGTCAGTCTACCAACTGCAAAGAATGCTCTTGGGGGTGGGGGGACCTCCCGCTATTTGGTGGCGCATGTAAAGCAGGGAATGAGGGCCACAGGCCCAAGGACCTGGAACACAGACACCGGGACCGGGAAGAGGTGGTGAGAGTGGTGAGGGTGAGGGCAGGGTCCGGGTGGGGGCGCGCTGAAGCAGCTCAAGGTCAGGGAAGCCACTAGGGCTGGGGCAGAGCCAAGCAGCTCTCGGGAGGGGCGGGGATTCTGCGCAGAGGCGGGGTTTAGCTGGGGTGGGTCGGGTTTGTTCAGATCTAGGTTCCCAAGGTGGGCTCTCTCCACAGTGGAGGGTTTCAGTGGCTACGCGGTGCGGTACTTGAAGCCGGAGTTGACCCAGAACTGGCGGGTAGGGAAAGATACAAAGAGATCGGGCCCGAATGGCTGGGAGGGACCAGCTGCTGGGGTCCGCGCCCCGCAGGCTTACGGGTTCCCATTCCTATGGCCCACTCCAGTACTGCCTCAACCAGAACCCCTGCCTGGACCGCTACGGACAGAAGCCCCTGCCTTTCGACTCTCTGTAAGTGACAATATGCAGGACCCCCTTCGGGACCTCGATCCCCGAGCAGAGGAGAGGGATCATAGCTGTAGGACAGATACTGAATTCCTACCGAATCGGCGTCTGTCAGCCGGTGCATGAAGCAGTTATCCTGCCAGAATCTGGCATCTCCACGCTCCGTGAGCCAGCATTCAGATCTTTATTCTTTCGCAGGAACGCGTTCCGGCGCTTTGGCTCCCACTACAGGTACAGAATGCCCCCTCCACCCCGGTCGCAGCAGACCACGCCCCCTAACAAGAGTGCCTTGAAGTTGCTCAGCGAGCACTCTACGCGCAGCTTACTGGGCCCCGGCTAGGGGGGGATACCTGGCAGGGTAGAGAAGAAACTGCCTGCTATCTGCTTCCCACTGCAAGGTAGCGCCCTCAGCAGGGTCATCCTGGGTTAATTCTGATAGTAAGGTGGAAGTGTCTAGAGACTCCCGAGGCATCTCTCAGCCATGCCTTGAGTGTCCCAGCAATGCCAAACTCTGTGCTGTGACTCCTCCCACTGGCACAGCCAGACACTCTGCCTCTCCCTGAAAGTTGCCTTCCCAAAGAAATACTTTTTTTTTTTTTATTATTACTGTGTGATGCTAGTGTAGGTACATATATGACTGAAAACCCATGAAGCTGTTATCAATGGGAGTCAGTGGGAAATGGTATGAGATGAATTAGAGGTGAAGGGAATAGCCAAAAAATATACAAGAGGAAATAGGGAGTCATTGAAGACTCTTGGGCACATAGACTGGATGGGAACTTTTCAGATCCCTCAGGTACTGCTGGGCTTTGGGTTGGGGGGAGGGTGGAGCTAGGGAAAGAAAACTTAATTTTCCTTTAGAGTACCTTGGAGTCCCCATCTCACCCCTCTTTCTCTTTACAGTCGCATCAACTATCTGACTCCCTGGCATTAATCTGTGGGGGAAAAAGGCTGATCCTTCTATGGCTGGACTGTGCCACTTCAGGGCCCCTAGCTGGACAGAGGGCATATGGTGGCGGCGCCCATCTTCTCCCCAGGAGTTCAGTTCAAGAAATAAACCTAATGCTTCCTCAGAGAGGGCCTAGGCCCCTGTGTGTGTGTGGGGGGGGGGGGGGGGGGGGGGGGAGGTAGCGGAGTGAAGGGGAAGACTGGAGAAAGGTCAGGACCACAGATGGTAGTATATTACCCTTGCCTGTTCTTTACTAACTGCTGGGAAACGGGGAGAGGGTGTGTAGGGACTGGTGAAGGATGTTTTGTGGACTTGGGTAGAGTATCAGGACCTCAAGTCTAGCTGGGGTGGAGGCACAAGAACAGGCTGGGATATGGGTTTTCCTAATGCTCTTGTCCCTTGCTTGCAACCCCTAATCAAGATCCCGAATTTGTAGTCTCCACCTGAATTTGAGCCCTAAGAGGAAAGAAGAGCTCTCTGACACCTCCCTGGACCCCTTACCATATACTGATGTGCTTTGAGTTTCCTGGTACCAGAACTTCCCTTATGGGAAGTGGCCAGGTTAGGTTTATGTCCTGTAATCCCTGTGAAGCAGATTTCAGATAGAAGCTGGGATGAGGTGATTTGAGAACATTCTGAGCTCCTCAAGGCACTGCTAAGAAATTCGCTGCCTAGACAGAAGGCCAACTGCTGTACTCTTAAGCAGTGGGACAGGTCCTCATCGGTCCCTCGGTATACACCCTAGTCCTGAGCCCCTCTTGTGATGGTGGACATGATGGTCTAGGTTCAGGGGAGCCCTAGAGAAGGGTCTGCTTGCAGTGTTAGGGCAGCTGGCATCTGTAGCTCTTGGGTCTTCCATACTCCATCCTGCCAGAGGGCAGACTGCAGGAAGAGGTTCCCATCAGGACAAAGAGCCACTGTACTCAAGAACTCAGTATGGGATTTCTGTTCCTGGAACTTCCCTTGGAGCTTCAGATATCCCCAAACCTGAAGTTAGGTGAAAAGTCACATGTTTGCATGCCATTGTGCCTTCCAAGAGTAGCCCCCTTGTTTTCATCTTATTCTCAGCAGAGTTGGCATCCACAGGGGTTAGGTTCACTCACCTACTCTCATTCCTCCCTGAATCCACTGCATAGCTGCTCCATGCAAGGCTAATGTCTCAGAAGGAAGGGATTGAGAGAAAAATGGCGTCACAGGTCAGAACATATTATAACTTGATATCTGGAATTCTGCTAACAGGGCAAAGAGCTTGGGGAAGATAAAGCCAGCTTCCTTCACACAAACTCAGTGGACAGCTTTGGGAAGCCAATAGCAGAGCCCCAGGGCTGCTAGTGCTCCAAGCGTTCATCCCAAATGATAAAGAAATGGACCTGCCTAGGTTCCCAATGGATGCTCAAGTCCTGCTTTGGGTGAGAATGGTCAGAGGGACACTAGTGAACAGCTGATGGTGCAAGGAGAGACCGAGGGACCACGATCTTTTATTTATATTTCTTTCTGGGCCTGCTTCTGAGACCCAGTATGGCCATTGCCTGGGACAGTGTTCTGAATGATCAGGTGACACAGACAAAAGGTCACCCCTGCTTTATTAGTATTTTGAGTCCCAGCCACTTTTTTTTTTTTTTTTTTTTTTTTT
>NW_022196905.1:233707865-233709838 GCF_008632895.1 Mastomys coucha
TTTGGTTTTTCAAGACAGGGTTTCTCTGTGTTGCCCTGGCTGCCCCGGAACTCATTCTGTAGACCAGGCTGGCCTCAAACTCAGCAATCAACCTGCCTCTTCCTCCCAAGTGCTGGGATTAAAGGCATGTGCCACCACTGCCATACCCCTCTAGTCTAGAACACTACAGGAGCCAGTCCACAGCAGTAAAGGTTCTTGTCCACTGGCTATACGTTTAATACCAACTTTATAAATACAAGAAATACAAAAGGTCTAAGAATGAAGGGAGTAGAAAGCATAAGCAAAAACAATTATGTGTATAATTTTATTAAGTTTTTAAGTGTTTCACAGGCCCCGTGAGGTAAATTGTTTTAGATCCATTTTATAGCTGGTTAAGTAAATGGACTTGGGGATGAAGAGATGGCTCAGAGGGTTGAGTGCTGGCTGCTTTTCCAGAGAACCCAGGTTCAGTTCTCAGCACCCACATGGAAGCTCAAAACCATCTTAACTCCAGTTCCTAGGGGTACAACACTTTCCTCTGACTTCAGGGGCACCAGGCACACAGGTGGTGCACATACATACACCCAGGCAAAACACTCGTTCACATAAAACTAACTAAATAGGCTAGAGGAGGTTATGACTGGCCCAAGACTATACAGCTGGTGACTGGCAAAGCTGGAAACTGAAGGCAGTGAGGCTGATCTACTTCTTTCCTGCTCTGAGGAGCAAGCCAAGAGTGGAGAGGAAAGCAGGTCTTCCTGGGACTGGAGACCTAAGACTAGTGCTTTGAAGGAAGAGATCTCCCATCAGAAAACTAAGATAAGTGACATATACTTATAGTCCCAGACTATAGGGAGGCTGTGACTGATGTCCCAGGGGTTTGTGACTAGGAAATGACATAGGAATGCTCTCAGAAGTACTAGGAGGTGGCAACTTCCTCACAGCCATGACCACCTCTGTACCTTAAGAGGTTTGTGGCTCAGCATAAACGGATCCCAGCTGAACTCTTCTCTGCATCTGTAACCTTGGGATAGCACAGTCAGCATGACCCTCATCTCTAGGCCTTTTGGATATGAACACAATGCAATTCCCTGGCCTTTGCCACAGACCCCATTATCTTTCCTTGCTTGTCTATCTTACCCTCAGGCTCTTGTTGTCCCAACTTTGTTCAAAGCCATCCTTCCACCCCTTTCTACCCAGTCTCAAAAGCCTCAAATGCTCCCTTCTCCTCATTCTTCTTAAAGACCACAAGTACAGGGACCTTGGCTGTTTCAGAGGACTTACTGTGGCCAGCAGGCTTACTTGCCAGCTTCTATAACTGAGGTTCGGGGAATGGGCTCTGGGGCCTCCAGAACCATGCAGATCTATCTATTCGGAGAGAATGAAATTTCTACTATAAAGTAACAGTAGTGTTTATTAAAGAGCAACATGGAGAACATGCATCCCAGCCCAGGGTCTGGGCTGGCAGAAGGGCAGGCTCAGAAATAAGGCTCACGCTGAGATGGGGTGGGGTGGAGATTACATGTTCCAGATGTCAATGGCCATTTTTACTGTGTGTTTGTGGGTGCACATACACGCAGAAGGTAAAGTCAACATCAGGTGTCTTCAATCACTCCTCACCTCATTTTTTTGAGACAGGATCTCTCACTGAACCCAGTGTTCACCAAATGGTTAGACTGATTGGTAGGGGCACCAGGAATGTCTGTATGTCTGTCCTATCACTCCCCCATCTGTGTTCCTCCCACTATCAGTCTAGGGTTATAGAATCACACAGCCATGAAGGTGCTGGGCATCCAAACTCAAGAGCATTATGCTTGAGCAGCAGGCACTGCATTAACTGAGCCTTCTTCTCAGCCCCTACTCTACTTGATTCTGAAACTCTTTAAACCCTCTCGTGTGAAGTTCTTGCTTTAATGCCTGACAAACAGCAGGTGCTCAGTTATGGTCATGAAAAAGCAAATGTAGAGCCAGGCTGGGGAGGGACACAGTGAAGA
>NW_022196905.1:233709848-233720872 GCF_008632895.1 Mastomys coucha
AGACTGACCTTTACAGGATACTACAGCAGAGACCTTTGGAAATACAGACCAACAGCAGCCAAGGCTCTTCCTAAAGGTATGACTGCTCAGGGACAAGAACGCTTTCTAGAGGATGGGATGAAGGCCTTGTCACCAGAGTCAGGCTGGATTTGGGGGGACTCCTGCAGAGTGAGTAGTCCAGGATGGGATGAGGTCTGCTCTGGAGGAAGAACAGGGTTACAGGCCAGGAAGGAGAAAGATAGAGGTTGGAGATAACCTTTTATGACAGTGCTGGAAGGTGCAGGCCCTTTAAGACGTTCTCTGTCTGCATGGAAAAGTGGACAACAGTAATTTGGATTTGTGAAGAAGCTGAACACCAGCTGGGGCACGGGGAGCACTTTATTGCTTTGATTCCCTTGGCCAGATCAGATGTCTGTCAGGGACAGTCCTGGTCACACTGCCTGTCTTTCACCTATGTGGCTTAGACAATCCCTGAGCTTCGAAATGATCTGGACGAAAGACTGTTCCAGTCGATCCTGCCCACTAAGCAGAGTTTTATCTTTGCCACACGACTAGAAAATAAACTGGGCTTTAAGCCTGGCACAGACACAAGGGCCCCTTGCTGTTGGCTGCTGAGTGGTAGAAGCCGAAAGGGAAGAACCTCTTGGCTTCCCAGGGGCCACAGAGGAGACAGGAAAAGGTGGAGTCCTGTCATAGTTTTACAAACAGTTGTAGTGTGGGTAGCTGCATGTCCTGTGAACTTTTCTATCCTTATCTAGGACAAGGTGTCCTTGGCTTTTTCTCCTCTCCAGCCCCACTCTGGCCTTTGAGAAATGGAAGCATGTGAGCTGCAGTTGAGGACAAGGATGGAGTATAGTAGAAGTATGTGGAAGGTCTAAGGTAAAAGGCCCCGCCCGTGCTCAGTTTACAGAGGGCTCACTGCAGGGCAGACGGAGAATGAGTGTGGGCCAGTCGGGCTAGGTGGGGCCACCACTGTTGCGGGGAGCACCTGAATACATTTTTTTTTTCTGTCTGCAGCTTCTGGCCTTTCATGAGCTGCTGGTCTCTCATGGTCTAACTCTCCCAAGGGCTATGACTGAACCTTAGTCAGGAGGGTGAGGTATGCTGTACTGGTACCTGTCGGCTTGTCCATGGCTTCCCCTCAGAGTCTCAATAATGACTACCTGCCACTCTCACAACAGTGGGACAAGTTAACCTTCCAATTTGTGGGACAAGTTAACCTTCCAATCTGTTTTTTGATAGATATGGCGACCATATCCCAAAGTGGTTAAGTGATCAGTCCAAGCTTACACAGCCAGAAGCCTCAAAGCTCAGGATTCAAGCCTCGCCCCAACCTGCTCCTTTGGTCTGCGTCTCTCAGCCTCTGCACCTCCCATCATGCCCTCTGCAAAGAACAAGTGGAAGAGCTGCGGGCTGCACTGGTTAATGTCTTTACTTTCTAGAGCACACATCAAACTCACTGTATAGTAACATCAAAAGTGGCTAAAATGGAGTCATTCTTTTAAAAATTCCAAACTCTCATATTTATATATGATCCAAAATGACATGAAATTAAGCTATACAATGTTATGAATAATATAATAAACAGCTTTTAGAATGCAAAAATGAAAGGAAAAAAACTAGCAGTTAGGACTAGACTGTTATAAGCCTGAGTTCCAGTTTTTTGAGGCTTTGTGACCAAGATTCAGCCCGAGAGAAGTGCTAACCTCAGTCTCTGTGGACACAGGAGAGAACCTGGGCAGACAGAATAGATGGATGTGGCCAGCTAGACTTGTTAAGATGAGGTGAGGTGGCATCCTCCTACTCATCTGGCCCTCGACTTAGTGGTCAGTCTTCTTTCAAGACTCATGGGTAGGGAGGGGGCTGAAAAGGGCATGATCAGGGCTGGGTTCAGAACGATGACTGTGACAACAAAGGTCCTCCAGGCTCTTGTGGTGGCTCTGGCCGTCCAGTGATGGTGGCTGACCATGTACCTAACAAGAATGCTGCTTACTGGGCTTCTCGATCCTTGTGTACCCACATTTGCTATAGGAATCAGACTGTGAGAAGCCAAAGACCTAGGGAGGCTCTAGGGCTTGAAGGACAGCAGGTTGTTTTGGCAATGGAAGATCCTTAGGGCCTAAGGGTTCTGGGGTTGAGAGGCCATTCTTCACCCTGGGCACTCAGGACTCCGTTTGGCCCTCAGGCAGGGCTGGGACAAGCCTATGACTCTGAGCCCAGACACTTTGGTTCACACAATATAGGAAGGGACCTGTTTATATCTACTGGGGAAACCATGGGCTTGGTCTTCCTTCCTCCCCAACCCAGGGATGCAGCTAGGGGTAAGGGAGACTAACAATCCTCCACTCCCACACAGCAGCTCTGCTATGGGCACATTCATTCCCCTGCAGCTCAGAACCACTCATGGGCAGGAGGGGGCTTCCACAGACTCAGGAGCACCCTTAGCACATGGGCTGTTTGGGTCCCTTTCCCTGTGGACAGCACTGGCTAACCTAAGGGTGTCACGGAATGTTTCTGCTTCCCCCACCCTGACTGGGCCCCTAGTCTCCAAGCAGACCGTGCCCACAGACTCCTGTCCTACATATCTAACTATCAGATACTTGGGGTTGGGGCACATTTGTCCTAGCTGGGCAGTCAAAGGACTGTAGCTCTGGTCTAAGTCCCCAGAACTGTCACAAAGTTTGCCTTTACCCTCCACCCCCACAAAAAAAGCAACTTGAGAAGAAACCATACTTACTTCTTCCCAAGCCATCTGCTTTCTAACTAGGCCGAAAGATCTAGGAAAATCGGGTTAGCATCCCCCATACCTGGGGCAGAGAGGCACCTGATTACAGGTAGAATTCAAGTTCCCTATAGATAAGGGGTGCAGCAGGTTCTCAGAAAGCAAGAACTGTCATAGGGAAGAAGTTAATAGAATTGGGGTCTGGCCATAGTAGTTTGGCTCTTCCCACGGCCAGGCTGGCGCTAAGAATACTGAACATGCGCACCCTTCACCTGCCCAGAAGAGCCCTTTGGTCCTGACTCCTAAGGGGGGAGCTGATTGACAGGCTTGCTGCCATGCAGCTGCAAGCAGGCAAGACTAGACAGGGCAAGTGGCGGCGCAGAGGCCTTAGGGCAAGCAGGCTGCCACCTGGTAGGCGCCCTCGGCAGCTGCAGCGGCAGCACTGTGCTGGGCGCTGTGCTCCTGTAGCAGCGCCACATCCAGAAAGCGTTCGCCGCACCACACGCACTTGAACTGCTGCTCCCGGGCATGCACGCCCTGGTGCTTGTTGAGATGCTCTCGCTGCTTGAAGGCTTTATCGCAATTGGGGCACTTGTAGGGCTTCTCACCCGTGTGCACCCGCCGGTGGCGCTGCAGGTCCGAAGCGTACTTGAAGCGCTTCTCGCAGTCCGGACATTTGAGTGGCTTCTCCCGGGCCGGGTCACAGCGGTGCTGCACGAATTCCGAGGAAGAAAAAAAGCGGCGCTCACACAGGGTGCAACGCAGAGGCTTCTCGGCGGCGGCGCAGTGAGACAGCTGGTGCTTCTGCAGGGCAGATGCCCGCTTGTAGGCCTTGTTACACACGGGGCATTTGAAGGGCCGCTCTGTGGAAGTTGGCAGGCACTTGTGCCGCAGCAGCTCGGCCGACTGGTCGAAGCCCTTCTGGCACACAGGGCACTTGAACAGAGTCTCCAGGGTGTGCACGTGCTGGTGGTAGAGCAGGTGGCTGGGCTGGCCGAAGCCCTTCTCGCACAGGCCGCACTTAAAGGGTTCTTCCGTCTTGTGTGTGCGCCGGTGGCGCATCAGTGCGTACTGCTGCTTGAAGCCCATGGGGCACAGATCGCACTTGAAGGGCCTCTCGGCACTGTGCGTGCGCTCGTGCTGCCGCAGGTCCGACGGCCGCTTGAAGGCCTTCTGGCACTCGCCGCAGCGAAACGGCCGCTCACCACTCGGGGTACAGGGGTGCTGCAGCAGCTCGGACGACTCCTTGAAATGCAGCTCGCACACGTTGCAGCGGAAGAGGTGGTGCTCCCCAGAATGTGCGTACATGTGGCGCACCAAGTGGGAGCGGTGCTTGAAGGTCTTCTCACAGACGGCGCACTTGTAGGGCCGCTCGGAGCTGTGTGTGCGCTTGTGGTGCACGAGGTGAGAGGACTGACTGAAGCTCTTGTCACACAGCGTGCACTTATACGGCTTCTCTCCCGTGTGGATCCGCTCATGTCGGGAGAGCTCCGATAGGTGCTTGAAGGGCTTCTGGCAAACAGGGCAGCTATAGGGTTTTTCTGGTTGCTCCACAGGGGCTACGTTAGTGGGCGGAGGTGCTGAGGGCAGTGATGGGGCAGTAGTGGTGGCTGGCTCAGCAGCCTCAGCTGGCTTGTAGGTCTTATCACAAATGGAGCACTTGACCATGCCAGTGTGGGAGCTGTGGTGTTGGGCCAGCGAGGTGAGCAGGGAGAAGCCCATTTTGCAAACACCACAGACAAAAGGCTTCTGCTCCGCCTGCACACACTGGTGCTCCAGCAGGTCAGTGGCCTGATGGAAGATCTTGAGACACTGTGTGCACTGAAATGAGCGGTCATGGCCTGCCAGGCACTGGTGCTCATGTGGGCTGGACAGGTGTGCCAGATCATGGCCACACACACCACATTTGGGGCCTGGCTCCCCTGCTTGCAGGGGTGCATGCTGCGGGGGCTGCAGGCCTGGGTCAGGTTGCAGGAGTATGCCGTACACGGCACAGCCCAGTGGGTTCTCCGCCGTGCCTGGGGGCAGCGTGTGTTCAGCCAGGGCTGGTGGTGTCTCTGCGTGGTGCTGGGGCTGTGGTGCCTGTGGCTGCTGGGGCTGAGTCTGTGGTGGCTGCTGCCAGCTTTCTGACATGCTTGGGAAGATGAAACTGGGTTTGGACAGTAATGGCTTCAGTTTCCCGCTTAAGGTGAGCCCAACCCTGAGAGAGAAGCTACCGGATCTCAGGAACGGACAAGAACTGCACACAAGGCACAGAGGTCTTGTCAGATAGCCCTTGTCATTAGCCAAGAAGAGAGCCTACAGGACAGGAGGCTCTTCAAGACAGGGTCCCAGCAATGCCAAGGAGGCTCTGCCTTCCCCAGTAACCGGTTCTGTAGGGAAGAGAGACACAGTGAACTTGTGGCAGGAACAAGTGGCTCTTCCCTTTTCCCTTACTACCCACACTCATTACACAGACATAAGCTTTTTAGGGGACGGAGATGCTCAGGGATCGAGCCCTGCTCCCTTCACCTGCTCTCGAAGAGGCAACTCTTCTCCTCCATGCACAGGGGAAGAGGGCTTTCTCCATACCCACTTTCTTCAATCCCCATCCTGGGCAGGGCATCTCAGCCTCCACAAATTCCCCTCTAAGTTTCCATATGGCCTACTCAGTCAGATGTCTCACAGAGTCTGGGGCTACCTGTCCCTAATGCCTGATAGCCCCTTTCACATTGACATGAGAGAACACCACTGGAGTCAAGAGGATCCTGATGGCTGAAGGAAGCCACGCCCCTGAGGTATGAGCCCTAAGGCAGATGGACTCTGGAAGCTAATATTAAGGCAATAATACTAAGGAGCACCTAAAAACTTTCTCCTTTGAGGGACTGGTCTATGTTCTTCACCTGCACTCCAGGCCTTTCCCAGGGCACATGCCATTCTAGTTTAACAGGATTAATGGCCTTTCAGGGACCCGAACTCTTGGCAAGGAGGGTTAAATGACAGGTTTATAGACCCACTGATCGTGGTGAACTTCTGTACTCTAGTCATCTCCCAGAGGAACACAAACGCAATCCCACATCCTCTGAGTCTTTGACTCTCAAGGTGTAAGAAATTGTACTGTTTACCTGAATTGTACAGAATAAAGCATGCCCCCGGGGTGTCTCTCCCCCAAGTCCAAAATATTAACAGTAATCAATCACTGCATGGATAGAGCCCACCCACCCACCACCCCAACCCCACCCCAGCAAATCTCAAATTCACCACTTTGAGGTAGTGTAAACTAATCCCATAGAGAATTATTTTTGGAATCAAAGGCAACCCCCTTTCCAGATTCTCAGCTCATCGGCTGCTTAGATTTAAAAGTTTGCAAGTTTTCTCTAAGAGGAGGAAAGTAGAGAATGTCCCCACAAGCCGGCTGTCTTCTAACTGTTCTCTTAAAGAAACCTAAGGATCAAGTTAAAAGTTGTCACCCTCAGCATCTTCTGGGAAGGGAGGGAATAAAGAGGCTGCTGACTTGGGGTAGTACCTAGGAGTACGAACAAACAACTACAGCTGGTCATTTTAGCGTTCCTAAGGTCGAGAGGAGAGGTGAACTGCACGGAACACTGTCTGGTCTAGCTGTGCTAATCCAACTGTGTGTTTATTTTTCCTGGTATGAATGGCTGCCAGCCCCAGCGGCCGCCCCTACTCCCCACCTCCTAGAGCAACTCCACAGCCCTACCCTGACCCTTCTCCAAGAAGAAGCCAGGAACACTCTTAGATCACTCCACAAGAGCCGCAGAGAGAAGTGGGGAGGAAAGGCAAGGAGAAGCCCCCACCTGCGCCCCACCCTAGCCCTTTTTCCTCTCCGGGTAACCGAATGTAAGCTGATCGCCTCCCATCGGGCCCAGCTGGGCTGCCGCCTCCTGTCAGCTCTAACTCCGATGGCCCAGCCACTGCGTCCCGAAAAGGGGTGGTTCCGGTCGAGGAAGGCCGGAGAGCCTCAGACGGTGCCCAGGAAGCAACTGTGCTTCCAGGCCCAGCCCGGACCGTCTCAGAGCTCCGGAGGCTCTCCCTGGGAGCAGGGGCTACCGGAGTGGCCCCCAGATGCAGTCCCGGGTGCCCTGCCACTCACCTGCTCCAGGGGTCAGGCTCGGGGCAAGCGGAGACCAGCTGCTTTCTCTGCCGCCTCTTTATTCCGGCTCCATCCGCCGCGGCGCGGCCTACGCGCCCTGCCAATCCCCGGCCTAGCGTAGCAGACGCAGGCGGCGCGGAGTCGGGAGACAGGTTTGTGGCAGCTGGAACCGACAAATCGACCCGCACTCGGGTTAGCAGGACCGGGACAGCGGACCGGCGGGCGAGCGGACAGACCGACGGTCCTGCAGAGACCGGCGGACAGGCGGTCGGCGCGAGGCCGGGTAGGCGGGGCCGGGGGAGGAGCGGCAGCCGGGGCGGCGGCTGCTGAGGAGCCCGCGGCGCGGAGCGAGGCCGCCCCCTGTCGGGGACCCGCGGCCCGGCTGGCCCGAGCTTTGGCTACGGAGGGGCGGGGCTGGAGCCTCGGATTCCGCTCGTCGGCGCCTACGGTCGCGGAGGAGCCCGGATCCAGCCCCGGCTCGCCGCGCCCCACCTGACTCTCCGGTCTTCGGCAGCTGACGGGCCGCTCAGCTCGCTCTCAGGAGGGATCCTGCGACTCCAACTTTTTGCAAGTCTGGCAAGCGGACCGGCAGACCTGTGGAACCCGCACTGGAACACGGGGGCGACGGACGATCCCGAAGGCTGCTTACAGCGTTAACCGCACCGGCGGTGGCCGCAGTCCGTCCTACTGATCGGCTGGGCTTCGCCCCCCGGGTCGCCAGGCCCCGCCCCGAGGTGGAGCTACTCCAGGTCCCGCCCCGCAGAGCACTTCCGGCAGAGGGGAACTTGGGGGCGCCGGATCAGGTTGTCCGTGGACCCGGTTTGTGGTCGAGGCCCCATGAGCGCGGCGCCCCTGGTGGGCTACAGCAGCAGCGGTTCGGAGGATGAAGCGGAGGCCGTCGCCGCGGGGCGGAGCAAGCCGGGATCTGGACTCCACCGTAGGTGAGGAAGGAGGAATTTTTCTCTCTCGATTGTAGGTTCTTTTGAAAACCCCAGTGGGACCCGAGCCTCCCAGGTAACTAGGAGGGCGGGTCGGTTCCCCGGGAAGAGAAAAAGGGATGCCGAGGGAAAGGATTCAGAACACACCCTGAAAAAAGCCCTGGAATAAGCCCAGGAATGACATCCCCACACACACACCTTGGCTAAGGCAAAGTTGGGAGTCCACCTCTCTCCGTTGGTGCATTTTTCTCCTTTGGTGAGCAACCTTGTTTCTTCCAAGATGTTTCCTCATCTGAACACAATTGCAACAATAACCCAAGCTTCTCATTCGTCTAGTAAATGGTTAATAAGTAGCCACGGGGAGCCACCCGGGAAACTGGAGACTCCAGACTGGAGCAAAACCCACAAAAATCTTATACTTCAAGAGGTTTATTCTTCAAGGTTCTTAAATACTGGTCTTTGCTGAATGTAGTGTGTCAGTTCATTGCACAAGAGCTCTAGGAAATAGAAATATGCTCTACACATGAGGAAATTAATGTAAGCCAAGATGAGCTACTTGAGTTCAGGCCTGTCCAACTATCTAATAGGGACCTCGAAGAAACACTTCTGCCGAAGTATTTCCCATGAGGACCAAGAGCCCGCTGAAATCTACCTCTCAGAGTAGCTAGGAAACTTCAGCAATTCTAGAAAGCTATGGCTCTTAGAAGAAGCTCAACATTTTCCTGGAAATTTATATCCAGCTACTGTGGCTGAGGGAGGAGGGTCGAGTTTGAGGCCAACCTGGGCTACATGGCAAGACTGGTATGCATAAGCATCACTGTGGATAACAGCTTAGAACTTTCATTGTTCAAAGGGATATAAATGAGGATAAGTGCTTGTTCTTTTGCAGTGGCCAGAACCCCCTTCCCAGTCAGAAGTTTCCAGTGCCTGAGAGCGTGCTGAGCATGTTCCCCAACACAGAGGAAGGGCCTGAGGATGACAGTGCAAAGCATGGAGGTCGTATCCGAACCTTTCCCCACGAGCGGGGCAACTGGGCCACCCACATCTACATACCATGTGAGTCACTTACCAATGGCAAATGGTTACAAAAAAGAAGAAACCAGAACCCCTGTGTGCTGGATTCATATCCCAGCCCAGACTTGAGGAGGTGACAGACCACCTCACTCCTGAATAAGACCTCACTGCACTGAGTGTTCTGTAAGTTACTGGGCGTCTCAGGGTCTTCATTTCTGCACCACTAAAGTGGGGGTGATAGTATCTATCTCTTTAGAAGATTAAATCAGATCATCTATGCCAAGTTCTTAGCACAGTACACAGAGTGGTGGCTCTGGTTTTGTGTAGACTCACCCATTATCAGTTTCCACCATCCAGAGTGCTACATATTACTC
This sequence comes from Mastomys coucha, assembly GCF_008632895.1. Classification (NCBI taxonomy): domain Eukaryota; kingdom Metazoa; phylum Chordata; class Mammalia; order Rodentia; family Muridae; genus Mastomys; species Mastomys coucha. Next base: position 233,718,990 of record NW_022196905.1, read on the forward strand.
ACAACAGATGAACTCACTTTTTTGTTTTATTGATTTGTGGATTTTTTCATTTGGGATGGGTTTTTTTTTTTTTCCTCTTTTTTGGTGTTTTGAGGCGGGGTTTCTCTGTATAGTCCTGTCTGTCTGCCTGCTTCTGTCTCCCCAATGCTAGACTTAAAGGTGTGTGCCACCAGCACCTGGCCTGAGCCCACAGTAGAATCACCAATTTTCACAAACATTAGTATTATGGCTAAATCTTTTTGTTTGTTTGTTTTTTAGACTTTATTTACTTGATGTATGAGTGTTCAATCTGCACATATACTTGTGTGCCAGAAGACAGTATCAGATCCCATTATAGATGGTTGTGAGCCACCATGTGGTTGCTAGGAACTGAACTAAGGACCTCTGGAAGAGCAGCCAGTGCTCTTAACCTCTAAGCCATCTCTCTAGCCCCATGGCTAATTTTTGATGTTGTATATTCTATGAGTTTGGACAAACTTACAGAGATGTGCATCTATATTATCATTTAGAGTAATATTACTGCTATAAGAATGCTTCATGCTCAACTATCCACCCCTGCCTTTCACCAACCATCTATTCCTACAAATTTGCCATCTCCAGAATGTTACAGAATTGGGATCATTCAGTATATGGCGTTTTCACACAGCCTCTTTGGCTTAGAAGTGTGCACTCAAGGCTCCTCTGTGCCTTGTCACATCTTGATAGCGCATTTCTTATTAGTGCTAACTAATATTCCATTGTCTGACTCTACCACAGCTTACCTACTAAAGGAGATTTTGACTGTTCCCAGATATGAGCGGATATGCATAAAAATATATTAGGCTGGCCTGGTGTAGTAGCACATGCCTTTAATTTCAGGCCTTGGGAGGTAGAGGCAAGTGGATCTCTGAGTTCTGGACCAGCCAGAACTACATAGTGAGACCCTGCCTCAAAAAAATAAAATATGTGTGTGAATGTGCGTGTCCGTGCATGTGTGCCACAGGCTTTTGTGTGGGCAGGTTTCAGCAGCTCCTTTGTGTAAATGATAAGGAATGCGATAGATGGGATGATTGTATGGAAACAGTGTGTTTAACTTTTGAAAAAACACCGAATTTTCCCACCACAGCACCACCATTTTACATTTCCAACAGCAATGACTAAGAGTGTGCTGGCCTGCCCTTGCCGATGCCTTTGCTCTGCTTTGCAGAGCAGCACTGTCTTTCTGTAGACTGATGCCAAGCATTTCCCACATGCTTCTGGGTATCTGTCCATCTTCCTTGATAAGGTGTATATTAGGATTCAAGGCCTTTTTTTTTCAGTCGTTTTCCCTTCAAGACATTATTTAACAAGACAAAACTACAAATATGACTTGTACACTGCCCTGTTCCTCTCTTCCACTACAAAGATTGCTGCACCATTCCTATTCCTAATAAGATTTACTTATTTTATTTATATGAGTACATTGTAGCTGTCTTCAGACACACCAGAAGGGGGCATCAGATCCTATTATTGATGGTTGTGAGCCACCATGTGGTTGCTGGGAATTGAACTCAGGACCTTTGGAAGCACAGTCAGTGCTCTTAACAGTTAAGCCACCTCTCCAGCCCACAATACAGAATCTTTAAAAGGCTTTCCATCTAGCCATCACAAACTATACATTTTCTACAGATTTTTAAAGCTTAAATCCAAACCATATTTTCTTGAAAACATCTGTCAGATCATTTTGATCATTCCCAAACTGCCCCACAGTACCTTTATGAGGTGTGAAAAAGCAAGAAGTGATACCCGAATTCATCATGATGGAAGCATGTTCCCAAGTTTTGTAATCTGCACTTTAAGTGTCCTTTATTCTCACATATAGTCTTTTTTTCTTTTTTTGTTTTCCTTTTTTTTTTTTTTTTTTT
>NW_022196905.1:233720882-233784749 GCF_008632895.1 Mastomys coucha
CTTTTTGCAGAGGCCTGAGGTTTTTACAGGGTAATAAATATGGATCTGTTTGTATTCTTCTACATGAAGTTAGACCAGCACCATTTGTTGAAGATGCTTTCTTTTTTCCATTACATAGTTTGATTTCTTCATCAAATATCAAGTGTTCATAGGTATGTGGATTTATTTCAGAGTCTCCAGTTTGATTCTATTGATCAATTTGTCTGTTTCTATATCAACACCATGCAGGCTTTCTTACTGTTGCTCTGTAGTCCAGCTTGAGAACAGGGATGGCGCTACCTCCAGAAGTTCTTTTATTGTTCAGGATTGTTTTAGTTGTCCTTTTTTTTTTTTTTTTTTTTTTTTCTTTTCCTTCCACATGAAGTTGAGAATTGCTATTCAGGGCCTACTATTTTTTGTTTCTGTTGTTTTTTTCTAGACAGCCCTGACTGTCCTAGAACTCACAGTGTGGCTATATTTTACTTTTTTCTTTCTTTCTTTTCTTTTTTTTGACAGGGTCTCACTTTGTATCCCTGGCTAGCCTTGAACTCACCATATAGACCAAGCTACTATCAAACTCACTGAAATGCACCTGCCTGAGCCTCCCAAGTGCTGGGATGGTGAACATGTGGCCTTAACCAAGTTTTCTTAATGAGTTCTAACAGTTCTATATTTTTTCTGTATTCTTTATCAGTATTTCTCAGTCTGGGGCTTTTTAAAAATCCTCTTGGCTGTGTCTTTTAGAGGGCAAACATTTGAAATTTAATGCAGTTGATCTTATTCATCTTCATAGCTAATGACCAATACAGTGGTCTGGATGTAGCACTCAAGAGGGACTCTTCCCATTAGCAGACCCTAGTCACTCAGTTCTGGTTTTGTTGACTTTCTCTATCAATTTCTGTTCTCAGTTTGATTTATTTAATGTTAATTATTTCTTCTGAGTACTTTGAATGAATTCACCCTTCCTTTTGTAAATTCCTAAAGTGGAAGCTTAGGTCATGAATTTTATTTATTTATTTATTTATTTATTTGAGACAGGGTTTCTCTGTGTAGCCCTGGCTGTCCTGGAACTCACTCTGTAGACCAGGCTGGTCTCGAACTCAGAAATCTGCCTGCCTCTGCCTCCCAAGTGCTAGGATTAAACACATGCACCACCACTGTCCGGCCATAATTTATTTACTTTTAAAGATTTACTCTGCAAGGTGTTGTGTTGTATAACTTTAATCCCAACACCTGATAGTCTGAGGCAGGCAGATCTCTGCGAGTTCAAGACCAGCCTGATGTACATAGTTTCAGGACATCCATGGCTACATAGAAAGATACCGTCTCAAAAATGAATTATGTGCTTGTTCACATTTGTGCAGAGGCTAAAAGACAATGTGAGTCACTGTAGGAGCTCTTAACTGCTGAGCCACTTCTCCCAGCCTGACCATGGGTTTAGATCAAATATTTGCCTTTAATGCTGGAAGAATCCTTATGAGATCTTTTGCTGCAGCCTACAAATTTAACTAAAACACAATGTGTGTTTGAGTTAAAAAATAATTGCAAATTGCTCCACGGGAAGTGTGAACTCAGGTGTTTCTGGTCTGATCATGTGCAAGTTGCACATACCTGTAGTTGCACACACCTGTAGTTGTACACACCTATAGTTGCACACACCTGTAGTTGCACACACCTGTGGTCTTGCTTCCCACAACTCTGTGAAGAGCTTTTATTTTTTCAGTTTGCTGAGGACTTTGCTTGTTGTGGGCAACAACTGGGCTTCCGATAGCCTGGACTAAACACCAGAAATCTCCTGTACTCCTCTTTTTAAACATTGTTTTCATTTCATTTATTTACTTACTGAATGTATGTATGTGGACACATGCAAGCCATGACACACATGTGGAGATCAGAGGACAACTGCAGGTGTAAGTGGTCTGAGTGAGCAGTGTCTGGCCATCAGACTTGGCAGTGGGAGCCTTTGTCTGCTGAGCCAACACAGCATCCCCCTTTTAATATATTTTTACCCATGTTTTTGTGACTTTCATACGTAGATACATTTTAATCCCTGTTGCGGGAAATATAAAAAAACGAACTGGCATGTTCCCTAGCTTGTGCCTCTGCCCTGGTGGCCTGAGTGGCCATGCACTGATGAGAAAATGGCCAACCTGTTTTTATCTCATAGAGACTCTCTGACTCAGAGCTCCAAAATCTCTCTACCCAACTCGCCAACTATGCCGACCCTGTGCTTGAAATCCCCCACAGCCTTTGTGGAGCACCTCAGGCAAACCCACGCTTTGCTGCCCTTGTACCTTTCCCTCTTGAACCCAGACAACCCACCGTGTGAAGGAAAACACAACACAAACTTAGTTCAGAAACAATGGTAACTCAGTTGTTGGGCACAGCAACTAAAATTCTAATCTGGTAAACCTTATTAAATCTAAATCCTCCAGTGGCAAATTCTGACGGATCTGCCATTGAAACCGGGAGACACTCATAATTACATCTTGTCCTCACACTATCCCAATACAAAAACACCTAACTCTCTCCTGCTTCCTCTCTTCCTCCATCCAACCCAGAAGCCCCTCCTACTCGCCCAGTGATTGGTTCCTTTAATCCTTAGGGGATTGATTGGTTCACGAGAACAGCACCAGGCCATCCACAACAAATCCCCTTCACCACCTACTGGGTCTGCCCCCAGGCCCCCCAGTCCTCCTCACCTGCTGGGTACTTGTTGTTTACTTGAATTCTTACAATAAATACATGTTAACTACACTCAGAAATTCATATTAAGGGCTGGAGAGATGGCTCAGAGGTTAAGAGCACTTATTGCTCTTGCAAAGGACCTGGGTTCGATTTCCATCACCCATGTGGTAGTTCATAACCATCCATAACCCCAGTTCCAGGAAATCTGGCACATCTTCTGTACTCTACATGCACCAGGCACATGCATGGTAACAAACATACTTGCAGATAAAACGCATACACTTAATTTTTTTTTTATTTAATCCACATTAAGGTCCCATCTAGATGGCTCAACGGGTAAAAGTGCTTGGCATGCAAGCCTGATGACTTGCAGGGTTCGATCCCTGGAACCCAGTAAAAAGGCAGATGATTGACGTCATCTGTAATCCTAGCACTTCTGCCATGTAGATGGGGAGAGCCACAGAGGAACTCACAGGCTAGCTATCCTACAACCCCACAGCAGAGACAAGAGAGATTCTGCCCCAGACAAGGAGGAAGGAGAGAACCAACTCCGGAAAGTAGGGTCATATGTGGTCTACACATATCATCATAATAAACTTGTTTGAAGAGACATTAAAATATTGATAAGCTGTACAGACATAGGCTACTCCTGAGAGCAAACTCCAAGGGCTTCTCTGCTCTCCAGGCTTTTTAATTCATCTGTGACAGCTTGGCTCAGAGGGCAGTCTAACCTCCCTACCCTTTCTCTAGATGAGGCGAAGGAGGACTTCCGGGATCTGCTTGACATGTTGCTGCCCCGAGCTCAGATGTTCGTACCTCGACTGGTACTGATGGAGGAGTTCCACCTCAGCCTGTCTCAGAGCGTGGTTCTCCGTCACCACTGGATCCTCCCCTTTGTGCAGGTGCTCAAAGACCGCATGGCCTCTTTCCAAAGGTGAGCATTTCCCTCTTCCATCAGTTCCCTCTCCTTTCCTGGGCTCTAGTGGTCTTGGAGGTAGGCATGGTGCCCAGGAAACAGGCCAGGCCTGAAGGCCTCTTGAGGCTGCTGTGCTGCCATCCAGGGTGAGGCAGGCACCTCACATGAACTCCTTCATAGTCTGTGTTGAATATGGGAGGCCTGCTGTCTGTCTCCAAGCTCCCACCTAGGATTTCCAGCACTCCTGTTGCCAGATCCGTAAGAGATTCTCCCATACCTGCACTTCTGCAACTCTCCAGATACTAACTGGGTATCCTACAGGATAGTGCAGTTCTGATACCAATATCCCGGAGTTAGTGCAGCCTCACAGACTAAGGACTTCATCCTGCAAGTTGCTCTCTACAGTAGATGTTGGCTGCATGGTAGGTCTCTAGGTTAGCCAAGAATTGTGATTTTGGTACAAATCAGAGCTTCCTATGATCCCACCACCACCCCTGATTGACCATTTGCTGGAAGGACTCACAAAATTCAGGAAAGCAGCTCACTTCCTGGGTTTCCAAGTTGTTGGAGCTTTTTGCTTGTTTGTTTTTCCAATTTATTTACTGAGACAGTCAGGCAGGCTCTATAGACAAGGCTGGCTTTGGATTTATAGAAATCCTGCCTCAGCTTCCTGAATGCTAGGCGGGGCATAAGCCACCACACCCAGACCTACAAAGGAGAGGTAGGGGCTACACAAATGCCATGTCACTGAGCTCCATCCCCATCTCTTACAAAGGATATTTAAAAGATGTAAGGAAGAGTGATGGGTAGGGTTTAGAAAGGACATAACTAGCCCTACATGGGTTTTCTCTACCCACTTAGGGCATCTCTATACTTACCTACTTTATGCTGCTGCTGAAATGCCTTGCCTGCACTTTCTACCAAGTCTTCTCCAGTTGTTCTCAGGATCCCTTAGTGCCCAGAGTCACCTGGTCCTGCTGCTGTTATGGCCCAAGGGTTCGCCCCACTCCTCACACACTCTCATTCCCATGCCCCTCCCTCTTCAGAGCTCCTCCATCCAGACACTGGCTTCTCTGAATGCTCACAGCCTTCTCCAGGAAGTCGGATTCTTCACCCCACTAGGTGCTTGCTCAGCACTGAGTAAAGAGGTTCTTTCTTAGGGTTCTCTGGGTCCTCTGAGGGCTAGTTCTACAAAGAACTCACAAAACTATCTTGTTAGTGCATTTCTGAATCTGCTTTTATCTCAGAGTCTCTCTTAATTAGGGTTTTATTGCTGTGAAGAGACACCATAACCACAGCAACTCTTATAAAGGAAACATTTAATTAGGGCTAGATTACAGTTCCAGTCATGGTGGGAAGCATGGAAGCATCCAGGCAGATATGGTGTAGAGGAGCTGAGAGTTCTACATCTTGATCCTCAGGCCCCAGAAGGAGACTGACACCCTGGATGTAGCTTAAGCATAGCAGACTTCAAAGCCTTCCCCACAGTGACACCCTTCCTCCAACAAAGCCATACCTCCTAATAGTGCCACTCCCTATGAGCCAAGCAATCAAACACATGAGTCTGTGGGAGCCAAACCTATTCAAACCACCACAGAGTCTTTTTTTTTTTTTTTGGTTTTTTGAGACAGGGTTTCTGTGTGTAGCCTTGGCTGTCCTGGAATTCACTCTGTAGACCAGGCTGGCCTCCAACTCAGAAATCCGCCTGCCTCTGCCTCCCAAGTGCTGGGACTAAAGGCGTGCGCCACCACCGCCCGGCCACAGAGTCTTTTTTAAAATATATATTTTTTATTTTATGTTATGAGTGTTTCGCCTGCATATATGTATGTGCCTGTACTGGGGAAGGTCACAAGAGAACATCAGAGATCTGGAAGGCTGTGGGCCACTCTGTAGATGCTGAGGACTGAACTTCAGTCCTCTGCCAAAGCAGCCAGTGCTCTTACCCACTGAGCCGTCGTCTCTCTAGCCATGTCTGTAGAGTCTTTCTTCATAGACACCTCTATGAAGGCATGAGATGGGTGGAAATAGAAGTCTTCTAGTGAAGCCCCAGCCCCACTGCTTAGGGGTCTGGGACTCAGAATTCTGGAGTGTGGCTCTTCCAAATGGAAAAACTCCTCACTTGGTTGAGGAGGAAAGAATTTGCTCCATTGCAGCCAGCTGGTGAGGAAACAAGAACTAAAGCTCACCTCAGTCCAGCCTGCTGTGATTGCCACTGCCAGGGTTATGGAGCCAGCTGTGTAGGATCAGGACGGTCACAGCCGCCAGAACCCAACCCAGATTCATGCATGAGCAGATGGAAGCAACCAGAAGATGTTACTGAGTCATGCTGTCTCAGCTCTGTCCCCAAGATTGGCTTCCTTCTCCCAGTGGCAAGGGAGCCATCAGTATGTGTGTATATGCATTTTCATATATGTGAATATAAGCACATACGTACCACAGCATGCCTGTAGAAGTCAGGTGTTGGAAAAATCCCTTAAAGAACTATAGGAAAACACAATCAAACAGGTGAAGGAAATGAGCAAAATCATCCAGAATCTAAAAATGGAAATAGAGGGCTGGTGAGATGGCTCAGTGGGTAAGAGCACTGACTGCTCTTCCGAAGGTCCTGAGTTCGGATCCCAGCAACCACATGGTGGCTCACAACCACCCATAATGAGATCAGACACCCTCTTCTGGTGCATCTAAAGACAGCTGCAGTAAATTACATTGGAGTTATCAGGGGGCGGAGTGAGTGAGCGGGCTGGAGCTAGAAAGCAAGCAAGAAAGAAGCAAGAAAGCAATCTTTCAACAAATCCACACAAACCTAATTCCACCTCTTACAACAAAAATAACAGGAAGTATCAATTACTTTTTCTTAATATCTTAATATGAAAATTAATATTACCAACATCCTAATCGATTGAAATCCAAAAATATGAGGAATTAGAAATTTATTGACTGTCATCCAATGGTCTCTCTAGTTCGGTAATTGGAGAAATAGGCCCAATATTATACAATCCATATACACTTTCAGCTTGTTTGTTTGTGATAATGTCTTGTTGTGTACAAAATAATGGTCTTGAGATCTTGCTTCTCCTATCTCAGCCTCTCTATTCATAGTATTGTTTATTTCATGTTTTTACACTATACTATGGTTTTCAGAACAGCTTACATATTTTAAAAGTATTTATATACCCAAAAGAAATGTAGACAATCAAATTGGGAGGGGGTTTGTAAGAGAACAACAAAGAGTAAGACTGACTGCTTTGCTTGACATCTGGTATCAAGTTACCACAGTAAGAGCCAAGATTTTAAGCTCTACTAAATATAAAACAAACAAAAACACTTTATACATTTATGTTCATTTAAGAAAATATTAATAATGATGTATTATTTTTGAAATACACAGTTAATACATTTGGATTTATTTAAAATTTATATTTAGAAAAACATATGTATTTTCAGTACTGCCGTAGAGAAGCATCTACATAAGACTGTTAAATTGATTGTTGTTTTATATCAAACAACTTTTAAAATACTAATTTTCATTATTGTAGCATTTTATAAATTTTAAAGAATATGACAAAAAAGATATTGTAGGTATTGAAGGGGTCTCTGGGAGGAGTTGGGATACAAAAGGAAAACAAGAATGTGATTTAATTCTATTTACTTAAAATAAGTTTTTAAATGTTAACAAATTCAGATAAATTGAAATCATGTAACTTTTCTCATTATAATGCAATAAAACTTTAAAAAAAAAAAAAGTCAGGTGTTGGTCCTCACCTTCCACATTGCTTGACATAGAATCCCTTATTGTTTCTCTGCTGTGTCTCAGATCACCTAGTCTGAGGATTCTCCCCATCTCTGATCCATCTCCAGATGGAGGCATTGGAATGACAGATGCTTATGTTACTGTGTCCACCTTCTACATGGCTTCCAGAGTATTGATTCACATCCTTAGACTTGTCTGGCAACTACTTTTACCCGTTGACTATCTCCCCTACCCTTCGGGCTCTTCTAAAACGTGTTTATTGGACTTGAGGGGATGGCTCAGCTAAGAGCACTGGCTGTTCTTACAGAGGACCTGGGTTCAGTTCCCAGCTCAAACACTCTGTAACTCATAGGGCTCTGAGGCTCTTCCTGGCTTCCATATGCACTCGATACATGTGGTCCACAGACATGCATGCAGGCAAAACACTCACACAAAAAAATGTTTAAACACATTTCAAAGTGTGCATATCCGGGGTAGCACATGTACATACGTGTGTGTGTGAGGGTCTGTGCCTTTGTGTGCATCTGGAGGCCAAAAGAAGGCATCAGCTGTCTTCTACCAATCTTTGCCTATTCCTCTGAGGCAGGGCCTTTTCCAAACCTGGAGCTTGTGTTTTCTTGGCTAGACTTGGAAGCCTGCAAGCCCCAGCAATCCTTCTGTCTCTGTCCCACTTATAGCTGAGGTTACAGGTATACACGGAAAGTCCAACTTGTTAGATGGGTCCTGGTATCAGAATGTCAGTCCGCATGGTTACATAAGTGCTCTTAATCACTAATCACTGAGCCCATGCCCAGGTGGTGGTGGTGGTTGTGGTGTTGTTGTTGTTGTCCTCGTTCTTTAATAGTTCAGCAGCTGCCATGGGAATGACTTTGGTTAGTCTGACTGTTCATCCTCTCCCCTTGTAAGTGAAGAATGGAAAAGCCCTTTCCCTTTGTTCTAGAGAATGCTGCCCTTATCTTACTGGAGCTCTGTTTCCTGGTCAAACTAGCATTAAGTTAGGTGATCAGCAGCATTGTCATGGTTACAAGACAGACAGGTGCACTGCAGGCATGCTGCCTGAAGGTGAGAAGCCAGTGAGTGAGAGAAGCCACTCCTGGGCCTCCTTGGGTACTAACTAGTTCGTCAACAGAGCAGGCACCTTGCTGTGTGCTGCACACAAGCAGCATCAGTCTCTGTGGGAGGAGTGTAGCCTGTTGCCCTGCTTCCTTGAGGATCAGAGAGCAGCCCCTGCACTGCTTGGTTGGTATCTTTGGGGAAATGGATTTGATGTTGTCCTTGCTCCATTTTCTGCCATGTGTCCTCATGAAGCTGGACCAACTGCAAACTCTGAGTTTGTTGAGTTGAAATGAGAAGAGTGGGCAGCAGAGCCCTGACTCTGGTCCCTGAGGGATTGGGTTTCTGCCTACTTTCTACAAACAGGCCCACTTCACCAGAGCTTTGTAGACTCAGAGAAAGGACTTTGCAATCAAATGGAGCCTCAACTTCAGCCTTACCAGGCTTCCACTTTCTTGTCTATTATTGTTGGGCATGCTTCACAGGGTCCTATCAACTTCCGTTACCACCCACACACTGAATAACTTTCTCAGGTGCACAGCAGAGCATTCTACAGTACGTAGTGGCCAGTAAAGTTGGTGGCTTCAAGTTGTTTCTTGGTATGAACTGCTGTCAGCAAAGCAAACTTTTTGTTGGTACCTGCACACTGCCACATGCTGCAAGGGTGATTTAGGGTCTTGATTAACTATAGGATATTTTTAGTACAATTTTCCACTTAAGTCATGGGGCAATGAGTTAATTATGTTTTTTTTGTTTTTGTTTTATGTTTTTTGTTTTTTGAGACGGCTTCTCTGTGTAGCCCTGACAGTCTTAGAACTCCCTCTAGAGACCAGGCTGGCCTTGAACTCAGAAATCCGCCTGCCTGCCTCTGCCTCCCAAGCGCTGGGATTAAAGGCGTGCGCCACCACTGCCTGGCTGTTTGTTTATTCTTGACAAACTTTTACTATAATTGAGATCTTCTGTCTTGGCCTCCTGAGCACAAGACTGCAGACATCCATCACCATCTCCAGTGAAAGTTGTAGGTTTTAAAATATGACCTGTTGTTTTATTTCTTTTTTTTTTTTTTTTCTGGAAATGTCATGTCTTTCTTCTTTTAACTTTCAGGTTCTTCTTTACTGCCAACAGGGTAAAGATTTATACCAATCAAGAGAAAACCAGGTGGGTCCCTGACTTAAGTCACCAGAAGAAGATTATCGGTTGCCAAGGGAGAGGGGCTGCACTTTGTTTTCATCTGTATCTGTCAGGCGTCACTTCCCAAACCCAGACCTACTCAGGAGAAGACCTGGAGGGATTTCAGGTGCAGTGCAGGTGTAGGAGCTATCTCAGTACAGAGCGGGCAGTGCAGATTAGACCTGCTCTTGTCTAGCTCCCTTCCTGTCACAGGGATGTGGTCCTGTTACCTTCCTTCCTGTACCGTCTCCCACTTCCCCATTGGCAAATGAGGCAGTGAGGTTTGAAGAGTTACAAGTCCTAAAGCATTAATGAGGTAAGGTGCATTTTTATCTGCAGGCATCCCTGTCCAGTCCATTCACCAAGCTCCGCCTCTTAGCTGCTCTGAAAGGGCTCACTTCATTGTGGGCTCTCTAACTTTATAAACTGAAGGGTTTCCAAGTGTGGGGAGTCGACTGTGTCTGATATTGCCAAGCGAGTGAGGACAGGATTCGTGGCTATGGTAACAGAGATCATTATACTCGTTGGCTACGTTGATAAGAGCATTTCTGAGGAAGGGTTAGATGGTACTGAGGATAGGCTTCATGGGAGAATTTCATTACTAAAGTCAGAGTTCTTAGCACCTGCTGGAAGAAGCGGGTACCAAAGAGCAGAGCTTTGAGAGGGCGATGACTCCCTAGGGACTTTCAGAGAGGAGAGGGGGCAGAGGGTGTTGTGTGCAGTGGTAGATGAAAGCCAAGCCTTGCAGGAGCAAGGCTTCCTAGACATGAGAAGAGATAACTAGTGAAAGGAGTATTTTAAGTCAGGAAGGAAGGTAGGTTGAAAGAGCAGCAAAGACATGTACAGGAAGATAGGGCGAGCCACAGCCCTAATCCCAGGCTTCCTGTTGGATACCTCCTGCTCTGGTTTGTGCTCTCATAGCTGCGTTTTATGCCCTTGTCTCTACCTCTTCCTAGGACCTTCATTGGGCTCGAGGTCAGTTCAGGGCATGCCCAGTTCCTGGACCTGGTTTCAGAGGTGGACAGGGCCATGAAGGAATTTGACCTCACTACTTTCTACCAGGTAATGCACAGGGCTGGGGAAAGGGAACAGAGACAGTTGCGGTTTCTGCCACAGGGCTGCTGCTCTACCAGCTCTGGAACAGGGCATCCTCAAAGAAGCCCCATCAGAGGCAACTAAAGAGACCTTCAGAACTTCCCTGTGTGGAGGGAACCCTGAGTGCCAGAGCGCAGGATTATAAAAAACTCCGCACCTTGTGATTTGTGCTTCTAAATCTGTAGAGTGTCTTTCCTAAGTTGTTGTCGCCAACACATCTAAATGACTCTTCAGAAAGAGCTGTAGATTTAGTCTCACTGTACCTTCCCTATGCCCTCCTGGGACTCAGAGTCAGGGCTGAGTGTCACAGCTGTAAAACCATTGATTCTATTCGGTATGTTTTTCAAAACCATGTCCAGATATACAGTTATTTTTAAATAGAGATAATTATTGTTTCTGCAACATTGTTGACATTTTGGGGTTTTGTTGATTTAATTTGAAAAGTATGGCCTCTGCTGGAATGTTCTAGATCAGAAAGTAGAGTTATAGCCAGACATGGTAACATATGCCTTTAAATGTGAAAGCTAGAAGTCCAAGATTCAGGTCCTACATGATTGGTTTCTGATAAGATTTTGGTCGTCCCTCACTGGCCTACCCTTAAGGATGGAAAAGAATACACAGCTCTCTACCCTCCTCCGTTGATGTTTAATTATTTTTATGATTATGGGTGTTTTGCCAGTCTTTATGTCTGTATACCATGTACATGCAGTGCCCTTAGAGGGTGTGAGATCCCCCTGGGACTAGTGTTACTGACATTCTTTAAGGAGATTTGTTAACCATCAGGTGGGTGCTGGGGATCAAACCTCTGTCCCCTAGGAAAGCTGCCATTGTTCTTAGCCTCTGAGTCATTGCCCCCACATCATTTTTCTAAGGGCACCAATCAGTGCCCTCTTTAACCCTATTTACTGCCAACCACCATCACATTGGTCTTAGGCTGTCACTATTGCATTTGGTGGGGAGCATACTCCTGTACTGAGGAGAGGCACCAGCTATTACGTCTGTGTGGGCAGGGGACTTGGCTTCATCACTGGGGCAGCCAGGGATCCTACAGGTAGACCCAACAGGACTGTCATAGACCTGCTGAGGGAAATGGGCCTGCTATACCATCCAATGGTGGCCTAACTCCCAGCTTTTCTTCCCTAGGATCCTTCATTTCATGTCAGTCTGGCCTGGTGTGTGGGTGATGCTCGTCTCCAGCTGGAGGGACAGTGCCTGCAGGAGCTACAGGTGAATTTCCAGAGCAGGAACACAGAGCACTGAGCTCCAAAAATGATGGGGTGGACAAATGACAAAGGGAAGAATTGGGTACTTAAACCTAAATCTGTAGGAAACTGAGTGGCAAGGCAGGAGACCTTCGTCCCCCAACCCCTCCTGCTCAGAGTGTCATCCGTGACCCAGCAGCAGCAGTGAGGAGTTAAGTAGTGACATAGGTGCTTTGGCCCCACCCTAGACTTGGGGCAGCAGAATTGCATTTTAGCAAAATCTCTAGGGCTCATGTGCCCTGCCTTCGACCCTGTCTTGTGAGGAGGCTGGAAACCTGCCCCTCAGCCCCAGCCATTTATCTGGGTCTGGCAGTTGGAAGTGGAGGAAGAATGTCAGGTGCACGGAACCTCCAGCCCTCAGAACCTGTTGCACTTTGGGTCTGTTTTTGAGACAGGGTCTCACAGTGCCTCCTTGCTTGGCCTGGAACTCACTGTAGAGCAGAGAAGCCTCAAACTTGCAGTGTTCCTTCTATCTCTGAGTTCTGGGGTTTCAGGCATGTGCCACCATGCCAGGCCACATTGTGATAGTATGTGGAACAGGTGACTTTCCCATCAGTGCCCTGGAAGGAGAATTTGCATGCAGTGTATGACAGTTGACACCTTCCCCAGGCAGCGCACGAAGGCAGTCGGCAGTATGGCTGACTGCCTTCGTGCGCTGATAGCATTTCTGTTTTTCTCAAGAGAAGCCAGAAATCCAGATTTTTATGTGCAGGTTTCTGATTTTCTTGTGTTGGCAACTGATTAGGATTTTTGAAAAATATTTTGCAAGTCAAAGTTCATGGGCCATCATCTCTGTAGGTGCCTTCCCCTCCGCTAGCTTATACTGAAGACAGCAAAGAGCTCTGGTGTCTAGCTCCAGTAGAGCCTAGACCCAAACCAAACCAAGCTTCATAGTAGTCACTGTCCCCAGAGCACTGCGCTCTCATCTGCAAGCTGAGGCAATAAACCCCACCTCATACAATTGTAAGATGATTGGACAAGATTATGGTTGCCGTGCCCAGAGTCTGCATGACCAGGGAACCTCTCAGAATTGCCCAGTTTGTTTGTGGTGCTCTGTTCTGACTCCCCTTAACATAGCTGTCATCTCCCTACTGCTGGCTGAAGGAAATCGTGGATGAGTTTGAAGATTCTGAGATGCTGTTACGTGTGCTGGCTAACCAGATCCGCTGCAAGTCTGGGAACAAATTCTTCTCAATGCCTTTGAAGTGAGCCTTGTCCCATGCCTCTCTACAGGCCCACTGAGATGGAGGAGCTTGCTGCCGTCTGTGGGATGCCCCAGCCAGGAGTCCTAATCACACACTTAGTATTGCTCACTCTCTCCTGGTCTTTTTGGGTTGTAGGTTGGTTGTAGGTTATAGGCTGCTACTGTATTGTGATCATTTCCAGAAATCACCAGTAGAGGGCAGCCCAGACCTCTAATTCCTCCTCCACGTTCTTAGGAAAGTAAAATGAGGCTGGCTGGGGAGCCCACCCATACTCAGTCCCCACCGAAGTCTCTCCACTGCAGTAATCTATATTGATGCCATTGGCCATCAGCCAGTTTTTAAGATCCTTGCATTCTGACCCACCTGTGTCAAACTGGGGCTTCCATGCATCTGTCATCCTCTTTTTAATTTCCTTTATTTATCACCTCATCCCTTCATCCCATCCTGTACCAGGAGAGGTCATTTCAGGGCCAGGGCACAAGGTGCTAATTTGTGGTCAACTGCAGTTTTCTTCATTCCTTCCTTCCACTTACCCAGCCAGGTGCCTGGGGAGAGCCCAACAGATGTTTCATTTTGGCCTGGCTATGGCTGCTGGCCAGGCCTCCAACACCCGTGACCCCTGCTTTCCCCCATCAGCTTTCCCAGAGACACAAAGAGGCAACTTCCCTCCAGCCAGAACAACCCTGCCCCTGTTGCCGAGCATTCTTTAGGGTGAATTGGGGGTGGGGAGAGAGCTAGGAGGCATAGAGGAATTTGTTTTCCCTCAAGCTCCAAAGGGGCAAAGAACCAAGCCTTTCTAGTTGTCATGGGGATTTCTAGTGATGGATGAAGAAATATTTTTTTACAGTTTCAAATTATGTTCAACAAATAAAATCTGTCTTTTTAATGTGGTGTCTTATTTTAAACTACTTGTACTTTAAAAGGTAAGTGGTGCCTCTGATCTCCCCTCTAGCCTCACAGTTCAGGGCTCATGGGAGGCTCTTACGACTTTAAAGGTTTTTATAGATCTGTCTATTTAGCATATGTGTGTTGTGTACATGTGTGTGCGCAGGCACTTGACTTCCAAGAACAGCACTGAGGAGACAGTTCTCTCCAGCCACTTCATGGTGGCAGAGCCCACGTGGTAGCTCATAGCCATTCTGACTCCAGCCCCTCTCTGGCCTTTTCAGGTGCCAGGCATGTATGTGGTGCTTATTCTTGCGGGTAAAACACCTATACCCATAAAGTTTTTTAGAAGTGGGAGCTGGCTGGGCAGTGGTGGCGCACGCCTTTAGTCCCAGCACTTGGGAGCCAGAGGCAGGTGGATTTCTGAGTTCGAGGCCAGCCTGGTGTACAGAGTGAGTTTTAGGACAGCCAGGGCTACACAGAGAAACCCTGTCTTGAGAAAACAACAACAACAACAAAAGTGAGAGCTGGAAAGTTAGCTCAGGCAGTAATGTTCATGTTTTGTAAGTATCAGGCCCTGAGCTCAGTCCTTAGAACCCATCCTTTAGAAGCTGCCTTGGTACCAAACACTTGTAATCTCTGCACTGGGGAGGCAGAGAGACAGAAGGAACCCTGAACTCACTTGCCAGCCAGCCTCACCTATTTGTCAAGCTCTAACCAATGAGAGACCCTCAAAAGACAGCATGGATGGCCCCTGAAGAACAACACCTAGGATTGCCCTCTTGCTTACACATGCGCACAGCCATGTGTGCATGCATGTCTGCCTTTGCACACACATACACAAACATCCCCCTATGCAAGAAAATGGGAAGATGGGGTTGCCCTGTTGGCTAGGACTTCACCAGTGACGCTGCATGTAATGTACGGAACCTGGGTTTTGGCATGTCCCAGGGAGATGCCATCCTCACATCTCCAACACAGTTAGACTTTACACCACATGACCTGTACTAAGCCCTTCCTAGGGCCTTCACAGCTGGGCCTGCATAGAGGTAATTACTGTGGAAGAACAGTTACATGGCTTGCCTGAGGACATGAGAGCATTAGGACCTGACTCAACGCTAGCCTCAGCTTCCACCATGATACAGCCCAGGCCATCCCCACCCTTACCTCCTGCTCAGGCCTCTGGCTCTGGCTCCCACTTTGTGATTCATGTCCTCACAACCCTGTCTTTCCGTAGCCTTAAAGAACACATTCATGCCTTGTTCCCCGAGTGCCACCACACCAATCTACTGGCTTCAGCTAACCTGCTGTTTGGTGCCAGTGGCATCAGAAGTCACATTGGAGTAGAAGCTAGGCATATATTTTCAAGCCTGCAAGCAACATGGTAATCCTGGCTCCCCAAGTCACATTGCTGACACCTACTCCGTGCCAGGCCCTGAACTGGGCCATAGAACAATCCACGTCTGGTCCTCTGGGTGATCAAAGGGAAAACAGGCAAGGTGTGCTGAGTAGAATCCCCAGCCCTTGTTCTTGTCCTAGCCACTGAGGACTGCTCCCCTGGGAGAGGATGTGGCTCTGTGGGTCATCTGTGCTGAGAGTGGAGTTAAAGTGCAGCCACTTTGAGAAATGGGCCAAGATCAATAAGCAACTCTTCAATAGAGAATGGAGGTGGCAATGGAGGAAGGAAGTCTGAGCTTTGCTGAGGGGGATGGGCATGTAAGCTGTGCCTGAGGAGGCTGGCAGCCTTTGCTTGGCAGGCACCCAGATGTGCAGTGTGCCTCCAGCGTGGAGCGCTGACAGTGCAGAAGCAGCTGGGGCGCTTCCTTCCAAAAGAGGAGAAGTGTTCCAGAAACCCAAGAGACAACTGGAGATGGAAGGCCAGAGCAGGCTTGTCCACCACCAGGTGGGCGGTGTTCAGGGAAGAATTGTTCTTGATGAGGATTTGATCATGCTTGGGAGAGTACAGAATCAACACATCTGGCTCTGGCATCCTCAGACGTTCCCTGCAGGGCAGGGAGATGCTCATCTCAAGGCCTGGCTGGCTGATTTCCATCTGGCACTAAAGTCTCTTTGCCTCTTTAGACCACCCCAGCTCTGTTTCCAAGAGAGAGGGAAAGTACTTGGTTTGTTTATTTCTTCCTTCTCTTGACACCCATAGTCCAAAAGACTGTCCTGATGACTGAAAGGGGTCCCATTTGCCAGCCTGGCACAGTACCAGTCACTGAAGTGATAAGTGCCCAAATATGAGGAGGCAAGAGCTTCAAATCAACCTTCCTGACCATAGAGGTTTTTGTGGTTTAAGAAATGGGGTGGTCTGAGGCATGGGAGGGTAGCTGAAGGTAGGGAAATGAGGCATAATGTATTCTGCACTTTCAAGCTCCATCAGGGGTGGGTTGAGGGTGTGTGTATATCTACATAGGGATGTGTGGGTGCCTACAGAGCCAGAGTTACAGGTAATTCTGACCTAGCTATTACGGTGCTGGGAGCCAAACTTGCATCCTCTGAGGGATAGGTAAATGCTTTTTTGTTTTTGTTTTTGTTTTGTTTTGTTTTTTCAAGGCAGGGTTCATCTGTATAGCCCTGGCTGTCCTGGAACTCACTCTGTAGACCAGGCTGGCCTCGAACTCAGAAATCCGCCTGTCTCTGCCTCCCAAGTGCTGGGATTAAAGGCGTGTGCCACCACCACCCGGCAGGTAAACGCTCTTAACCACTGAGCCATCTCTCCAACCCATTCCAGCCCACTTGAGCTGCCTCCAAGTCCTGAAAAACAGGCAACTGATTCTCCCATGACCCTTTTACCAGAGGGGTTACTGACAGCAAAGCTAATGGGAGTGTACCACATAGCTACATACTTCTAAAACTGATAGAGAAAAAAAATCAGGTAATGGGGGCTAGAGAGATGGCTCAGAGGTTAAGAGCACTGAATCAGGATCCTCCTTTTACAAATAAGAAAGTAAACCTAGATAGGAAACAAATGTCCCAGATCCCAGTGAAGTTGACCTGGGGCAGGGACCCAAAGACCTGGTTTGAAATGCAGAGTTTTCTGAAGAACTTCTCACATAAAAATCCATTTCCACTGCTGGGTGCGGTGGTATTTGGCTTTAATCCTGAGAGGCAGAAGCAGGTGGATCTCTGTGAGTCTGAGACCAGCCTGACTTATAGAATAAATTCCAAGACAGCCAGGGCTACACGATGAAACCCCATCTGGGGAAGTGGGGAGGGGAAGGAGATAGGGGATGGGAGATCCATTTCCTAGAGTTAGCCCCATAAGCTCAGTTTTAAAAAATGGTTGGGCCGGGCAGTGGTGGCCCATGCCTTTAATCCCAGCACTTGGGAGGCAGAGGCAGGATGACTTCTGAGTTTGAGGCCAGCCTGGTCTACAGAGTGAGTTCCAGGACAGCCAGAGCTGCACAAAGAAACCCAGTCTCAAAAAAACCTAAATAAATAAATAAATAAATAAATATAAAAATATAAAAATATAAAGTAAATGAAATAAAAAAATGTTTGGGAATAAATTTGGCAAACAGATGCAGTATTACCTGAACAGGAGCTGTTGTTCAGACACTGGACATGTGTCAAAAACAAATTTCTTTTTTTTATATAGATTTTTATTTATTATGTATACAATGTTCTGTCTGCATGTATGCCTGCACATCAGTAGAGGGTACCAGACCTCATTACAGATGGTTGTGAGCCACCAGGTGGTTGCTAGGAATTGAACTCAGGACCTCTCAAACTGCAGACAGTGCCCTTAACCTCTGAGCCATCTCTCCAGCCCCAAAACCTTTTTTTGTTGTTGTTGTTTGTTTGTTTGTTTTTTGTTTTTGTTTTTCAAGACAGGGTTTCTCTGTGTAGCCCTGGCTGTCCTGGAACTCACTCTGTAGACCAGGCTGGCCTCGAACTCAGAAACCCATCTGCCTCTGCCTCCCAAGTGCTGGGATTAAAGGCGTGCACCACCACTGCCCGGCAAAATCAAATTTCTAATTAGAGAATTCAGAAGATGATTTTCCGGGTGAGGGACCCACAGGGAAATCCACCAGTGGAAAGGGAAAGACCTCCTCTACCTTTTCTCCAAATCCCAATTTCCTTTCCACCAGATGTTAGTAGGCCAGGCACTGGGCATATTTTACCTTCCTTCAGCCGGTGAGTGGGTTCACCAGCCATTTCTAAGGTTCTTTGCAGGGTCTCCTATTTCTGAGAGGTGGGAGGGGACAGAGGCACCCAGAGAGCCTACTGTAGGAAAGACTACCCTCAGGTAAGGTAACTGCCATTTCCGTCCTCTGTGGGGAGGTGATAAGGTGTGCTGCCCTGGCTCCCATGGTTCTCAAGTGGCATACCTGTTCCCCCAGTTTATTACACTAGGGCTGACCTTAGACTGGACGACGTTACAGTGGATCTTCGATCACCTTAGCGACCACACCGGTGTAAAAGTTAAAGTCTAGCCCAAGCTTCACCGAAGGTTTGGCCTTCCACCCAGAGTTCCGATGGGCCTCGTGGGCACACTGACTTTCACTTAATAGAGACCAAATATAGTGGGCTTTTCTTGGAAACGAAATGTGTGCACACTAGGAGCCGGAACCCTCAGCCCAACACGGTAACTCAGAAAAATCTAGTATTTTGCTTATACCCTCCCGGCAGGGAGTAGGGATGCAGACTCACACGCCAGAGCGGATTGCATTCAGCACTAGAGGCGCCCCAGAGGCGCCCTAACCCCAGACTTCTCGACTGAGGAAATTTACTAGTCTAAGACGCTCTGGGGCTTGCGTGCATGTGTAGGTTCTAAACGAGTGCAACAGTGGCACTGGTTCTATCGGTTCACCAAGTGGGTCCTGGGGATTGAAGTCGCCGCATTTGACAAATTTGATGGTGGTCAGGGCCTTTACCGGCTAAACCATCTTACTTGCTCCTCCAACTTCTTTTTTTTTCCCCCCAGAGTTTTATTGCCATGTTTAAAAGCTTAAAGCAGCAGTACTTCAGGTCTTTACCCAAGTCTTTTTCCGACCCACTTTGATCTGAATGTCCTATCGCCTCCCACCAAGTAGCTGGAGAGATCTACAAGCTGCCCTCCAAGGGAGATCTCGCCTTCCTTGCGCCCTCAGCATAGGTTCGAGTTATGGGGTCACTCCTGCTCCCCAGAGATAGGGGCTGAGCAGGCGAGAGAGGTTTGCTGCCTTAAGGAAAAAATGGGGAATGTCACCCACCTGCCTGGACACCACAGCCGACACCTGCTACTGAGAAGCCTCGGGTTAGGTACCGCCCCCAGCCTCCGCCTGGATTTGCGCACAGGGAGCACACTGGCCCTTTAAGAACGGCGGCTCCCGCCGCGCACTGGGAGTAGGGCTGCGGAGCCAAACTCGCCGGGGACGCCGGGCGCTGGCTGGCTAGCTGGCTGGCGGGCTCGTCGCTCTCTCGGGCCGGTTCCCTGAGCCCCTCCCGGGACTGCCCAGGGATCCAGGCCCGATTGGGCGAGGCAGCTAGTGGAGTCGCCAGAGGGAAGCGCGCGCTCTGGGCAGCGCGGAGGACCTGGGGCATGGACAGAGAGAGCAGGGCGCGCAGGGGGCGCCGCGGGACCGGGCGGCCGGAGCGCTGAGCCAGACAAAGGCTCTTGGAGTTGTGTGCTTGCTCTCGGGGGCCGGGGCCAGGGCGCCCCGCGCCGACGCTGCGAGACTCTGCGGCGTGTGCAGCTCGGCCGGTCCCCTTCTCCAGCGGGCGAGTCCCCGCGTGCCCCGACCTGCCCTGCCCGCTTCTCACCCGGTTTGGGAATTTGCAGAGGGGACCTGAGCTGCTCCGGCAAGCACCGGGGACCCGAGGTCCGCCGCGCGCCCGCGGGGCCGGGAGCCAGGGAGCGTCGCAAGTTTCCCAGCCGCGTGCGAGGACGCGGTGCGGGCCAGCGAGCTAGCCCCGCGTGCAGCGCTCGGGACCCGGCTGGCTGCCTAAGAGCATGGGCAGCGACCGGAGCGCGCTCGGACGGCCGGGCTGCACCGGCAGCTGCCTCAGCAGCCGAGCTTCGCTGCTCCCGCTGCTACTGGTGCTTCTAGACTGCCTGGGCCATAGTAAAGCGTCTGAAGACGCCGAAGTGTACGCTGCTGAGGTAAGAACCCGAGGGATGTGGTGCGAACCACACCCGCAGCGGGGACCTGCAGGTGGGGGAGACGCACCCGGCCTTAGGGAGTGAGGACCGATCCGGACTGGAGAGCCTGGGTAAAAAAGCGGGACTGGCAGGCTGCCACTCCCTGGTCAGAACTCTGCTGCGCGCCTCTTCCCAAAGCCCTGGGAGCAAAGGCTTGCAGCTGCTGAGCACCCTGAAGCCGCTCGGGCCACTGACCCGCCCTAGCTTGAGTCCCTGCAGCCGCTTCCGCAGCCCCTAGCCCTCGCCTTCAGTCATTCAGACTGCGAGATTCCTCGAGAGCTGGATCCGCGCACTGTGGGCTTTTACGAGTGACGAGGGGTGGGGTGCTGCGGGTAGTGAGAGCTCCGGCGGAGCAAGAGCCCCGCAGCGCTCGCGCTTTGGCTGACACTCCTTTGGCTGACATGGTGCGTTGCCCGGCTGGCCAGGATGGTTGGGGGATGGGTGTGAATCTCCCAGGCTAATGACGGATTGCCAAGGTGCTTTGGTGATTTTCTTGGGCTGAAGCATTCCCACGCCAGGGATGGGGTCTGAAGGACAGACCCTATCTTCCGAAACACTTTTCCCACCAGCGCCCCTATGCTCAGGCCTGGGTGAAACTGGGTAGACTCCACGCCTCTTTTCTCTGGAAGCCGGGCTGACGTCCATATGCTGGCTGCTCTCTGGATTGGTCCGGCGAGTGACCAGGCGCCGTCTCCCCTCTCAGACTCTCTACCGGTACCTCCCGCTCCAGTGTATGCCTCTAGCGCGCTAGCTCAGTCACCATAGGGTGCCATCGAACTTTTAATGATCATTCTTCCCAGCCCTGGGAGAAAGGGAGACTACGTGTGGAGTCTGGAGAAAAGACGAGCCAGGGGCTGCATCTTCCTTGTAGGCTTGGGGCCTTGAAGCCCTGGGGCTGCCTGGAGCGATGGTTTGCAGACAGTACATTCTGCTATTTCAGCCCCAAAGGTTTACCCACTTTTCTGGAGCACTGTTTGTATTTGCAGACAGCCTAATCTTCCATCCTAACCCCCTTTTCTAGTCTGCCTGAGAGAGGTTTTATTTTTCCAATGGAAATCTGTTCCCTCTCCATCCTACTTTAATAAAAACTTGGAGGGGGGCCGGAGACCAGTTACACCTCCAATCTTCCACCTGCCTTGCCCTCCTCTCATCAGTTCAGAGTTGCAGGGAGCCCAGCCCAATTCACAAGGCCTTGGGGCAGAGGCTTACAGGAAGCTAGCTCCTGCTGGTAGGAATCGTTTGCCTGCAACCAAGGTGCTGCCACTGGAGAAGGCGCCAAAGAATTTCAAGTCATGGATTCCCCTTTGAGAGTCTGTGGCCTCCACAGACCAAGCTGCAGTTTGGTGGTTGTGCTTTGTGATGGGCCCTCTGGATGGCCAGTAGCTGAGGCTTAGGGAGCCTCCTTCAACTGAGAACTACAGATAAGTGTGCCCTCAGTCTACCACCACCACTACCACACATACACACACCACAAAAGAAAACAATGGTGCCCCTGGCTAGGATGTGACTCGTGGGGTACAATCTTGGCTGTGCCTAGGCTGTGACTGGAAGGGACTCTGAAATGTTGCACGTTGGAATCCACAGTGGGTGGAAGGATGGATGTCTTAACCCTTAGTTGGCTTTGGTATACAGGCTGCTCTGGGAGATCCCTTAGGACTGGCCATAATTGGACACGAAGAGTCTCTAGGTCCATCTGCCCAGTCTAGGCCTGCCATACACAGTGTCCAGATTCCCTTTCCTTTGAGAAAGGTTCTGGTTCTCACTTAGGGAGTCCACAGTTCCTGACCTCTGGTCAGTTCGTGGCTCTGAGTACCTTGAGAGCTGAGTCAAGGCCAGCACCCTGCCTCTTTTACCCTCCCAGGTGGCAGCCACAGGAATTCACTAGATTAAGGGACCAGAAACTGGCCTGTGCTAGGAGCTGCTTCACACCTGCAGCCAGCCCCTAGCAGCCTACCTTCTTTGGCAAAGCTACTCCTGGGCTATTCTGCCCTGTCATTTTCTCCCCTGGGCAGGTACTATGATCTAGGACCCCACTTGGATGGTGCCAGCTTGCCACCCCATCCGGACCTGCCCTGCTCCGTGGCTACAGTTTCTGGCAACCTGAGTGCCTTTGCTTTTTACTAGGGAAACTCTTTCTCCCGCTCCTTCCCGAAACTTAGCGCTCTCAGCCTAGCCTGTGGAAGTGACTCAGGCTGCCAGAGTTCACAAGTGTGGTGCCACCAACACCAAAACTGGACAGTCCCACCTTTCCTGAATAGTGTCACAAGTCTTCCTGCCCCCATCGGAAGGTGAGCAAAAGGAAACGAGGAGATTGGAGTCAACTAGGGTGTTCCTGGAACTCTGTAGACCAGGTTAGCCTCACACTCAGAGAAAGCCACCTGCCTCTGCCTCCCTACTTGGGATTAAAGGTGTGTGCCACCACCACCAGGCCTTTTGATCTTCAGATCTGACTGGAGTCACGGTCTGTGTGCCCCATCTCCTCTTATATGCTAGTGATGGTCCCTCCAGGTCCCCTCCTCATATTAATATTCCTTCTCAACTATGGGACAGAAACTGTGCAGGCCTCATGGTGTCTTCCCTCGAAGGGAAAGGGGTTTCACATTAGGTTCATAGCAAGGATGATTTGGAGACTACCTCCACGCATCCTCAAGATGGGGGAGAACTGGTGTATTGGGCACAGTTGAGGACTGCGGTTGGATGTAGACCATCTTTCACATTAGCCCTTAACATGTCACTGTGTTTGTGACATCCCTTGGCCTCACTGGTGCATCATTGACCTCCTTGTGTGTCTTTGTTGGAACAGCATATGGCTCCAGCCTGCCCACTCTGACCCCTGGACACATACTTTACATTGCCCTACCCCAAGGAGGAAGGAGACTTCTAAAAGATACCCCTAGACATGGACATAAAACCTCGGGGAACATACCCATACTCTCTCCCCTAAAGATTTTCTCTAAAAGCCCAGAAGTCACTTGTGCCAGCTCAGAATGGCATACCGTGGGCGTGGAAAGGCCTTTCCCCACCTTGGATTTAGTTCTGGCTGTCCCTTTGTGCCCCTTTTGTGTCTGGATTCAGGTGGTCCTTGCCAATATTATCCTGCTGGGGGTTTGGCTCCAGCCTGAGGGTTCAAAGGCGGCATCCATAATGTCACCCCAAGATTTAGGTGGACTCCAAGGCGGGAAGCCCATGGGCAGTTACATGGTACAGTGTTCTATGAGTCAGCCCAAAGGGTTAAGGACATTGCGTGGACACTTCTTCCTTGTAAAGAGAATCCTGGCAGACCCACAGTCCACAGATAGATGTAAGGCCCTGAGACCCTGAGGATAGCTGAGCATTCCCAGGCCTGAGCATATTAGCATCTTCTAGCAGGAAGAGACCCCCACCCCCACCCCAGGGCTTGAGAATCAGGGATCTGGAGCGCTGCTCCCCAAAGGACTTGTGTTCATTCTGAGAATGTCTAGAGACTAGCAATCAAGGGGCTAGGCCCTTTGCGGGAAGTGACAGGGTATATGCGGTCCCAGGCAAGTGTGGCAGACTTGGGTCTGCCAAGGGAAGCAAGGGGTACCTCCCACTGAACCCCCTGAGCCCCAAGGAGACAAGCAGAAATAAACAGAAGGCCTACCTTGACCTCCTCTGCTCTCAGATGCCCTGTGTCCCATAGCCACTGATGGCTGAGTCCCCAGAGCTATGCAGTCTGGAGAGTAGGGTCTAGGTCAACTCTCCAAAGCTGACCCATCCACCTGGGAACCACGTGGAAAGTCGAGGAGCCCAGCTCCACGCCTACCACTTAGCATCATAGCCCTTGGTAAGATTAATGGCTGAGAAGCAAGCAGCAGTCCTTGTTGGCCAGTTGTTGAGCCTGTCTGAACTTCAGTTTTCTTGCCTGTAAAATAGAATGGCCATACTATGTGCTTGATGGTGTTACAGGGAAAGCTATTCTGTATAGGCAATGCTGTCATGATAGACACAGGCAGCCTGAGAGCCTCAGGCGTGATTTCTGTCCAGTTATCTAACTGCTTCTGTCCAAGAATGTTCTAGAAGCATTTTCCACGTTTCTTTTCCCTTTTAAGGCATATGGAAGAGGAAATTAAGCTCTCTGGGTGAAAGTACCTCGGGTTACATAGCCAGGAACTGCAGAACGGGAGTTTGAACCCACAACCTTCTGTCTTGGTGCCTCAGATTGAGCTAAAGGTCAAATCCTGAGGGATCATCCCATGAGTTCCTTCTGCTAGTAGGAGCCTGCTGAGACTGACCCAGATGGGAAGGTCTTTTCAGGGCTTCTGCCAGAGCTGCCCTGTTCCCTACCTACTCCCACCCAGACCCTGCCCTGCAGAACCCCAAGGTCCAGGTGATACTCAAGACCTGGTCTCTAGCCAACCTTGAACGCTCAGTGGCAAACAAAGGCCCTTCCCGCCCCACCCCTCCTCTCCCATAGGCCAAAGGACCCGTTTGTTTTTCCTTCAGGTTAAGGCTTGTGGGGGCGGGTTGGGTGGCTGCCTCCTTCCTGCTTCCCTGGCTGGAAGTCCCCAGCTATTACCATCACCCACAGCCTTCTTTAAGACTCAGAGTGGAGTAGGAGCCTCATGGCTTCAAGTTTAAGGGCTGCCTGGTTAAGGCCAACCTAGGCAACTTCATAAGACCCTGTTTCAAAATAAAAGGTTTTGTTTAAAAAAAACAACAAAACAGTGTGGGTTAGTAAGCTCAGAGGTAAAACACTTGCCTGGCATAGTCTAGGCTAGCAATCAACCCCCAATACTGGGGTCAGGGAGACTCGTGGATCTAAAGAGAGAGAAGATGTCACAGGGCGCATATTACATGCAGAACATCTGGAATTCAGCTCCCAATGTCCACTTTAGGCATCTCACAGCTGCCTGTTAGGCCTCTGGCCTCCAAGAGCACCTGAACTTGGATATAAACACATACAATTTTCTTAAAGACTCATGGTGGTTTGGGTATGCTGGTACCTGCTTAAAATCCCAGGATTTGGAAACCTGAGGCAGAAGGATCTTAGGTTCATATTAAGAAATAGATTAGGGCTGGCGGGCAGTGGTAGACCACACCTTTAATCCCAGCACTTGGGAGGCAAAGGCAGGTGGATTTCTGAGTTCGAGGCCAGCCTGGTCTACAGAGTGAGTTCCAGGACAGCCAGGGCTATACAGAGAAACCCTGTCTCAAACAAACAAACAAACCAACAACAACAACAAAAGAGAAAGAAAGAGAGAAAGAAAGAAAGAGATTAGGTTCCCCAAATGCACATGCCCTAGAACTGTTTAAGTGGAACATGCTACCCCTGGGCGCACCAGGCAACAAGAATTGAATAGTTTGGACAGTCCCTTGTTTATGACAAGGTCTCTCTAGGTAGCTCTGACCAGCCTGGAACTTGCCATGTTGCTGGTCTTGAACTCTGCCTCCCAAGTGCTAGGATGAAAGGCACATGCCATCATGCTCAACTAATTCTCTCTTCCTTTATTGGCCTGGTGTCTAGCCATCCAAACTTTTTGTCCTGTTCTGCATGAGCCCATTTTGCAGAGGTGGAAACTAAGTTTCAGAGTTCTCTTACTCACAGTTTCTCATAGGCCTTTAATATGGACAAGCGACTAGGGCCTGGGCAAGTTTCTACTCAGAAACAAGGCCAAAGTTAGTTTGTATTCAGCCTTGGGGTGGGGGTCGGGGGCTGTCTAAGGGTCCTTGCTGGCATAGATGGAATGAGCTGCCGAGGGTAGATCTAAGTACCCTGTCTCTTCAGGGGTGCCTGTTGGATAAATCTGTGGCCCTGGCTAGCCTTGGCTGCTTTGGAACGCCCGTCCCCCCCCCTCACATCCCACCACTCCCAGTGAGCCAGAAAGCACCTTGCTAGGAAGAGGTCAAGCCCTGCTTGCAGGGTCTCAATCCCAGGTTCAGCACCTGTTTCTTCTGGTATGGTAGACAGAGCAGAACCCTGGTTTGTTTCCAAGAGTCCTCAGATCTTAGAAGGTCTAGGGAATGATTCATCTTTGATGGTCCTGACAAGCTTCCCTTTGTACCTGGCTGAGCAAAACCTGCCTGGGGCTGCTCAGATTACAGAAGGAGTTGAGATGAGAGACAGAGCAGAACCCTTGTGATGGTCTCTATCACCTGAGGCCTGATAAGGGCCTTGGGGGGAAGGGCTAATGTGCTACTGCTGGACACTCCCCTAGTGTAAGCCCCAGGAGCCGGATATTGTCCACTGCAGTGGCTCAGGCCCCATTCCTGTCTCCCCTCTCCAATAGCTGTTCTAGGCACAACATCAATCTGGGATGTGGGGGCTCCTTCTCAGACGCACCCTCCCTGCAGGCTTATGTCCCTCCATATTGCTTCAACAGGCCTAGGGAAGGACAGCCTTGCTCAGTGCCCAGACCCAGTCCGAGATGCTGGGTGTGGGGAGGACTAGGTGCCCTACCCCAGTGCTGTGCTGGGCTGTTCCTGAGAAGGGCCAGAGCCCAGCCTACTAGGCCAAGGAACTGGGAACACTGCAGAAACACCTGAGTCTATCCCAGGTCAGCTAGCTGTGTGACTCTGAGCAGCCAGCTCACTGCCTCTGAACCTTGCTCCCAGAACAATGAGAACACATAGGTGTTTGTCTTCCAGGAGTGGTTGTGAGCATTAAATGGTCCACGCGGGTTCTCAGGCGTTGTGTTCACTGTCTTCTGAGGACCAGGAATTTCCTTTATGAACTGCTGTTCCTTGCCTCCCTGCTTGAGATCAGCCACTTTCCTGAAACATCAATAGATAATTTTTCAAATGGAGGCTGAAACTCAAAGCAATGGCTTGCACAGCCATGACTCTGGGGTCTTGGGAACCCCCCCCCCACACACACACACACAGTCAGACATTCTGGTCTAAAGATGGGAGAGGTCTCATAGCCCAGTCCTCCTCTGTTGTCGGACAGTGGTCCTCATAGAAAGGGCAGCAAACCCTGCGTTAAGACCCTTCCTTTACTATGCTCAGTACTGACTTCCATGCCTCAGTTTCCCCATCAGGGAAGCACAGCTTTGCCTGCTTGTCTCACCCGTGAACCTGTAGGTGACAAAGAGGAGTAGGAAGTGCCACGCACAAGAGATATTTACCATCCATGGGAGCTGGAAGGGCCTGGCTACAGCCTTCTCTCACCACGGGACCTTGGGTACTGTTGCTACCATTTGTCCCAGCAGAGCACCTTAGCTATCCGGGGCTGCTGTGGACCATTTAATGCTCCCAACCACTCCTGAAAGACAAACAAACACCTATGTATTCTCATTGTTCTGGGAGCAAGGTTCAGAGGCAGTGAGCTGGCTGCCCCGTGCACCCTGCTTCCCACCAGCGTGGCTAGCCTCTAGATCTTCTCATAGCCAGGGCTGTGCTGGGACGATGGAGTACTTACTCCCAACCCTAGGAAGGGAAGAAGCCCCAGGGTGCTGTCTGCTGCCCGCTTGGCAGATTCGTAGACACTTGGTGTGCAGCCACCCTTGAGCACATGTTTGCCAGAGGCAGGCCAGCCATCAGCTTCACCTCATACTGGGAGGCTGCAGCTCTGTTCACCAGTCCCTATCCCAGGGGTGTCACCAGGCACTTTCACCCCTGGCAGTGTCTGGGAGGCATGACTGATAGGGAGATGGAAACTCTGTGCTTCCTGGGGACTTAAAGGCATTTAACTATGTGAAGGAGAGCCACCAGGCTCCCTTGGGACCTGTCTGGCAGCCCTGAGCTGGCTCAGGGATGAAACAGCTCTTCTGCCAGATCTCTGCAGATCTCTAGAGCTCTTTGCTGCAAACAGACCAGCTCCCTTTCCCTCCCTGCCCAGGGGTTCCTCCTGAGCTTCTGTCCCCTCTTACGGCTCTGCAGATAGGCTAATCAGCCCCTCCATGGTTCTGATTGCTTGTGCTGGAGATATTTTTACCTTATGCAAATAGGTGATCCAAAGGTGCCCTCATCTGTCAGCAGCCACCCCATCCCCCTCCCTCAAGTTCCCCCCCATACACACTAGCTCCATGCCTTTTGCCATTTGCCTGGTGGCCTTGCCCACTGGACTTTTCCACAAGGCTTCAGGAAAACTGTCCAAAAGGGAAGTGGACTCTCCACAGGAGCTTTGGAGGAGGTTTCAGTGCTGGGGAAGAACTGAGGTATTGTTGCAGTAGTATTACCGTGTGGGTCGGGTGGCATAAAGAGAATCAGTGGAAAAAACGTGGGGGCTCCCTCCTCCCCCAGCTACCCTGGGTCATGATCTTGCTCATGCCTAGCCAGTCTCACCAGAAGCCTAGACCCATCAGCCCTGCTGGCAAAAACAAGGTTGCCAGTTAGAGAGCTCCAGTCTCTTATCATCCGTAATATTTACAGGGCTTTTTGCCACTTCTTGATTCTTGCAGAACCTCACAGATGAAGCAGGCCCTAAACAAGACTGCCTGCCCCGCCCCCCCCCATAAGATTGGCTCCACTCTATACAGAGCTGACACTTGATTCTTTTTTTTTTTTTCTTCTTTGATACAGGGTCTCTCTGTATAACTCTCCTGGAACGCTGTAGACCAGGCTGGCCTCGAATTCAGAACCTGCCTCTGCCTCCCAAGTGCTGGGGTTAAAGGCGTGGGCCACCACCGCCCGGTTGACACTTGATTCTTAGCTCCAGGTCTCTGCTTGCTGCTCTGCCATCCTCCAAAGCCCTCCAGTCTCTGAGTTGGACTGCCCAGCCAGCCAGGCTAGGACTTCTTGGTGCAGCAGCTCTCTCTGCCTGTCGAGTTTGGATACTGCTGCCCTGGGCTGAGCGGGCTAACATATGGATGGCAGCCCAAAGCATCTTCCATGTCTAGCTTGCCTTAGGCTTCCTCAACGTATAGCCTTTCCCTTCTAGAATGACCTAGAACTGCTTCCTTGCTTCTATGTGGATACCATCCCCTCAGCATCCTGAGGGCATGAGGCAGCTGGTCTTTCTTAGCATTTGTCAGAATCATTCATCGGAATTGCTACTTTAGGTTAGTGGTGCATTTGTGGACTTAAGAGCCATGAAGCCCCCGCTTTCCAGTGCAGAGTCTCCCAGGTACCTATGAGCTCTGAATAGCCATGTCTCCCACAGCCTCCAGAGGCTAAATGTACATGCTAGAATGTACAGGAACATCTGGCAGAGTAGGTGATAGGTGGGTAGATGATGGATGGATGGATGGATGGATGGATGGATGGATGGATAGATGGATGGATGGTCAGATGGGAGGATGCATGGGTGGGATTTGCCTGGCAAGTTCTAGAAAGAAACTGAACACAGTTTTTGTGTACTTAAGTACTTTTCCTGTTGCTGTGCCTCTCAGATCTTACTCTCGTTTTATGGTACCTTGACATAAGCTAGAGTTATCTGAAAGGAGAGAACCCCATTTGAGAAAATGCCCCAATAAAATCTGGCTGTAAGGCGTTTCCATAATTAATGATTAGGGAGGAGTTTTGCATTGTGGGTAGGACCATCTTCGTGGTCCTGGATTATATAAGAATGCAGGCTGAGCAAGCCAGTAAGCAGCACTCCTCCATGGCCTCTGCATCAGCTCCTGCCTCCAGGTTCCTGCCCTGCTTGAGTTCCTGTCCTGACTTCCTTCAGTAATGAAGAGTGATACAGAGCTATAAGCCAAATAAATCCTTTCCTGCCAAAGGTCATGGTTGAAGAGACTCCAGCCAGACCAGGCATGGCAAGTCTGGCTCTGGCAGGGCTTACCCTCTCCGCATTCTCTCTGCCTTGCTAAAGACCAGTAAATAAAGCTAACCACCACCAAGGTCTGTTTCCTTATTTGGCCACTTCCTCCGTCTGAGGCTGACCACCAAGGTCCAAGCTATTAAAGTATTGAAGTCTAACAATCAAAGCCTCCTTTGGATCACCTAATTAACAGGCCCAATTAAAATTTAACACGGGTTTCCCCTTGTACCTTTATCAATTGCATTTGCCTATGGGCCACGTCTAACTCCTCTCTATCCAAAGACAGTCCCTTGTCCTTCTGGAACAAATATCCTTTCCCCTTCTCCCTCTCCCTTATCTCCTGTCTTTGTCTCTTATTCCCTGACAGTTCGGGGCAAATTAATCTCCTCCGTGCTGAGAACTAGGTCCTGCAGTGTCTTATACTGAATGCTGGTGTCTTCAATGGTGTTTCATCACAGCGATGGTAACTAAGCCACCCTGTAGCAGCACACCGGTCTTCATTTAGAAGATGAGGAAACATCCAGTGCAGACAGCAGGAGCTGGAGATGTAGGTCTGTGGGTAGGATGGCTGCCTAGCATGCATGAAGACCGGAGTTTGAGTCCCAGCGCTACATGAAACCAAGGCATGGTAGTGCACACCTCTGATCTTGGGAAGTGGAGGCAGGAAGAGAAGGAATTTAAGGTTATCCTTTGGTTACATAGACATGAAAGGTCAGTCTGACTACAGACCCTGTTTCAAAATAAAATAAATAAATAATTCATAGCAGAGCCCTGTCACATCCTCTTGGCACACCCTGCCTGAGCCTGTCTCTCCTCCCCCAACCCCCACGTAATCCTAGAGGCTTTAGGAACTGCTGGGTTTCCCACCTGGTGAAACCTTAAAAGATTCTGAGCCGAGGAGCCAACGAGATGGCTCAGTAGGTAGAGCTGTTTGCCATCAAGCTTGGAGACCTGAGTCTGATTCCTAGGACCCATGTGGTAGAAGGAGAGAACCTATCTCCTCTGATCTCCACATGTATAACCATACATAACCAAAATACATAAAGCCAGACATGGTGGCATACACCTTTAATCTCAGTACTCGGGAGGCAGAGGCAGGCTGATCTCTCTTATGAGTTTGAAGCCAGCCTGGTCTATAAGGAAGGCTCCAGGACAGACAGCCAGAGCTATATAGGAGAGACCTTGACTCAAAAAAAGAAAAAAAATGTGTGTGTGTGTGTGTGTGTGTGTGTGTGTGTGTGTGTGTGTGTGTTTTCTTGCAGAAGGCGTGGTTCAGATAGTTTACAACTGTCTGTAACTCCAGTTCTAAGGAATCTAACATCCACTTCTAACCTCTGTGAGAACCAGGCACCCATAGTGTACACACATATATGCAAACAACCACTCATCTACATAAAATAAGAATTTGAAAGAACAAAAGGAAGAGAAAAGGCTCATGACCATAGGCGCCAGGGCTGAGCTCCTGTGGTTGGACTGCCTTCTGAATATTTTTATTTAAATCCATCGATTTGTGTTGGTCTTCACTTTGGTCAGAGAGGCCTCTTTGCACAGTGGGTAGTGGTTAAAGTAGAGACTCATTAGTGGTCAAAGTGCCAAGTGTGTGTAACTGTGAGTGCCCAGCTGTGGATGAATCCTCTGTATTAACAGTTGGGGCTGGGTGGAAGATCGGGGCAGAAAGGATTGCTAGCTGATGAATAGGAGGAAGAGTTGTAAAAGGCTGACTCTCAGGCGTGGCATGTCTGTTGAATGCATCAGCTGCCACCAGGTGTGATTACCTGCGTAAGACCAGCATAAGGTCAAGCCAGTCAAAATTCCGACACAAATGGGGGCATGTTCAAAATGCATTGGATAAATGTCAGAGTTTTTCAAAGAATAAACAAAAACTATTGTTTTTAAAATGGTGCTGGGGAGATGTCTCGGCAGTAATACAAACTTAACTTAAAAAGTGTTTTTTTTATTAAAAAGAGGGGCTGGCCTGAGCTTGGTGGCATATGCCTTAATCCTAGAGCTCGGGAGGCAAGGGCATGCAAATTTCTGTGAGTTTGAGGCCAGCCTGGTCTAAAAAGCAAGTTCCAGAACAGCTAAGGCTACACAGAGAAGCCGTGTCTCAAAACCTCACCCCTACCCCCACTCCCAAAGCTGGAGAGCTGGTTCGGCAGTTAAGAGTATTTGCCACTCTTGCAGAGGACAAGGTTTTGGTCCCCAGCACCTGCATGCATGGCTCACAACCCCCTATAATTACAGTTCCGAGGGATCCAGTGCCCTCTTAACAAAGAGAGATCCTAAATACTTGAGGGTCCCCAGCTGCCTGCCTGGAGCAGAAAGATCCCGCGCGGAGGAGCAGAGGGATGGCAGGGAATAATGTACTAAGCGGCAGGAGTGAAGCTGGAGAGCTGAAGGGGGCTTGGTGGCGAGGGGTTTGTAGGCCCGAGAAGAACCGAATTTTCCTTTGAGTTGGGGGGTCTTGGAGGGGTCTGAGTAGTGACTGAGCAGACCTGGTTTGGCTCCTTTGCAGAACTGGCTGCGGCTCTATGGCTACCTACCCCAGCCCAGCCGCCACATGTCCACCATGCGCTCTGCCCAGATTCTAGCTTCCGCCCTTGCAGAGATGCAGAGCTTCTATGGGATCCCTGTCACGGGAGTGCTTGATGAAGAGACGAAAACGTGAGTCGGAGTCCCTCCATGTGACCCTTTCCAGATCCCACGGGCCCTCTGGCCTCCAGCCTGCTCTGAGGAGCCTTTGGCGTATGACATTTTCAAAGGAGAGTGGCCTGGATAAGGAATGGCAGAGATGTGATCTTCATGCTAGTGCTTATTGTTTAGTATGGTTGCTTGAAGCCTTATGCTAAGAAAGATAAGAGAGAGGCTGGAGAGTTAACATTGCTGACTGCTCAAGCAGAGGACCCTGATTCAGTTCCCAGTACCTACAGGAGACAGCTCGCAACCATCTATAACTCCAGCTCCTGGGTATCTCAGAGAACCCCAACAAATACCTGTATGTATACAATGCACATAAATTCATGCAGGCACACATACATTAAAAATAGATAAGTAAAAAAGAGATGAGATAGATATAATCCAGCTTTGGCAGGAAGAGCGTTATGTTCGGTTAGTGATGCCTGCTACAGGCGTGGGAATAGGATGTGCAGTACCCAACCCCTGGTTTGGACAAATCTAGCTAGGCCTTACTCTGTTAGAATCCATAGGACCTACAGATACATTGAGAAGCACAGAGTTTGACATAACTGGAACAGGAGGCCTCAAGAGAACCCCACCCATGCTTGGATTATCCTCAGGAGCAAAAGCATACATTTTGAATCACTTGCTGAACGCTCAGTCATCTTAAAATGGAATCTCTTTACCCACTGTTCTGGAAGCCAGAGAGTCTCCCACCCCCAATACATCCCTGTGAGGGAAAAACTGGGAAGCAAGAGGCTGCCTGGAAAAGATAACCCAAAGTTGGTCTCTCTCTGTCTGTGGTGCAGGTGGATGAAGCGGCCCCGCTGTGGGGTTCCTGATCAGTTTGGGGTACGTGTGAAAGCCAACCTGCGTCGACGGCGGAAGCGTTACACCCTGACCGGAAAGACCTGGAACAACTACCACCTGACCTTCAGGTATGGGTCCAGCTTCATGGGGAGCTTCTCTGCCCCTCTCAGAGGGACTTAGACTTTTCCAGAAGCGTATCAGAAGAGGTCTGGCCAGCCATGCTGTTGGTCCCAGCTCACAGTCTAGGAAGCCTCCCTCCAGGGAAAGCTGGGTCGCTTTCAAGTAGCTCCTGCCCCTTATCTGGTCCCAGCTGGCTGCAAGCTATACTGGCCTAATGTGGCCAGGGGAGCTCTTGAATCAGTATGGTCAGTAGGTGTGGGGGTCAAACGTCCTGCTTTAATTCAGGCCTCAGATCCTTGAGTGAATGCTTGGTCCACCCAGTCAACACCTCCCTTGTGGTTTATGGCAGTCTATCTGCACCGGCAGCTGAGTCTAATCCACAGGGAAGGTACAAGTTTTCTGCTTCACTTCCAGGTTCTAGGCCAGTGGTTCTCAACCTATGGGTTTCGACTCCTCTGGGGTGGCATATCAGATGTCATGCATATCGGATATTTACATCATAATTCATAACAGTAGCAAAATGACAGTTATGAAGTAGCAACACAATGATTTTATGGTTGTGGGGGTCACCATACCATGAGGATCTGTATGAAAGGGTCAGAGCATTAGGAAGGCTTGAGAACCACTGCTTTGGGCTGTATATCCTTTGTGTAGTATCTCACTTAATCCTCTGAAGGACCCACAAAGAAAGTATTAGTCCCTCCCCCTTTTCTGTCTTTCAAATAAAGAAACTGAAACTGTCTCGTCCAATGTCCAAGGTCACACAGCTAAAGCTAGGGTCTGCCTGGCTCTGGGGTCAATATTCAGAGTAGTTTGGCCTGTTCCCTAGACCTCAGCTGCCCCTATCCCATGGCCACAAAGAACCTGTGCTTTCTTTTACTTACTATTTTTGCTACCTTTTGTTTTGAGATTTTGAACTGGGGGGGGTGGTAAAGGGGTAGGGAGGAGGGGCTGCTAAGACAAGGTTAGGTCCTCACGTAATACCCAGGGTACCCTCAAGCTTACTATGTAGCTGAAGCTAACCTTGAACCCCCAACCTTACTACCTCCAACTTCCAAGTGGTAGGATTTCAGGTGTACACTACCATACCCGCCTCCTTGCTGTATTATTTTTTTTTCTTTGTTTCTTTTTGGTTTTTCAAGACAGGGTCTCACTATGTAGCTCTGACTATCCTGGAATTTACTCTATAGACCAGCTGGCCTTGAACTTAGAGATCCATTTGCTCCAGCCTCCTGAGTGCTGGGATTAAAGGCGCGGGCCACCAACAGGCCCCATTGTCTTTCTTATTTTACATCTTGCTTGTCTTCCTCCATGAAAATGTAGGGTCATATCTTAATGAATTACTGGATGTGACAAGTTCTAATTCGTATCTAAGAGTGGATAGCATGGCATCATTATGTACTCTTACGAAGGTGGCACCAATGGACAGTATCCCACAGGCCCCTGTCCATCCTTATCTCCCTGCCCACCCACAGCATCCAGAACTACACGGAGAAGCTGGGCTGGTACAACTCCATGGAGGCGGTGCGCAGGGCTTTCCAAGTGTGGGAGCAGGTCACGCCCTTGGTCTTCCAGGAAGTACCCTATGATGACATTCGGCTGCGAAGGCGAGCGGAGGCTGACATCATGGTACTCTTTGCCTCTGGCTTCCATGGCGACAGCTCACCGTTTGATGGAATGGGTGGCTTTCTGGCCCACGCTTATTTCCCCGGCC
This sequence comes from Mastomys coucha, assembly GCF_008632895.1. Lineage (NCBI taxonomy): Eukaryota > Metazoa > Chordata > Mammalia > Rodentia > Muridae > Mastomys > Mastomys coucha. Next base: position 233,756,001 of record NW_022196905.1, read on the forward strand.
CTGGTCTGGGTGGGGACACCCATTTCGACGCAGATGAGCCCTGGACCTTCTCCAGCACTGACCTGCATGGTGAGGACAGCTGGCCAGGGTGGGAGCAGACCAGGCAGTGCCAAGCTTGGCCAGTCCCGCCAGCTCAGTAGCTTCAGGCTCAGGAGGAGAGGAGAGAATGTCCCCTATTCATGAGTCTAGAGCCCTGTACTTTCTCAATATGTTGACCCACCAAGGGAAGGCGGGAAGAGAAGGGAATGTTGAGCCCATTTCTCAGATGGGGAAATTAGAAGCCAAAAGTAAGAGAAGCTCAGCCCCAGCTGGGCAGTGGTGGCGCACACCTTTAATCTCAGCACTTGGGAGGCAGAGGCAGGCGGATTTCTGAGTTTGAGACCAGCCTGGTCTACAGAGTGAGTTCCAGGACAGCCAGGGATACACAGAGAAACCTTGTCTCGAAAAACAAAAAACAAACAAAAAAAAGCTCAGCCCCATCCAAGAGAGAAGCAAGAGTAGGGTCCATGGCAGCCTGGAGGGCCTAGGATGACCCGAGGTGACTGTGTATGCCCTTCTGACAGGAATCAGCCTCTTTCTGGTGGCTGTGCATGAACTGGGCCATGCCCTGGGGCTGGAACACTCAAGCAACCCTAGTGCTATCATGGCACCCTTCTACCAGTGGATGGACACAGACAACTTCCAGCTGCCTGAGGATGACCTTCGGGGCATCCAGCAGCTGTATGGTGAGTAGGCTGTGCCCGATTGGCCGTGCGAGGCAGGCACTACTCTACCCCCATTCTATAGATAGGAAAACTGAGGCCCAGTCACTTGCCCAGAGCCTACACTATAGCTCCAGGCTAGAGCTGCAAGAGGGTTTAGATGACCCACCCTATTTCCCTCCTATCTTTGGCACTATCCCTACTTAGACCCATAGTCGTGAGTCTGTCCCCAGCATTTCCCAGACTTCCCAGTGGATTTGAGACAGCTGTCTATCTAGCCCAGACTCTACATAGCAAATCTACAGTGGCCAGATCTCCCTAAGGCCAGCTCTTCTGTCAGCCTCCTCAGGTAACACCTGACAGATGTACCTTCCTCCATCCCCGGCAATTCAGTAATAAGCTGTGCATCAGGTAGAGTTCAAGTTGCTGAAGCCAGGGCTATGCGCCTTCCTGTACAGATGCCGTACTTTTTAGGGCGGGCCAGGCAAGGAGAATGTCCTCAGGCTAAGCAGAAGCAGGTAGCCTCCCATCCAGCAGAGAAGTTGAGAAAAAGGTCGTGCAGAGGAGGCTGGGGGGGGGGGGGGGGGGGGGGGGGGTGATCTGATAGAGGAAGAGGTCTTCTCTGGATAGACAGGACCTTTACCTGGATGGGGTGCCTGCGGGGGGCGGAGTGGGGGGCAAGTCTCTCCAGGCTGGGAGGCTCAGGACTCCAGCACTTTGTATAAGGAGAATCTGGCATCCAGGCTGGGTCCTGCATCTGCTTTCTCACTCACTGCCTGATCCCCTCCTCTCTGTAGGCTCCCCAGATGGCAAGCCACAGCCCACCCGGCCTCTCCCCACTGTGAGGCCCCGGCGGCCAGGACGGCCAGACCACCAGCCACCCCGGCCTCCCCAGCCACCACATCCAGGTGGGAAGCCAGAGAGGCCCCCCAAACCAGGGCCCCCACCCCAGCCCCGAGCCACAGAGAGGCCTGACCAGTATGGCCCCAACATCTGCGATGGCAACTTCGACACAGTGGCTGTGCTCCGTGGAGAGATGTTTGTGTTCAAGGTCTGGCCCCACCCTTCTTAGTGTCTCCTCCAGCCAACCCTGAACCCGGCCCTCCCCTCCCCTGCCCTGCCCTGCCCTTCTCTCCCATAGCCTCTCTAAGTCCGTTCAGAGCCTTGCCCGGCTCCTTCCTTGCTACCGGCTTCTGGGTGCTTACCAGACCCAAAGCACTTGTCAAGGGTCACACAGCAGTCGGGTTTGTGCGCCTCAGCCCAAAGCTCCCTGCTTGGAGCTGTCTTGGCTCTCCAGGTACTGCCTGGCTCCTCAGGGTCTTGATGGCCTGTCTGACAGATCATCCCTGACCTGGGAGAGCAGAGTAAAGAAGCACAGCTCCCACCCTGAGCCAAAGTACCTTGCACATGCTGCCTGCCAATACCCACCCTCTTCCACAGGGCCGCTGGTTCTGGCGAGTCCGGCACAACCGAGTTCTGGACAACTACCCCATGCCAATTGGCCACTTCTGGCGCGGACTGCCAGGGAACATCAGTGCTGCCTACGAGCGTCAGGATGGACATTTTGTCTTTTTCAAAGGTGAGCAGGATACTGTGAGAGGGACCGGGCAGCCTCCGTGCCCTGTTGGATCTAGGAAAGCAGAGAGACCTGCATTTCCCATCGCCGTAGTGGGCTGACTCAACCAACACCTGGAGGAAGCATGGTGTGAGTGGAGAGGCAGACAGAGGCAGGATTAGGCGGTCCTAGACCCTGCAGGCCAGGGCTGCCTGGATTACGAACGTATCCCTGTTCATCTTTTACAGTTAGAAGCCCCACCTCACTGCCCACACCTCTGCCTCTCGTTCTCCTGAGAATGAATCCCCATGGAGCAATCTGTCCTTTGTAAGAACAGGTCCCTTAGCCCAATTGGCCAGCATCTCTGCATCTGTCTGCAGGAGGAAAGCCTTGACGGGCAGTACTCCTGAAAGATCAGCTGTCTCTCTCACCCCTTAGGCGGGAATTCTCCGAATACAGGGCTAGGCTCAAACTGAAACTGGAAGTCCTAGACCTGGTACCATTAAAGGTCTAGTGACCACACAGCTCCCAGGCCTAAAGGAGGTGTCCCGTAGAACAAAGGGCCATCTAGAGTATGTGAGTAAGGCTGGGTGGTAGCGGTTGGCTTGTACTCAGAGAACCAAGCATCTCGCAGGTGGCTGTGGGGATAGGCATAGATGCGTGTGGAGTATCATACTGAGTATGTGTGGTCCTGTGTCTCCATGTGTCGAGATGGGCAGCAGTGGTGTGAATGGATGACAGACTCAAAAAAGCATTTCCTCTGCCACCTCTGTCCCCAGCCCAGGCCCATCCTCACACAGCCTACTGCTCCCCATGCAGGTAACCGCTACTGGCTTTTCCGAGAAGCCAATCTGGAGCCTGGCTACCCACAGCCGCTAAGCAGCTATGGTACAGACATCCCCTATGACCGCATTGACACAGCCATCTGGTGGGAGCCCACAGGTCACACCTTCTTCTTTCAAGCAGACAGGTGAGCAGTTTGCCATGCCCTTTCCCTGAAAGGAAGAGGCGCTAGACAGGCCCTCTCTTTTTCAGACCTTCCCAGAGAGAGCCTATAGGGGAAAGGCGCAAGGCCCAAGCCGGGGCTCCAAGTTCATAGCATGATGCTTCTGGTCCTAGGTACTGGCGCTTCAATGAGGAGACACAGCATGGAGACCCTGGCTACCCCAAGCCTATCAGTGTCTGGCAGGGGATTCCCACCTCTCCCAAAGGGGCCTTCCTCAGCAACGATGCAGGTACCAGACCATCCCCTCCCAGAGGACCCAACACTTGCCTCATACTCTGCTACATAGAGAGGATACAGGGCTTGTCCAAGGTCCCATGGCATTGTGATGGAGTGGAAGGGGGACCTAGCTGTGTCATGCTCCAGCATGACATCCTGCCCTCCCTGTATCATGACTGTCCTCTTCTGATGGGACCTCCAACCCCACAGCTAGAGAGGCTGCTGTCTAGGTACCTCCCATGTCTGTCTATGTCTTTTGTCTTCAAAGTTAGGCCCTCTAAACCTCAAAGCAGTGATTCAGAGCGCTGGGAGCAAGTCCACTTATGGACCTGCAGAAGATGCCCTAGTACCTGTCATTGTAACTAAGTGACAGGAGCTGTGACTCCGTTAGTTCTCCAGCAGGGCCTTTCTGTGTCTGATTCTTTGTTTGTTTGTTTGTTTGTTTCCTTTTGGTTTGGTTTGGTTTGGTTTGGTTTGGTTTGGTTTTTCGAGACAGGGTTTCTCTATATAGCCCTGGCTGTCCTGGAACTCACTCTGTAGACCAGGCTGGCCTCGAACTCAGAAATCCGCCTGCCTCTGCCTCCCAAGTGCTGGGATTAAAGGCGTATGCCACCACCGCCCGGCTTTTGTTTTGTTTTTTGTTTTTTGTTTTTCGATACAGGTTTTCTCTGTGTAGCCCTGGCTGTCCTGGAACTCACTCTGTAGATCAGGCTGGCTCAGAAATCCATCTGCCTCTGCCTCCCAAGTGCTGGGATTAAAGGCATGTGCCACCACTGCCCGGCGCTGTGTCTGATTCTTTATCTGGGACTCTCCCGTTCAGGGCAGACCTGCCAGCTTTGCCAGTGCTCCACCTGACCACCTGTTTCTGTGTGTAGGCATGTCATTGTGCCCAGTAAAGCCCAGACACGCCCTGTACTTTCAAACCTAGCCCTTCCTGGTGTCTGTGGGATGTATGCAGGATGCTTGAGGCCAGAGAGTAGCTTTGAGTTGTTCTTTGGTTTGGTTTCAGTCCTGGTAATGTGATCCACAAATGTTCTATTACCAAGTTACATACCTTCCCCAGCCTGAAGCCATTCTGGCCTGTCTGTTCCTATAGCCTACACCTACTTCTACAAGGGCACCAAGTACTGGAAATTCAACAACGAGCGCCTGCGAATGGAACCTGGGCACCCCAAATCCATCCTGCGGGACTTCATGGGCTGCCAGGAGCACGTGGAACCCCGATCGCGATGGCCCGATGTGGCTCGTCCACCCTTCAACCCCAATGGGGGTGCAGAGCCTGAGGCAGATGGTGACAGCAAGGAAGAGGATTCGGGTGACAAGGATGAGGGCAGCCGGGTGGTGGTGCAGATGGAGGAGGTGGTTCGGACAGTGAACGTGGTGATGGTGTTGGTCCCCTTGCTGCTGTTGCTCTGCATACTGGGCCTGGCCTTTGCTCTGGTGCAGATGCAGCGCAAGGGTGCACCCCGCATGCTGCTCTACTGCAAGCGCTCGCTGCAGGAGTGGGTGTGATCATGTGGCACCCATGGCACCCGGTGCTCAGGTCTCAGGGGCAGGCATGTGGATCCCAGATGTTCCCTCAGCGTAGCGGGATGCCTTCCTAGCCACACACGTCCCCTGCCAGCCCTTGCCCCTGCCCTCCTTTATTTATGCCCAGGTGTCTCTTCTCTTTGGCACCCTCTCTCAGCCTTTGTTTCTGCTTTCCTGACTCAGGCCAGGAGATGCTTAGAGATCTCTGAGTGTACGGCTCCAGGCAGGAACGAAGGGACAGAGGCTCACCTCTCCATAAGACGGCAGAGGGCTGGGAAGCTCCTTCAGCTCTGGCTCTTCAGCCTGAACCTCTCTCCTCCCATGAGAAGAGCTGTGTTTGCCTTGAAGGAGCCCAGCTGGGGCTCTACCCTCCTGAATTTGCCTTAGGGAGAGTATATGGCCCAGGGGCCACCCTGATAATCTTGAAACTTGGTTCCTTCTTCTTAGGCTACTAAGAAGCCCAGAAGCCTGAAAGCCCTCCCCCATCCTAGCATCCAGCAGCTTCTACTTGCCCCTGGGCCTGCAGCTTCTTTCCTCTAGGAAGGGGCCCTGGGCCTGTCTCACCAAGGACCAAAGGGAGCCTGCTAAGCTCCCCTCCCAATGCTAGTGACTAGTTCCTCCTTCCCTAGGCTGCCCATATTCTCTTTCACTACCCCATAGGTCTCAGGAGGCTGGGCACTCCCCCTACCCTCTAGCTTCTGCCGTCCTTGTCCCAACCATCCTTGTCCCAACTGTTGGAGACATGGGAAGGGCACACCCACTAGGGTACCAGAGGTCCCTGGGCAGTATGTGATAGTATGGATGCTCAGCAGGTCACAAACCAGGCTTATGGGCTTCCTCCCTTCCAGATTCTCGTCCCCACACAATACTACTAGGCTCAGGCCAGCAGCTCACCCCACACAGAGTCTGTGGAACCCCCAAAGGAATCCACTAAGGCCTGGGAAGTCTGTCCTAAGGGTGAAAAGGGGGGCCTCTCTTCCTCTTCTCATCCTGGAGTCAGCAGGAGGCTTCTGTGGGAAATGGTACTGTACAGCTGGCTCTGTCTCCTCGGCCTCCCCAAAGCAGTAAAAGGCAGCCACCCAGGATCCTCCGGGTCACCGCCGCTTTCCAAGTGGTGGATTCTGATAGCCTGGCACCAGAGGTGACACATTGGAGGGGTGTGTCCAGCAGCACGCTAGATGCCACCTCTGCAGAACCTGAGAGCCAGCAAGGGGTGGGGCGTCCACCCCCATCGTTTAGTTCTGTAAATGATCAGCACTGATTAAATGTACAGCCAGCAAGTGTGGCTGCATTTATACACCTAGACTGGAGCGTGCCGCAAGGAAGACCTGCTTGGCAGGGGCAGGGCCAAGCTGGGATGCTGAGGAATACCCTACTCCCAGTTTGGTGGGACCTTTGAGATGGAGCCAGGGAAGAGTGGGGGGTGCGGGGGAGAGTAGAGGGCTGACTGGGCTGAGGCCCAGAACCGGGTTTATTTGGCATTTGGCAGTGATAAGAACACAGTCCAGCTTCCCATATTACTCCACATCTAGAAGGATGGGAAGAACCAGACAAGGCCACCCAATTGTCCCACCCACCTGGACTGGAATTTGGGCAGCCTGAGAGGTGGCTTGAACAAGAACTCAGGGGTGGCCCTGGAGAGAGCTGGGTAATGGGGCCGCTTTGCCTCCAGAATCTACCTTCCATGTTCAGAGAATAAAATGCACTAGAAGCTGCTGCCTTGTCTGCAGGGGCAGAAAACCCCACCCCGGACCCCAGAATTGCAGTAACTAGGGTGCTGTGGGACTGGGTGTGGCTGGTGAACTGTCTGAAGTCCCATGTCAATGCTCAGTCCTAGACCAAATCAGAGCCTCTCTTCCATCACTTACCAGGCCCAGCTGCTAAGTCATCAGCAAGGTCCCTCAAAGTGCTCCCTATCCGGACTCTCCACTCCACCCCTGTCCCACCCCTTCCTCTCTTTGTATAGGAATGGGCTGAGGAGAATTGAAAGGGTTGGCCCCTCAAAGCCCAGAGCTTCCCGCTCATCCAGGAAGTAGCCCTGAGCTCCTCATGACAGGGGACTCACACAGCAGCAGGTGGTAGGGATTGGGGAGGACCCATCTTGGCTTTCCTATATACAATCCCGAGCCTGGCCTGCCTCTGGCTTGTGCTCTTGGAGTGATCAGAGGCCTCAAGAAACTGCTGGATGAGCAACCCATCTGTACTCTGCTACAACACAAGAAATCAGGAGCTCCCCACCCCCATTCCCTCAACACCCCTTTTACTAGTTCTCCGGTGTTTTTTGTTGTTTTGTGTTTTTTTGTTTGTTTGTTTTGTTTTTTTTAAATAAGACATCCAGGAAGGTACAAAGTCACTATAATCCCCCTCAGGATGTTTCCAGTCTGTATTCGTCTGTGACACTTAGAGCTACATGCAGACCCAGGTGCCCGGGGTTCACCCCTGGCCCAAAGTCGAGGCTGCAGAAGAGGAGCAGCATGCCCTGCTGCAGGCTCTGTAAAGAGGAAAAGGTGGCAGGAGCCTGGCCTTGGACGTGTCTGAGTGTGATTATGACCCTGGCCAACCAGCAGGCTTCCTCTCTCTCACATTTTATTCAGAAGGAAAATAGGTCTCTGAGGGCGAGTGACTTGGCCAAGGCCACACAGCTAGGAAGTCACCATGCTGGGATCAGACCTAGACAGACCAAGTTGGAAAACTGCCTGCCTTTCCCACCTGGTACTGATGAGGAATGAGACAGGGACCAGACACCGCCCCACCCCCCAGCTTCCTTCATTCTCTGCATCCAAGATTCCAGGGTCTAGGACAGAGTCTTCTTTCAGGCTGGGGTTGGACTGAGCCAGCCTGGCCACTTCCTCTCCCCCACTTGGCAGAAAAGCCTTTTTGTTGTGGTATACACAGAAGCCATTCTCCAGTGTAGAAGGAATGGCGGGCTTCCTGTCCACCCAAAGCCATCCCATCCATCCCTCTGCGGGACCCTCTGTGGAGGGCTGAGAGAAGTAGGACTTTCTGCCCATGCGTCCTTCAGTTCCTCCTCTGAAACCCTGGCTTTATGTCCCCACCATACTCAACCCGAGTAACCACAGACACGTGTGGTGGCGAGCAGTTATGGGCATCATCAGGACTCTGTCAGACCACAGCAGCCTTAGCCCAACCCCGAAACAACAGTGACCCAGGTAGGCTACTCACACCTGCCACATCTGGGGTTTTTCCCAAGCTCTTCCCTCCCCGAGAAGACCCTTCTCTGTCCATCCCATCTGGTCTGAATTGTATCTTCAAGACCTGGATGTCTCTCATCTTTCCTAGATTCCTGCCCTCTACTCTGAAGGTAACTGAGTTCCCTTCCACCTCTGGCTAACCTAGCTCTCAGTCTTACTGCTCAGCCAGCCCATGGTGCAGAGACCGAGCATGCTCCATAACTTATAAACTGTGTGTCCTTGAGCAGGCCACTTCACCTCTCTGAACCCCAAACTCTTCGTCTGTAGAATGGGGCTAACAGCCATGTCTAATTCAAACAGTTACAAGACTTGAAAGTTGTCCCTAGGAAAGATGCCAGAGGCTCTCAGTGGCTTGTGATGAATTCTCCCTACTGGGAATGCTGGTATGGGGGTTGTGGGGTGGGCACTGGACAGTATGGCTTCTCTGCTGTCTCCCCAGAGGTGTTTATGGGGTGGGACCAAAGGTCAGAGGATCCTGAGGACAGGTGCCCGGGAGGAGGGGCATTGTGGTCCCTCTGGCTCCCTCCCAGCTGTCAGGCCCCTCTCTTGCCCCACCCCAGCCCTGTGCAGCTTCCCAAGTGCTGAGCTCCTGCCTTAGCTCAGGTTTCTTCCCCAAGTGCCCAGCACCTCCCACACCCACGTGTCTCCCCATTTCAGGCTTCCAGAAATAGCCTCTACTCTCCCCCTTTTTAAGCCAACACCCAGGCTCCTCCTGGACATCCGGTGTCATCCACGCCCAGCATACCACAGCAAGGGGCTGGGTCCTCTGAGGAAGATTCCTAGTCCCCAGACTGAGAGGGGCAGCTGAGCCCCACACCATCCACACACCATCTAGCACGGTCCTAAAACCTGTGGTCCGTAGCTACTTGACCCGCTTTGAGAGATGGTGGTACCGAGGCCTGAAGAGAAGGTTGCCTGGGCCATGACTCTTCCCTTAGGGGTTGGCTTTATATGGTGTCTTGATCACCTAACCCAGGATTATCTTGAACGTTCAGTCTTCTCCTTAGCCCCGCCCCCTTGCGGAGTGCTGGGATTGCAGATCTCCAATCCCTGACCCCTTGCTGTTCTTTTATATTATTTTTTTTTGAGTGTATGTGTATATGTACATGTATATGCGTGTGCATGAGTGTGCACACACATATGGAGCCCATAGGAGGACTTTGAGTGTCTTCCTCCCTTCCTCACCTTACTTAGTCCTTGGTCCATCATTGAACTGGAAGGTGTTTCAGCTAGTTGGCTGGCTGGCCAGTGAGATCCCAGGTGTCTGTCCCTGCACCGTCCTGATCCCTCTACACACACTGAAACCACAGGCACACACAGCCACACCTGGGCTTCTGTGGGTGCTGTGGATTTGAACTCAGGTCTGTGTGTTTAGATAGCAGTCACTCTTGCCTCCTGAGCTATCTCCCCAGACCTTTTCTGATCTTGCAACAAGGTCTTCTGCTTCCTAGACATGACTCTCCCCATGAAGGGCTTCTGTGTACGGGGAAGAACCCAAGCTGGTGCACTGGGAATCTAGCTCTCTGGTTGAAGGACACTTTTATGCCCAGGGGAGCAGGCACAGCTCCTAAGCCAGGGCCCTCACTCTGTCAATAGCTCTTACCATCTAGGAGACAGCTCCCCCATCCCCCACTCCCACCGAGGTGCCCAGTTCTTTTGGCCTAACTCTTGACATCCCCTTAGAGCCCGAGGAACCTGACCACACTTTTCTAGGTCTTGAAAATTGTCTTTGGTTCAAGCTGTGGACGATGAATCTAAGCCCTGACACAGTTGCAAAAACCTTAGCTTCCCAGGGCCCCAACACCTTGTCAGTTTTCACACACACCTCCAAATTACCCTTGCAGGCCACCCTGGAGAGGGTTTGTGAGTCATAGGTGGTCCCCAGTGTGATGGGAGCATGGGGCTCCTCCCTATGCTCTGCCCCTGATATGCCACCTCTGGCTCTGAGGAAATGACTTGGTCTGTCAGCAGTTGGGGCATTCAGTGCTACTGTAGCAGTCAGGTGACTGCCAACTCCTGACAGCACTGCCAACTGAGACCAGCCCGGGCCACCTTCCCAGGTCTTTCTCAGAGGCAGCACAGAAACTTGACAAGCGTGTTTTCACCAACCTGAGAGTTTCGGCCCCTCTCTGGGGACTGTTTGTGTTTCGGGTCACGTTATTAACTGGCTCCACCCCCTTTTTCCTGTGCCAAGTTGACATTCTCCAGGCCACCAGACCTCTAAAAAGTGTCAGTTCCTTCCCTGAGCTGCCCATGGAAACCTTCTGTTCCTGTTCCTCGTACTTCCATGACATTTGTAACGGTTCATCTGCTCCAGGCAGTCTGGCAAAGGGGAGTGTCAACTCCCGTTTACTGACAGGCAGCAGAGGTCCAGCAAAGGACAGCAATGTGCCCAATGTCACACAGCAAACAAGGGCTGAAGAGAGAGGAGAACTGACCTCGACTCAGTAAACACCTCTGTCCCTGCTGGATGAGGATCAGGCCCTGCTGTTGACCTTGTACCTTGTGTGTTCACTCAGCAAACATAGGCATCTGCTGAGCACAAGCTGCAGGAACTGCAGACTAAGGCTCCGACCTCAGCCAGCTCCTAGCTGCTTCTACAGCTCCCTGATGCAGCTTAGCTGCACCCCTCCATGCCTGTTGTCTGTTGCCGTTGCTGCTACAGAGCAGAGTCTAGTAACAACAGTGATGGTTTGAGGCCTAGTCTGAAATTCGTGCTTTCTGTGTCTTTCAAGCACAAGGATGTGCTCCAGACTCTTGTATTCCCAAGACTTTCCATTAAAAATAACGAACACAATTTAAAAATTATGAACGTGCAACACACACACATTGTCTTGGTCAGTGTTCTCTTGATGTGAAGAGATGGCATAACCATGACAGCTCTTAAAAAGGAAAACATTTCACTGGGGCTGGCTTGCAGTTCAGAGGTTGAGTCCATTGACGTCATGGTAGCAAGCATGGCGGCATGCTTGGCATGCTTCACCGTGCCTCCAGCAGACACGGGACTGGAGAGCTAGCCGAGAGTTCTGTATCCAGATCCGAAGACAACTTGAAGAGAAAGACACTGGGCCTGGCTTGAGCATTTGAAACCTCAAAGCCCACCCCCAGTGGACACTTCCTCCATCAAAGCCACACCTCCTAATCCCTCTCAAGTAGTGCCACTCCCTAATGGCCAGGCATTCAAATATATGAGCCTATGGGGGCCGTTCCTATCCAAACCATCACACACACAAAATTTAATTTTATGACTATGTTGATGTGAAAAGAAAGTATAACCCAGTTTGGATTGTATTCTTGTTTTTCAACTGACTAAGGGAGCGTGTTTTAGGGGCTGGTGAGATGGCTCATCAGCTAAAGGCACTTGCCAACAAGCCTGAAGATCTGAGTTTTATTCTTGGAATTCACCTGGAGGAAGACAAGAATGACATGTCTGGCTTTCATCCCCAACCCTCACACAATTAAATAATGTTATTTTTAAAGAGAAAGCAGGTGCTGGAGAGATGGCTCAGTGGTTAAGAGCACTGACTGTTTTTCCTGAGTTCAATTCCCAGCAACCACATGGCGGCTCACAACCATCTGCAAGGAGATCTGACGCCCTCTTCTGAAGACAGTGACAGTGTACTCATGTACATAAAATAAATAAGTCTATAATAAAGAAAAGAAAGGCACCAGAACCAGTGACTGTTCCACTTCTATATTTCAAAGTTTTCCATTTTTAATTAGTTTTTTTAATTTAATCCACTCCCATAATAAATGGGAGTGGATTTGTAAACTTTTCAAATGTTCTAGATAGCTTGCAAATCAGTTCCATGGTCCACTCCCTCTTTGCCATAAGCCCTTCTCACCTCTGGCTGCGGTCCATCCAAATAGATCATGTATATTGCATGACATCCTGGTCTGCCCTATCCCTGTCTAGGTTTAGGGTTTGTTTTGTTTTGTTTTTGTTTTTGTTTTTTTATTTTCTTTCTTTTCCTCTTCAGTCTATACCTTCCTGCATAAATTCGCCTTGTTTTAGTTTTTTCAAAAACATTTTATTTCTTCTTTAGATTTATGTATGTGATGAGTATCTTGGCTGCATGTATGTATGTGCCCTTGGTGCACAGAGGTCAGGAGGGGACAGGCAGACCCCCTAGAACCAGAATTACGGATGTTTATAAACCATCATGTGCTGGGAATTGAACCTGGGACCTCTACAAGAGCATCAAGTGCTCTTTACTACTGAGCCATCTCTCTAGCCCTTATCTTGTTTATAAAATGATTTTTCAGTTATCCATTGGGTGGATATGCTCAAATTAGCATTTGGGCATTTCTAATAGTCTTTTGTTTTTTCCTATGCTGGAATATTAGGTAAGCTTTTTTTTTTCTATCCAAAACAATTCCTTGGAAAAGGAGTCCCTGTCAGCCCGTGTTCTCATACAAGCACTGCTCTTACCTGACATTTCCTGGTCCTTTATTTTAAACAAGGAAGTACTATTTGAAGAAGGCACAATAGCCTGAAATGACCTCAGCGATTTCTAATTTGGGTGCTGGTGGCAGTCACCCAGCAGAACTCCTTCGGATGGGGGGAGGTAATGTTATTAAATTCAGATTTAGACATCTTTCCCCTGGGGCTGTGATTTATCAAGCAGACACTGAGCAGTCTTTCAAAGTAAGAAAGTACCTAGTGATGGTCACTTCCTCTCACCATGTGTCCCTGCAACAAGGACAAGCAAAGCTCCAGGAGAAAATGCTGATCTAAGAAAAATCTTATATCTGCATATGGAATGCTGCAAAACACTTTCAAAAAAAGACCCCCAGGAAAACATACATAGATGACTTGGCCATTACTTTACTTAGAAACAACATCTCGGCAACCGATAAAAAGATGAAAACACAGCCAGGTGATAGTAACACACACCTTTAGTCCTAGAACTCCAGGAGCAGAGGCAGGAAGGTCTCTGTGAGTTCAAGGCCAGCCTAGTCTACAGAGCTAGTTCTAGGACAACCAGGGATACACAAAGAAATCTGGTCTTCAAAACAAAACAAACAAATGAAAAAGAATAAAATCCCACATCCAACTTCAAAGGCTAGCTGTCAAGCAAAAAGAAATTAAGACAACCCAATACCATAGCAATCAATCTACCAATAGCTAAAGTACAAAAGATGACAATACTAAGTGTTGGCACGGGTACAGGGCAGCCGGAACTCTTATACAGTGATGATGAGGACTGAAACCGCATGAATTTGAAAAGCTGGGACCATAGCTCTGAGGCAGAGCACTCACCTAACATATATAAGGCCCTTCTTTTTATCTTCAGCCTGAAAACAGAACAAAATAAACCAATATAAACCCAAAAGAAACTTTATAACATCACTAAATCATTTGACATCATTTCTCCAAACTAAACATGAGCTAGCACATGCCTGGCAGCTTTATTTAACAAAATACATGTATGTATGTGGCTTCTTCCTTTCTCCTCAGAGGTTGTTGGTCACCAGTCTGAGAGGACAAAAGCAACAGAGGTAGTTGGGGTGGCAAGTATGTACGTACGTATGTACGTACGGAATGACCCCTGGAGACTGCTGTAGTGAGCGAGTCTACTTTATTTATTGTTTCAGGGCTGGGTTTTTAGATGTACAGGTGGAAAGGGATAATTGGTCATAACATCAAGCAAGTGAGAAGGGCTGATTGGTTATCAGCACCTGATTATCATATGGGCAGGAGCCAGAGTGGGGTGTATGTGCTGAGATACGAAGCCTTGCAGAGAGCTCTGTACAAGGTCATTTTTCAGACAAGGCCGGCCAAGGCCAGCCACCTGTGTTCAGGGACACTCTCCAGACAGGCAGAGGCAGAGAAGCCCCACTAAGAAAGGGAGTCCCCCATTTTGTGCCAAGATCACAAAGCCATCCTGTCATGGGGGACTGCTACCTAATAGTGAGGTTTCCCAATATATATAGTCTCTCGTTCTTTTTTTTCTCTTCCTTTCTTTGTGTGTGTGTGTGTGTAGGGGGGTGTATAAGGTTGTGAAGGTGGACCTGGGAGGAATAGGAAGCCAGTATGATTGGAGTGCATTGTTAGACATTCCAGGTAATCAATAAAAATCATATGTTGGAAAAAAGAAAAAAATATAGTGTGAGGGCCTGGGAATAGCCCAATAGTGGCAGAGCTCAAGGTTAGCATGTGCAAGAACACAGTGTAAGGACCTTTGTATTGTACAATCATGATTGTCATCTGTCTGCATCCTACCAAATGGAAGCTCTACTCTTTTTTTTTTTTTTACAGTTACTATTTTCTCCTTTTATTTAATGAGCAAAAATCTAACAATAAACAATGAATACCTAAACTGACTTTGGAACAACCTTACTATATAAAGAACAGTGGTATGAAACTTCTACAGATAGGACTGCTTAATTTCCCAAATACTGAGGTTAAGGATGTGCATAACATACTTCTTCATTCCAGGCTGTAAGGCCTGGACTGGTCAAGGAGCTAAGAGATGTAACATGGAGTTGGGTTCTATGTCAGAGTTAGCCAGTCCTCCGAATTGTCAAAGTCTTCAAGGATCCTTTGCCAGAGCTCCTCTGCAGATGGACCTGAACCTTGAGCATCCTCTGAGGCTTGGGCAGCAGCTGCAAGGCCAAGTGGAGCTTCAGCTACTGCTACATCAATCTGGGCTTCAACTGCTACTAATGGAACAGAGTCTCCAGCTGCAACAAGGGAATGGCCAACAAGCACATCTTCCTGACTATGCCTATGATCATCACAGGCCTGATTATGAGGCAGAGAAGATTCATGGCTGCAGTTGAGTTTGGGAATGGAATCCAAATCGAATGTGCCTGAATACATGGACTCTCCATTCTCAGTGGCAACAAGAGGTATGGAACCAGGAAAATGGGTTGACTCAAAAACAGCATTAGAGCTTCCAATTGTCTCTGGCGGAGCTTCTGAAATATTCTGGATATTTGTCTTCTTGGATTTAGCCCGCTAAGTTGTTCTTGAACCAGGTCTTGATCTCTGTCATTGTCACATGAACCAATTCTGCCAGCTCCCCAAGTTTCTTCTTGTCTGGGTACTGGCATGCATCAAAATGTTCTTGCAGCAGGTGCTTTTGTTCTTCAGAGTATACCGTGCGTTCTTTTCGAACCTTTCTTGAAGCCACAGAGCAAGGTTGATTGTTGCCATATCTACCTGACAGTGCCATAGGTCTTGGAATCCAGAGGGTTGCTGTAACTTGCTCAATTTTCTGTCTGTTTTGGAAGCTCTACTCTTGTACCGCCTCCCCTCCCCACAGAAGCCCCCCCCCCATCGATTGCCATTCATTTTCTCTATGAATATGATTATTCTGGGCACATCTTATAAGGAATCATACAACATTTTTTCTCTTGTTGATTGGATTATTTCACTTAACAGGATGTGATTGCATATGTAAGAATTCCTCTCCTTTTTCTTTTCTTTTTTTTTTTTTCCTTTTTTTTTTGTTTTTTTTTTCGAGACAGGGTTTCTCTGTGTAGCTCTGGCTGTCCTGGAACTCACTCTGTAGACCAGGCTGGCCTCGAACTCAGAAATCCGCCTGCCTCTGCCTCCCAAGTGCTGGGATTAAAGGCGTGCACCACTACCACCCGGTTTTCTTTTCTTTTTTAAAAAGATTTATTTTTTTATTTTTATTTTTTATTAGATATTTTCTTTATTTACATGTCATATGATTTCTCCTTTCCCAGTTTCCCCTCCAAAAAACAAACAAAAACAACAAAAACAAACCCCTGTTGCCTCCCCACTCCCCATGCTTGCCACCCCACCCTTCCTCTCCTTTTTAAATGCTAAGTAATATTCCTTCTTATAGATGTACCACATTTTGTTTATCCACCAATGCACATATTTGCTTCTACCCTCTGGATATTGCAGGTAGTGCTGTTTCTGAACACTGGGTATCCAGGACCCCTGAACCCAAACTTTCAGTTCTCTGGAGTCTATACCCAGAAATGAAATTGCTGGATCATACCAAATTCCCTGTTAAATTTCCAAGGAAATACCTTACTGCTTGACATACTGGCTGCATCGTTTTGCATTCAAACCAACGGTGCGAAGGGTTCCAGTTTTCCTACCTCCCCATTGGTGACTGGTATTTTTTTCTTTTAACTTGGACAGTGGTTTCCCGCCCCACCCCCATCCCCTACTGGACATAATGTTGATACTGAGATCTCTGAGAATAGAAGAATGTCATACATGGAGAAAACACTTCCTAGCGTTTGTGGACAACTATGTGGAATAAAAGTCAAAGCCAAAGATTGTGTGCATTCTAAAGTGACCACCTATGCCCACCGGAGGAGGCCACACCTCACTGCCACCTACCATAGGGCAGAGATCCCATTTCTGTGGGTGAGCACAGGCAAATGCTCTCATGGGCTAACTATCCCTTCTGTCCTCCCTGAGTTAGGAAAGTAAGACAACCTCTAATTAGCTCTGAGCCATCACACACACACTCTGCCAAACCCTCTGAGGTCCTCCTTGAAGCATATCCCTACCCCACCCCCATCACCCCTTCACAAAGGCTCCGAAAAGTTTCCTGAACAGCTGTCCCCAGGTTTGGGATGTTTCTGGCTCCCGCCTGCACTGTGTCTCAACAGGAGCCTTCCAATGAGTCACCTTTGGAGAATCCATAGAGCAGCTGCAGATCCCTCCCACGCTGCAGTTTGGACATCCCCAGGGGGAAGCCTGAGGTAAGGATTCCTATGAAGGTGTCATAGTTCACTGCTGATGACCTGAGACAGGAGTCTAGGAATGGGAAGGGAAAGGCAGACAGAAAACAGAGGCCATGTTACCTAGCTGTTAACTACAGGGGTAAAGGGAGATTCATGCCACTGGTGCAACCTGGGAGATTACTTTGTATCCAGCACTGTTTGGTTCATTGATACTCCAGAACCGTTTAAAATAAAACTGTCAGAGAGGGAGTCAGAAAACAGAAAGAAAGCTGGTAACAGAATAAGGGTGGTGGGGTGGGGGAGGGGAATGTTCCAGCCCCAGTAAGCAGCAGAAAATGGCAGCTTCCACCATGTAGTTCTGGCTTTAGAGTGAAAAATAGAAGGGTCTCCTGAGACAATTGATGCTGGTTAGCTGGAGCTAAGAAATTAGCAGTGATTAAGAAGAGACTTGCATCACTGAGGTGAAATCTTCTGGGAAGTGTTTTCTGAGAGCACAAAGAAGCTGTGTTCCAGAGATAGCCAAGGTTGTACCTTGTGCTGCAGCTGGACTTGGTAATCTGTAAGAGCTACCCAGGTGGTACTAGATTTGAAGGCATGAAGGGGTCATGAAGAGCAGCTGAGGCTGGGCACTGTGAGAGGCCATGGAAGGCCATTGGTGAAGGTGCAGCCTCAGCTGCAGTTGGTGACCCGGG
Organism: Mastomys coucha; assembly: GCF_008632895.1. NCBI lineage: Eukaryota > Metazoa > Chordata > Mammalia > Rodentia > Muridae > Mastomys > Mastomys coucha. The sequence goes on from NW_022196905.1 coordinate 233,773,592, forward strand.
ACTGAAGGGGTCATGCAAAGGAGTTGAGGCTTGGCACTATGAAGAGAGCCTATGAGAGGCTATATTGGAAGCCTAGTTGCAATGGAAGGCCCCAGTGTATTGGAGATGCCAGTACCATGGGATGATCACCAAGAATAACAGCAGCAGTGGAGTGGATCAACCTGAGCTTAGAGTGCTACAGAGGGCAGAGCTGGAGAAGTGATGCCAGCCCTTTGGAGAAGCTCAGAGGATCCTGTGTGGATCCCAGACGTTGAAACAAGAAGCTGTAACATCGAAGTGGCCTGTGTTCAAGATGCCAGAGCAGTGGACTATCTGCTAAGCAAAGCTGTTAATAGGGAGTGTTGCGATCAAAGATGCAAAAGGAGTTGGAGATCTGAAGACCGCTTTGACATCAGCCGTGGAGATGCAGAGTTTGGGGTTTGCCCAGATGGTTTCCTGTCTTGCTTTGGGAATTACAGTTAAGTGATTGGATGAATCTCAGAAGAGACTTTGAACTTTTGACATTGTTGAGTCTGCTATAGAGTATGGGAACTTTGGAAGCTGGACTAATTGTATTTTGCATCATATTATGTTTAGGTATGGCCCCCATAGTCTCATATATTTGAACAGCCTATGGGAACCAGGGAGTGGAATGTGATGGTTTGTATATTTATGACCCAGGGAGTGGCACTATTAAAAGATGTGGCCTGTTGGAGTAGGTATGTCCCTATGGGTGTGAGCTTAAGACTCTCCCTCATCCTGGCTTCCTGGAAATTAGTCTTCCACTAGCAGTCTTCAGATGAAGATGTTGAACTCTCAGCTCTGCATGCACCATGCCTGCTTGGATGCTACCATGCTCTTGCCGACAATGGACTGAATTTCTGAACCTGTCAGCCAGCCCCAATTAAATGGTATCCTTTATAAGACTTAAAAAAACAAAACAAAACAAAACTGTCTTCACACTAGGGATAATGGTGCATGTCTTTAATCCCAGTACTCAGTGGGAATAGACAGGCAGATCCCTGAGTCAAGGCTACCCTGGTCTACAGAACAAGGTCCAGGATAGCCAAAACTATGTAGAGAAAACCCTGTCTTGAAAAACCAAATAAAATTCAATTAAAACGTTGCCTTCGAGAAGGTTATGTTCCGATAGAAAGATTGATAAATGTCCACAAATCAGCCAAGTGCAGATGTGTGCCTGAGAGAGGGACCAGGAGACAGGGCAAGGAGAGAGGTGTGTGCATGTCCACAAAGTACAGATGTGCGCCTGAGAGAGGGACCAGGGGACAGGGCAAGGAGAGAGGTGTGTGCATGTGTGCACTTTACTCGGTGGTGCCAGGGAACACTGGAGGAAAGGAGTCTTAGTAATGTGGAGGGTTGAATGATGTCCCCAGGGAAAATGGACCCAATACCTGATGCCCCAGAATTATTTGGCAAAGTGCTTTGGAAGATATGGGATCTCAATTGAGACCATCCTGAGTTGTCCAGGTTGCCTCAGACCCAAATGACCACTGTCTTCATGACAAATACCCAGAGTGATGAGACACCTGGTCTCCACTGGCCTTTCTGGTCCCCTACCAGACATAAAGTGAGTGTGAATGAATAGAATCTGAGTTCCATTGTCATTTAGGAAAAGAGAAACGCATTCTGTTGTTCAGAGGGGAGTGTGTGCAGCTCGAAGCAGGTGTGGGTCCTAGGTTGCTAGCAGGCTGGTTGCTGTGTTGTTCAGAGAAGCGTCTGTGTACAGAATGTATGGGAAGCCTTTCAGGCTGCCAAGTGCATTCGTGTTAGGAGTGTGTACGGCCCCAGACAAGCACATCTTGGGTTACCAAACTATTCTTTATGCTTGCCTGCCTCAGAGTGTTGAGTGGAAAGCAGAACTTGTCAGCAATGAACCTGTCACTGAGAACATCATCCCTAGTGTGAGTGCAGAGTTAACACAGCCTGTTTCTCCTCACTGTTTAGTGCATCTGTACCGTTCTTAGGGACCACCCCCAGCTCCCAAATAAGGATGCAGAGATTTAACTGAATTTATTATAAGCTTTAGACACTAGAGCTAGGTAGATTCTCAACTATTCTAACCTGACAGTGCTAGCCTGGCCTATGTCCCACCACTTAGCCCTTCTGTTAGCTGTTCATCCTGGTCTCGTCCTGGCCCTTGACAACTCCTATGCCTCCGGTTATCACCTAAGGCCTTCTCTTTAAAGCCCAGAAGTCTCACCTTGACTCTCCAATCCAGCTACTGGCCATTCAGCTTTATTTGACCAGAGATGTTGGAGAATAATGTTTACAAAATACTAAGGCAGGATATGCTTCATAATAAAGACAATACCAATGTCCGGCCTGTAATCAGATCACTTCGGGCACAGAAATCAGCATTTGAATAATGCAAGGGCAATCTTTACACAGTGCACAAAACCATCACTCCAACAGCTTAGAGTGAAACGGTGAGATGGAAGACATAAATTGAGGAAGGGCAGAGTGGACTGGGAAGAGCCTTGGCATGTCCGGGGGTTTTTTTGTTTTTGTTTTTTGTTTTTTTTTTTTTTTTTTTTTTTTTTTTTTTTTTTTGCAGAGGAGCACATGAAGAAATCAACCATTGGGAACCCAGGTGCTGGCAACTTGATGAGCAGGTGGCTGAAGAGATTAGCAGAAGACTCAAACCTGCTCAACCATCCCAAGGATAAAAGAGAGATGGGCTTGACCTGGGCACAGACCCCTGCCACACAGGGAGACCCACAGGATGTGAGGTTATTCTATTGGCAGAAACATTACCACCTGGGGCAGCAAAGGATGAAGACAAAAGAAAATAAGGGAAGGCTGTTGGATTCCAAATGTTCCAGGCAGGAACTGGGCTGATTATCCGTGGGCCTGGCAGCACAGTAACACTACCCTGCTGGGTGTGGGTTCTACCTGATAGTTACTTTTCTGGTCACTCTGAAGCAACTTCCGGTCTTGGCTCACAGTTTCGGAGTATCTCAGAACACAATGGCAGAAAAGACATGGCAGTTGATCAGAAAGCAGAGAGAGCTGCCCAGAACCACAAGACTGTACAAAGTCAATCCCTGGCAGCCAACTTCCACCAGCCAGGTCCCAGTTCCTAAAGGCTCCACAGACTTCACAATAGCACCACAGGCTTGTGACTGATGGCTCAGCCAGTAAAGCACCTGCCATGCAAGGCTGAGTTTGATCTCTGGGCTCACATGGTGGTAAAAGAGAACTGATTCTCATAGGTTATCCTCTAATCACTGCGTGCATGCTGCCATGCATACCCATACCCTCTGTACTCGCTGGTTTTGTGTGTCAACTTGACACAAGCTGGAGTTATCACTGAGCTAGGAGCCTCCCTTGAGGAAATGCCTCCATGAGATCTAGCTGTAAGGCATTTTCTCAATTAGTGATCAAGGTGGGTGGTGCCATCCCTGGGCTGGTGGTCCTGGGTTCTATAAGAAAGCAAGCTGAGCAAGCCAGGGGAAGCAATCTAGTAAGCAGCATTCCTCCATGGCTTCTGCATCAGCTCCTGCCTCCAGGTTCCTGCCCTGTGTGAGTTCCTGTCCTGACTTCCTTTGGTGATGAACAGCAATGTGGAAGTGTAAGCTGAGTACCCCCTTTCCTCCCCATCTTGCTTCTTGGTCATGGTGTTTTGTGCAGGAATAAAAACCTAAGACGCCCTCAAAATAAGTAAGTAAATATCACTTTTAAAATTCCAAAATTGGGGGCTGGAGAGATGGCTCAGTGGTTAAGAGCACTGACTGCTCTTACAAAGGTCCTGAGTTCGGATCCCAGCAACCACATGGTGGCTCACAACCATCTGTAATGAGATCTGATGCCCTCTTCTAGCATGTCTAAGGACAGCTACAGTGTACTTACATACATTAAATAAATAAATAAATCTTTAAAAAAAAATCCAAAATAGGACTCAGCAGCTAAGAATGCTTACTGACTTTTCAGAGTATCGGAGCTCAGCTCAGCATACATGTTCATCAGCTTAGAAAGATATATAACTCTAGCTCCAGGAAATCCAACTCTGTCCTCTGTCCTCTGTAGGCAATGGTACTCTTGCAGACACATACACACACACACACACACACACACACACATACCATAAATAAACAATATGTTGTTTTTTTGTTGTTTTGGTTTAGTTTGGTTTGGTTTTGGTTTTTCGAGACAGGGTTTTTCTGTGTAGTCCTGGCTGTCCTGAACTCTGTGGACCAGGCTGGCCTCGAGCTCAGAAATCTGCCTGCCTCTGCCTTTCAAGTGCTGGGATTAAAGGCGTGCACCACCACTGCCCGGCAACAATATGTTTTTAATATCCCAAAAGAATACCACAGCTGAGGACCAAGTGCCTCTGAGGACACTCCATATCCAAGTCTTTTTTTTTTCTTTAAAGATTTATTTATTATTATAAATAAGTATACTGTAGCTGTCTTCAGACACACCAGAAGAGGGCATCAGATCTCATAACAGCTGGTTGTGAGCCACCATGTGGTTGCTGGGATTTGAACTCAGGACCTTTGGAAGAACAGTCAGTGCTCTTACCCTCTGAGCCATCTCCCCAGCCCACATATCCAAGTCTTAACAGCTAGCAGTCCTCTCATTCCTTCTACCTTCCCTTAGGGTGCAAGTGTCTGTTGTGTGATGTTCCACCATGATATTTTGGAAGCATGAAACACATCTTTTAGATCTCTGGGTTCATATGCAGAGAGGAATTTACCTCAGGATGGACTGAATCCAGATTCTCACCCGTGCCTCCAGTAGATAGTAAGATTTGAGCCTTTTCTGAGAGAATAATTTCTTCTTTGGTTGGTAGGTTTTGTTTTCCTGGTTTTGATTTTTGAAACAAAGTCTCATTCTATAGCTCAGGCTGTCCTAGAGGTTACTATGTAACCCAGGCTGGCCTGGAACCAGTGATGATCCTCGGACCTCAGTCTCCCAAGTGCTGAGTTTACAGGCATGCATCATCATGACTAGTGTGAAAAAAAATTTTCTTTAAATGAAAATTTGAATTTGATTTGATGCTACAGAGGGTTAAGATTTGGGGTAATGGTGTGTGGGATGAACTAATTTTCTTTGGTGGATTTTGAAGAATCAGGAAGTGAACTGTAGTGATTTGAATGATGGCCCCTTTGCAAAACCTGCGCCTGGAACCTGTGTGTACAGTCATAGATGGGGAAAGGTTCTTGTAGATGCCATTAAGTATCTGAGATGGGCTCATCCTTGATAATGTAGGTGGGTCCCAAATACAGCATCCAACCTTATAAGAATAGCATAAATCTGGTGGTGGTAGTATACATGCCTTTAATTCCAGCACTCAGGAGGCAAAGGTAGGTGGATCTCTTGAGTGCGAGACCAGCCTGGTCTACAGAGCAAGTACAAGGACAGGACTACAGAGAAAAACCTTGTTTTGAAAAACTAAAACAAGCAAGCAAGCAAGCAAACAAACAAAAGAATAGCCGAAAGGAGAGCTGGGGATGTGGCTCTGGGCAGGTAGATGATGTGCCTTGCGCATTCAAAGGGAGGGATGCAAGAGAAAGGGGTGGAGGCAGCAAAAGAAAGGGGAGAAAGTTATGTGAAGACAGAGACAGCCATGAGGTGGGAAAGAACACGCGGGGCCTCCAGACTTTGGAAAACACTGGTGTTTTGTCTCAGAGCCTTTGGAAGGAGAACCAAATGAAGTCTAGGGAAGCATGCCCTAGAAAGGGAGACTCTAAAAGAGAAAGGCTCAGGTGTACGAAGAGCAGGGGCCAGAGCAGCAGGAGCAGGCTAGATAGGGAGAGAAGTGCAGAGTGTGAGAGCAGAGCCTCAGATGCCCTGGGACTGAGAGGCAGAGGACTGGAGGGGACTGAGAGCAGAGAGCAGACTCCACATCTAAGTAGGCAAGGCCACAAAGACACCATCGCAGCCCCTCACCACATCAACTGACACTTGTGGTCCTCGTCTGTCTCCCTCCTCTGGGAAACAGCAACTTCTGGTGTTATCTTCTCTCTCTCTGTCTCTCTCTGTCTCTGTCTCTCTCTTTCTCTCTTTCTCTCTCTCTCTCTCTCTCTCTCTCTCTCTCTCTCTCTCTCTCTCTCTCTCTCTCTCTCTCTCTCTCTCTCCCTCCCTCCCTTCCTCCCTCCCTGTCTCTCCCTGTCTGTCTGCCTGTCTTTGTGTGTATGAGTGAGTAATAACATCTGACTTCAATAATCAAAGAGCTTCTACAAAATTCACAGGAAAAAGAGAAACAAATTAGGTAAGTCAAAAAAGTACAAGTGTTTACTAGATATGAGGAGAGGCTGGCTCCTTTCTCAGGGAGATTTGTGCAGATTTATTCAGGACAAAGCTGTTGGCAGACTGGGTGCTTATCAACAAGCTCTAGGCTAATCTTCAACAATGAAAGCCAGTAGACTAGCCAGGCAGAGGTGGCACTCGCCTTTAATCCCAGCACTGGAGAGGTAGAGGCAGGTAAATCTCTGAGTTGAGGTCAACTTGGAACCTGATCTACAGAGCAAGTTCCAGAACAGCCAAGGTCATACAGAAAAACCCTGTCTTGAAAAACCAAATAAGCGGTTCCCAGCACTTGGGAGGCAGAGACAGGCGGATTTCTGAGTTCCAGGACAGCCTGGTCTACAGAGTGAGTTCCAGGACAGCCAAGGCTACACAGAGGAACCCTGTCTCAAAAAAACCAAAAAAAAAAAAAAAAAAAAAAAAAAAGAAAGAATGAAAGAAAGAAGGAAAGAAAACCAGTGGACCATGCAACAGCATGGGTAAACGGCACAAATACTGCAGTGAATAAATGGGCCGATCATGAACACGGTACACAATATGATCTCACATGACATGGTCCCACTGTACTTTCCTGACGTTGGTGTTCTGTATCATGGTAGCATTTGTGTAATCGATCAAGTGATATGCTTAAGACCACATTTACCCTATGCAAAATTTACTCAGGAAAGGGATGAAAAGGAACCAGAAAGAAGTGTTGAACTCTCTAGTTCATGCTATGCTGTGCTTAGAGGTGAAACTTGCTTTGAAAGGAATACAAACATGTTAACATATCCTTGTTAAAGGAAGTTTCCGGAAACCTTTAAGCCAGACGGTGTTTACATCTGTTCTTTCTACATTACTTAGTGTTGTAAGAAGGCTCAATCAAGGGTGTAGCAGCGACAATAAGATTCTCTCTGGCATTCGTGGAATTGCCAGAAAAGCTGGGGCTGCCTGGTGTACTCGGAAGGGGGACTGTCCTGTAGGTGTCAGGGCCTTTATGACATCAGCCTTTCCTTCCGATCCTCTTCTCACGGTCTCTCCTTTATATCTGACGTATACAACTCTGTATCCTGTTTTCCCAACATCTCTTCTTTATATTTGATGTATACAACTCTGTATCCTGTTTTCCCAACAGCCCTCCATTCGCATTCCCCCACCCATTTAAAAGTTCATGGTAAAGATATAAAATATCTTCTACTATAGGATATGGTGTCCCATGCTCTGTTTGTTTGTTTGTTTGTTTTTATGACTACAAAGATTGCTGTAGAAAAAAATAAAAAGCACAAAGAAACACAGAGACGTCTCTAGCAGCCCCGGTGTCCTGATGTTTTATGGACCATCTGACTTTTTCTGTGCTTCTAGTTCACATTGGCATACATATATGTTTGTGGGCATTTTTAGATTTATTTACCGACTCAATTAATGTGTATGCACTAAATGAACATATGGGCATGCACACGCGCACACATACCACAGCACGCATCCAGAAGTCATCAGACAATTTGTGAGAATTGGTTCGCTCCTTTTACTCTGTGGTCCCTGAGACTTGAACTCAGTGAGTTGGATTTCACAGTAGACACCTTTATCCACTGAGTCATCTTGCCTGCCCTCGTGTGCGATGCTGACGTCCTATAGGCCACTGAGTTGTGTTGTCTGCCTTATGATTTTTCTGGAACATGCATTTTCAGAATTCCCGATTAGAGAATGAGGGGCCACAATCCTGTATCCACTGTCATGTTGCAGGTACAGGTGCAGCCTGCTCTTCCTGCATCCTTTGGGTAGCCTAGGATGGGAATGCTGAAGGCGTGCTGATTAGTGTGGTTAGAGGGTCTGGCAGAAGTACTCAGGGCTCCTAGAGCCTGTTCTGGGGCCAGGCCTGGCTGCCCCATCAACTCTTGTTGTGGCCTGTTGCCAGAGCTCAGCTGGGAGGTGTTCACTGTCCCCTTGCTATTCTGCTGACTGTCCCAGCTCCTCATGGGTTGTCCTGAGCTATCCCCGGGGTGAAGTTGAGTCTTGAATGTCCCTGAAAGCTGTGGTAAGAGCAGTGTCTGTGGCCCGAAATTAGGGAGTCTTACTTCAGGGAGAGAGGCACTTGGCCCCAGTTGCATCCTCAAGCCAGTCCTGTGCCTAAAGGAAGCCCCTGTGCACTGGGCCTCATTGTGTTTCAGGATTTCCTGTTTCCTGACCGCCTAACCTATTTATGGGCCACAATAGTTCCTTCCCTGGGGAGCTCTACTGTACTGGCCCCAACTGATGGAGCCTCAGGACAGGTCCAGCCTGGGCTTGGCCCAAGGAGGATAAGTAGGTTTTTACACGCAACATTATACATTTGACATGGCACATTATAGAGCTGGCCAGGGTACGGGGTTTGATGACTCTGTGACTGAATACAGCAGGGCATCAGAGACCGCGTATGCAAGACAGAGTCATGAATTTCCAACCCTTGGCTCAAAGCATCTTCACAGGCTCTACTCTGGCAACTGCCTCCCTCTTCTCATCTCCTACCTCCTTTACCCAACCCTTCGCTCTGGCTGTAAGCCCACTCCCTTGCTCAGACATACTTGTCTTTCCCTGCCCCAGGACCTTTGCTTTTCACATTCTAAGGACATGCCTAGGGGACGTGGAAAAACCCCTGTTCCAAGAGGCAGAAATCAGAGGAAGTGTGGCTTATGCTCAAGGTAATAAACAAACAAACAAACAAATGTGGCAAAACAAAGATTCCAATGTATTTATCCCAGAGCTGAAAAAAAAAAAAGAATAAATAACGATCCACAGGTGCAGGCCCCTTGTTCCTGCAACACCTTCATCCCTCAAGGTGCATTCTAAATGGGTGGATGATAGGTGGATGGATGGTAGAAGGGTGGGTACAGAGAGAGCAGGAATCCTCTGGAGAAAGAGTGTAGAGTGCAATGGACTGGGAAAGGTGACCTTGAAGAAGGGGCCCTGCTCTTGCTGCTCCGTGGCCTCTGCTGGTGGCCCTAGGGCAGTCTTCAGCTTGAACACCAAAGGCCTAAGTCATTCAGGCACCAGGCAAGTATTTATATAGGGGATGAAGACAAAAGAAAGTAGAGTCAGGTTGGAGATGAATCACATCCCTTTGACCAAGCTTAGATGGAGATGACCACATCTAAAGATGGGCTAGGGAGAAGAGAAATGTTCAGATTTCTGTGTTCCGGTGTCTCTACACAGATGAGTCTTCCTGAGGAAGGCAGGGACACTGTGGTGAGTTTTAAGGCTGATGAGAAAGAGAGAAAAAAAGCTGTCTGGCTAGCAGTGCCTATTGCCTGGACACACAGGCAGGAAGGTAGAATCCCAGCCTACACACACACACACACACACACACACACACATACACACACACATATATATATTGCAACTTTAAGCCATGTGCTGGGACCTCAGACTCCCAAAACAAATGACAAAGGTCTGGCCAGATGTCTGTGGGGATGCTTTGGGTTGGCACAAAGTGTAGAACATGCCCAGTTAAGAAAGGACTATAGCTCTCATAGGTTAAGAGGAGCCACTCCCTAAGGGCCAGGAGTTGAGGGCTCAGAGTTCTGGAGGGAAGGGATTCTGTGCTGTCTCCATATTATCTTTATGTGGCATGATCACCTCCATCAAAGCTTTGTCAAAGGGATGTGACTCATCTCCAGCCTATCTCTACTTTCTTCTGTCTTCCTCCCATATATAAACACTTGCCTGGTGCCTGAATGACCTAGTCCTTTAATATTCAAGCTGAAGACTGCCCTAGGGCCACCAGCAGAGGCCATGGAGCAGCAAGAACACGGTCACACAAAGATAATACAGAGATGCCCACGGCTTTGTCATAAACCAATTATGGGGTCTAACCTCGGGTTGGCTATGGACAGATGTGGGGCAGTTGACATTCTGGAGCCTCACTTTCCTCCTAGGGGACAATAACAGCCCCTGCTGAGAGTGTAACACATCTCCAGGGGCCCAAGGGCATTGCCAACCCTTCCTGCCTAGCTTAGACATGAACACTAGCCTTTAAGAAACAGGCAAGTGTTGTCCTCATACACAGATGAAAAACCAGGCTGCAAGCTTGTGTGGTGGTTCATACTTACCAAGTCCCAGCCATTCAGGAAGTTGAGGAACAAGGATGGCTGAAGCCGGAGAGTTGAAAAGCACCCTGAGCAATACGGCATGACCCCCCCATCTCAAAAACTCAACAGCTCTAAAGAATTTCTGGCCCCAAATAACAAACCCAGAGCCACAAACAGTCAACTTAGTCCTGTTTTCTCCCCCAAACGTGCTTCTGTCTCAACCATGGCATTGATGGTCATGGGCAAGCTAGCTCCATTTCTCACAAGCACCCGGGATCTGTCCTCTGCAGATGTGTGTGCATATTATGTGCATGTGTGTACATGAGCACATGTGCTAACAGGAGAGAGAGGAAAGAAGGGAAGCCAAGGTGGAGCTGAGGTGGTGAGGAGTGGGTGTCCGGGCAAGAGGGGCAGCAGCTAGCCACCTGTTCCATGAAAATGATCAGATTTTCCCTGGAAATATCCAGGCGGCTCTGGCCCTCCACCTCTCTTCTCCAGTGGCTTTTTCCTGATTTTCCTGGAACACAGGAAATGGTAAGAATCCACCTGGGCACTGGCGCACACTGACCTCACCATTCAGCTTAGCTGAAGAGCCCCTACCCTGCCTGCTGTGCTCACTAGCATGTGTAGTCCATACCCTTGAAGGCCATGGTGGATAGTCCCCTGCCGGGAGGAGGGGACCTTCTCTGCAAACCTCCTCTTGTATCTAACTGAGCCCCGTTTATGTGGCTCCTACCCCTGTCCTCCAAAGAGCCTTGCTTGCTTGCTTGCTCTTCTCTGGCCAGCAGAGCAGGGTGGGTCAGGACAGGCTGGCTGGAAGTTTCGACCCCTGCACAGACCCCATTTCCAGCTGTGGCTCCTGCTCA
>NW_022196905.1:233784814-233797250 GCF_008632895.1 Mastomys coucha
CCCAACCCCCTATTCCCCCACCCCCAAGCCTCTTGGGCTTTCTCCTTCCTTTCCAGTCCCTGTTGCTTTCTGGCTCTTTCCTTTCTCCTCCCTCCACAGCTGTCAGACTATCTCAGCCACCCTTCACCCCCAGGCCTGGCTCCCATCCGCTGCTGCCTGGGCTGTGCCCTGAGTCAGTCCCCATTGCTCCCACTGCCCCTCCTGACTCAGTTACCTCCTCCTGCTTGTGGAAGGCTATTGAGTCCTGGTGCGGACGCACTTGCAGCCCTCTCCATTTGCTTTTACAAGGCTCCATCTCAGCTATAGGTCCCTCCCTCCACTCTACCAGGACCCTGGCCTTGGCAGATACCCCTCACCTCAACCTAGGAGACTTTCAGTTGACCCCACCCAATGTACATGTTCCATAAAGGTGATGTCCTCACATCCCTTCTGAATCATCATTGTTACTATAATTATTGGACAATTCCATATATCAATGTAATGAATTTTTGTCATTTTACCCATTACCCTGTCTCACCTCCGCCCTCTTCTACTGAGCCCCTTTTCATAAGTCTCCTCCCACTCAGATGTCTACGTGTGTGTCATGACTGAGAGCCAGTGAATTTAATTAGGATTGCCTGCATGAGCACCCACGGCAGTTATTAACTGGAGAATAGGCTCTTATCAGTGGCTACCTTACTAAAGAAAATGCCACCCCTCCCCCAGTCACCATTAACTGCCAATAGTTCCTCAGGAAAGGGGCAGGGCTCATGAGCCCCTCCCTCATCCTTGATGAAATGTTTCCAGGGCCGGTTAGCAGGAAGAGATTCTCAGATACAGCAATCATGTTACCTTGCCCATGGTACCTTCTCAAAAAGGGGGTGCTCACTCTCACTTCATGACCAGATTGCCCAAGCCACTGGGCGGCCCCCTCGGGACTTCCTATTTCCTGCCCACCTCCTCTAAAAGCAGGTCTGCCCAGCCCAGAATGCAGCTGCTTCGGTGAGGGATTTGGCCTGAGTTGGGGGTGAGAAATCTAGGCCGACTATTCAGAAAGGTCAGCTTACACTCTGAAAGAGGCCAGCCCATGTGACCTCCAGACAGCAGAACTGAGGCTGCCTTTGACACTCCAAACCTGACCCTTTTTCTTCAACACGGAGCAATCCCGCTCTTGTTTAGGGGTGTCTACTAGATAGGCACCCCACACCCTGGTGCAAGGCTCTTTGCCTATGGGATTCCCCGAAGAAGGCGGCTGCTGCCGATTGCTGCCACCCCAGCAACCACCCAGCACCATAGGCTATAAATCACTGCTGTTGTCTGGCTTGGCCTGTCTGCACATACTTTGAAAGGGAAGGACAGAATCTTGCTACCCCCAAGCTGCTGCCCCCACCAGTCCAGAACTGATGCAGTAGAAGAGAAAGGGGGTCTTTATGCCCACAGGCAAGAGGGCACTATGTCCCCTGTCAGTCCCCAAACAATGCCCTCTGATGAAAGGGCCTTTTGTGATGCTCCTGAGTTGACCAGGACAGACTTAGCACCCTCCCCACTTAGGAGGAGGTGGTCACCAGATCAGGGGCCCCGCCCTAGGTTGAGGCCAGGGTGGGGGTGGAGTGGGGCAGCCACACAGCCACAGTCGGGGAAACCTTGGACCTAAGAACTCTAGAAAGAGGCCATCTGAGGTAGGAAATATGCAAGGACACAAATGGTAGCTGGAGGGGGTGACTATGGAGTTCCTGTGTCCCCCTGTCCACACAGCCTGTGCTCCCACAGCTGCTGAGACACTTTCTAATGGAACTGGCAGGAGGAGGTTAAGCCCAGTCCCTGAGCCATGGCTTGACAGCCTTGCCTTCTCTCCACTCCCTTCTCCCACCCAGTATGTACCACCTCACGGATGCACAAGAGCTGTCCCCTCCGCCCAGGATGCTGGTCCCTGAGACACCTAGCGACCTGTCACTGCTGTGAAGAAGGGGTCTACAGGAACCTCGTCTTCACACCACACCATGGTAACTGTGCCTATGTGAGTTTGCTACTGGTCTTCCAAGCTGGGATAGAAGTTCAGCAAGGGAGTTTACGTTTTACTTACTTCCTGGCCCCTTACATGGCTAACACACAGTAGGTTCACAGCGACTATCTGTGAGACCAGGGAGCTGGTGGGTGTTTAGTCTTTCTCTCCCCCTCTCCCAGTACGGTGAGCCCCTTTATAGATAGAGGTTCTGGGAAGCAGGGGATGTTTCCCTGACTCTGTGGACAGGGGAACATAGGATTGTTTGGAGACTCATTGCCTTCTCTGGCGTACTCCCTGGCGCTGCCACCACCCCTACCCCCATCCCCACACATCCTGCCTGGCTGGTCCTTTGGACATGTGTTTGAGGGTGCCTCACATGCCTGGTTCTGAAGCTCAGTTAGACGGATCCACCCCTTGCATCTGGATGAGACTCCATGCCAAGTCTTCGTGCCCCATGCTGGATGAGCATCCCTTGCAAAGTCCTCTTGCCCCTTCACCCCTAAACCTCTCCCCTAGAATGCTGACCCCACAGAGCTGTGCCCCATCAGACAGACCTCTTAATACCCCCCAACCTCAACACCCCAGTAGTAACATAGGGCAGTCACCTCCGCCCAGCAGGAAAGGGACCTGAACCATAAACCATAGGTATAAATGAGACCCTCAGACCTCTGAAAAGGGATGGGCTGACCACAGAGGCTGCCTTAGTCCTCCCGCCTCCAGATTTTTCTCCTGAGCTGGAGAAAAGACTGAGAAGTAGATTGCCAGAGGGGGCCATTTTCCCCAGAGCTCGGCTTCACTCCGCCCAAGGCCTTCACCTGCCCTCAAGACAGATGCTTAGGTGCAGCTGCGCTCTGTGGGCTGGATGGAGCCTCAGGCTGGAGTGAGCTTAGACTGGGGCCCAACACCAGGTGTCTGTCCCTCTAACTCCTTCTCCCACCACCCCCACTCTTTAGGTCCCTTCAGACCCCTTCCAGCCCCCAGGCCTTGTGAATACTGTTCCTTTCACCTAGATTTCCTCTCCCCTCCCCTCCCCTCCCCTCCCTTCCCCCCCCCCTCCCAGGTCAACTGTCATTGTCCCTCAGCTATCAGTGAGGACAGCACACATCCCACCCCCAAAGAACACTTCCTTTTCCTGTCCACCCACTGGCCCCCTCTCTGGACTCTTTCTGTAATAGAGGCCACTCTGAGAGCCCTAGCTTGGCTTGCTCAGTGGCATGGCTGGTACACCAAGGCTCTCTGGCTGCTCAGGGAGAGGTTTGCGGTTAAGATGAGCTCTTCGCAGGGCCCCAGGGGAACATGGCCTTCCTCCTGCTCCTGTTTCCCTCCTCTGGCCACTTCAGGCAGCTGGGGAGATGGAAAGGCAGCTGAACAGTAGACCTATGGCCCTCAATTCTCTGGGTCTGTTTCACAAGATCCTGCAACCCTGTTTTTCTCTACTACCTTGTTCAAACTCCAGAGAGGGACCAGATGGCAGCATCCTGCTCACTGCCCAGTCTAGGACTTCACCAGGGCTGGTCACATTCTGGGGAGCCATCATTTATTCACTCAGTCATTCACTCATTCATTCATCCATTCATTCATTCACTTATTCATCCATCCATTCATTCACTCATTCATTTATTCACTCACTCATTCATTCACTCACTCATTCATTCATTCATTCATTCAATCAATCATGCACTCATTTTCTCATTCCACTAGTTCCTTGGATCCCTCAGTACCAGGCAGTTCAGGGACTGGGCCTGCCCCTCTCAGGGTACATGGTCAGTGTGTCCCTCTTGGTCCCTAATGCCTTTGTTGAGTCCACAGTCTTCCTCCTGGTAAGAATATCAGCATCCCCCTTACGACAAAATCCCTCTAGGTATTTCTATGAAAGCAATCAAGGCCCAAGAGCCATGCCAACCACCACAACATCCCAATGATGGTTATGGTTACCATGACAACACACCATGAATGTTGCCCTCCCACTCCCAGGAGGTGCGTGTTGCTCTCATGACTCCCCCGCAAGGGAAGGCTCAGTGAGGTAGCCTGTGAGTTTTGACGGAATGAAACTCTAAGTTGGGATCCAAGTCCAAGTTGGCCTGTCCTAAGCGATGTTCATATCACTGGTTCACTTGACCTTTCCAGGCCCAGAGGCTCATGTCCACCAGACTCTCCAACAGACAGGAATGTGAGCTACCTATGAAGGTGTGAAGTCCCTGCAGAGTCTGCTGTCTGACAGATATCAGACTGATATCCTCTCTTCTTCAGCAGCACTAGCCTTGGCCTCTTCCTTTCCTCCTTTTTCCAGGGCCACAGGGACCAAGATGGAAGACTGAGTCCACCCTCACCTCTGCCTGGTCCTGTTCCCCCAACCAACCCTGCAGTCGATGCAGACTGGACTCAGACCTCCAACCCTATCTTCTGCAGCCCTCTTCTGGCCCCCTTCCTCCCTGGCCCAACTCTTTCTTCCCCAGCCTGGGCCACCCTCTGCTGAACCCGGCTCTGGTCCTGTTTGCCTACCCCATTGCCAGTCCTTGACTCAGCCATTCCTGTTTCCTGGTTGGAAGCCAGTGGCCCACTCAAAATAACTAGTCCCTTTCCCTGGGTCAGAGAACAGCTGCAAGGGATTAGGGGAAGGACTGGAACAAGAGAACCCCCACCCACAGCCCCACGCCCACGGAGCTACAGCAGGTGGCTGGGCCTGTGGCTGCCATCTCTCTGAGTCCAGAACAGCCTTGTTCCCCAAATGAGACCTTCTCCCATTTATCGGGAGAAGAAAGAAGGCAGAGACTATGGCGTGTGGCCTCCCCCACCCCACAGCACCCAAGCCTGCCCACCTGTGGCTCTAACTAAACCATTTTATGCAGCTCAGAAATCTAATGTCAAGGACTAGGTCTGTTCTGCCAAACAAAAGATGTCTCTGTACTACTAAGACGCCTCTCTCTATTCTTGCTGTTCCGTCCACCATTCTCAACAGCCTGGGTTGGCATCACCTAAGTCCTCAAAAGCCTCCTTTGAAAAGCCTTCCTCTTTCCTGTAACCTTTGACCCAGCACACACCATCTCTAGCCATTGTTTGTGAGGAATCAGATGACACTTCTTTTTCTAGGGACAGTGCCATCACTGCCTTTGCCCTCTGTACTGGCTGGTTTTGTGTGTCAACTTGACACAGGACACAGGCTGGAGTTATCACAGAGAAGGGAGCTTCAGTTGGGGAAGTGCCTCCATGAGACCCAGCTGTGGGGCATTTTCTCAATTGCCCCTTGTGGGTGGTGCCATCCATGGGCTGGAAGTCTTGGGTTCTATAAGAGAGCAGTCTGAGCAAGCCAGGAGAAGCAAGCCAGTAAGGAACATCTCTCTATGGCCTCTGCATCAGCTCCTGCTTCCTGACCTGCTTGACTTCCAGTCCTGACTTCCTCTGGTGATCAACAGCAATGTGGAAGTGTAAGCTGAATAAACCCTTTCCTCCCCAACTTGCTTCTTGGTCATGATGTCTGTGTAGGAATAGAAACCCTGACTAAGACACCCTCCAAACCCCAAGAACTCACAGACATCCCAAGCAGACACGAAGCAAGTGAAGCAAGTGGCATGTTGGCACAGACCTGCGCACAGTTGGGGACCTGGCCTTCCTGCCTTTCTTTGGCCTTTCCCCTCGTATCTGAAGATACTCTAACGCCATTCGAGGTTTAGCTAAGTTACCTCATATCCTTCTCTGAGAATTGAGATGAGCGACATGCTAATCCATAAACATTTTAGGCTTTCTCCTGACCAGGACCCCTGGATGCTGACTGGCATGACCTGGAAATTTATGGGAAACGTGGAATCTAGTTTTGACCCCCCTGATCTGCGCAGTCAACTTGCATTTTAACAGAATCCCTAAGTGGTTTATGTATGTGCCTGGTGAATCTCCCACCAGATCAGCTTACTAAGGACATGATCATACAGTGGTAGACATTTTTCGGTGGTGATAAAGTTTTATTTTGTTCATGCCCAGTGGAAAGCACAGTATGACTGCTATAAGCCAAGCTAGAGTTACTGGGCAGGTCACTCTGCATGCTGACAGCCAAACACTGCAACTAAGGGTTTTGCAAAAGTGCATGTATTGATTGATTTTTAAGAGAGCCCTATTTGCAAATGGAGAGCTGTCTGGGCCCCCACTCCACAGGACAGCTGCTTCCTGGAAAATGTGACTGAAGCTTACGAGGCATTGAAGGTCTGCCCATGCAAAATCAAGCTTTCCCAAGCTACACGGTCAAGTGTATTGGCTGTTTCTCTATGATTAGTGATTTTATTCTATTTTAAAATGTAATTTATTGTGTGTGTATGTATGTATATACATACATGTGTGTGTGTGTGTGTGTGTGTGTGTGTGTGTGTGTGTGTTGAGATAGGGTCCCATTGTGTACTGGCCCTGAACTCACAGAGATCCACCTACCTTTGCCTCCTGAGTGCTGGGATTAATGGCGTGCACTACCACATTTAGTTTATTTTTTTAAAAAAAATTAAAAGACAGTTTCTCACATAACCCAGGTGGGCCTCAAATTTGCTGTGGAGCTGAAGGTGACTTAGAATTCCTGATCCTCCTGCCTCCATCTTTTCAGTGTTGGAAATGTAGGGATGTGCCACTGTGGTGGCTGGTTTTATGCCTACTTGACACAAGCTAGAGTCATCAAAGAGAAGGGAGCCTCAGTTGAGAACAATGCCTTCATAAGATTGGGGAGCAGGCGAGCCTGCAGAGCATTTTTTCTTTTTCTTTTCCTCTCCTCTTCTCTTCTCTTTTCTCTTCTCTCTCTGTCTCTCTCTCTCTCTTTGGTTTTTCGAGACAGGGTTTTTCTGTGTAGCCCTGGCTGTCCTGGAACTCACTCTGTAGATCAGTCTGGCCTCGAACTCAGAAATCCGCCTGCCTCTGCCTCCCAGGTGCTGGGATTAAAAGCGTGTGCCACCACAGCTGTGAATTTTCTTAAGTAGTGATTGATGGGGAAGAGCCCAGCACATTGTGGGTGGTGCCATCCCTGAGCTGGTAGCCCTGAGTTCAATTAAAAGGCAAGCCAACCAAACCATGGCAGCAAGCCAGTAAGCAGCAGCCCTCCATGGCCTCTGCACAGCTCCTGCCTCCAGGTCTCTGTCCTGTGTGAGTTCCTGTCCTGACCTCTTTCAGTGGTGAACAGTGACATAGAGGTGTAAGCCAGGTAACCCTTTCCTCTCCAGGTTGCCTGTGGTTGTGGTGTTTCCCCACAGCAAAGGTAGCCCTGACAAAGCTAGCCACCATGCCTGCCTCAAGACCAGTGATGCTGAACTCAGCTCGAGGCAGTAACTGAGAGCAGACAGTGAATTCGTTAGCTTAGAATATACAAGTATCCCCCAGTTTTAGGAGCCCTTGAAATTTCACTGATGTGATAGAACTGAAGATTTCATTTAATTTTTTTAAAAACGAATACAATTGTAATTTCAGTTACCAGATAGAGTTCCTGGACAGGGCAAACATGAGCTAGCCTTTGCTTCTAATGGCCCAGGAGAGTCCACACAGCTGCTGGTGTCCTTGTTATGTGTGTTTTCACAGAGAGGCCCATGGACACATCGGTGGGCGGGGAGGGTTCCAGCATGGGGTTCCTAGGGTAAGCTTGAGCTCTGAGGAGTATCCAGTGCCCTGGCACTTGGCTTCATTAGTGAATACAGGGGCCACCCTGGGAGTGTGGTGCACCGCCAGGTAAGGAGGGTACAGCTGGTCCCACTTGGCCAGCCCATCCAGGCTCGGCTGTCACAGAAGTCTGGCTCTTCCACCTTCCTTCCTGGAGGCTGCTGGGATTTTGCAGGTGTGTAGGAGGACAGGGGAGAGGTTGGTTCTGAGGAACCCCTTCTCCTGCCTTCTTCAGTGCCATGACTAGTGACCACAACTTTCTGGAATGAACCCTGGCTCTCCTGTAATTAGTACACGCTCTCAGAAATCCTGTTCACTAACAAAAGGAGGCAGGTTCAAAGAAGGGCCTGGCTGGAGATGTTTGCATAGAAATCTCTCTGTCCCCATTCCAGACCCAGGAAAACACAGGCACAAGAATTAACATGCCCCAGGCCATAGAATGAGCCTCTAAGTGGTGGAAGCAAATTTCAAATTCAGGCTTTTTAGCCTCAGTAGCACTCAGCTTGGATGTGCTGTACCCTCCTCAATATTGTCACATTGATAAAGCATATAAAACTGGGAGAAACAGCCATGAATGATGGATCACATCATACATGTTACCTATATGCAGTGGAATACTATACAGCAATGAAAAGGAACAGATGCTGGCAAGGTGCAACAACAATGGGGAGCCTCACAAGTGAAATGTTGTTTGAAAAAAATAAGCCACACTAGAGTATGGATAACCCCATTTACAGAATTATGAAAACAGGCAAAACAGGGTACTGTTGGATGCAGGCAGGCAATCAATCAGGTGTTAAAATGCCTAAGCACTTGGGAGGCAGGAGGATCTTTGTGAGTTAAAGTCTAGCTGGACTACATAGAGAGTTCATAGAGAGTTCTAGAACAGCCAGAACAGCATAAAGAGAAACACACATACACATTCTCTCTCTCTCTCTCTCTCTCTCTCTCTCTCTCTCTCTCTCTCTCTCTCTCACACACACACACACACACACACACACACACATACACACACATACACATACACATACACATACACATACACAGAGAGAGAGATTTAGAGCCAGGCAGAGTGGCCTTTATTTATTTATGTGTACACTGTAGCTGTACAGATGGCTATGAGCCATCATGTGTGTGGCTGCTGGGAATTGGACTCGGGACCTCTGCCAGCCCCGCTCACTTCTGCCCTGCTCGCTCCGGTGTAATTCACTGTAGCTGCCTTCAGACACACCAGAAGAGGGCATCAGATCTCATTACGGGTGGTTGTGAGCCACCATGTGGCTGCTGGGATCCGAACTCAGGACCTTCGGTAGAGCAGTCAGTGCTCTTACCCGCTGAGCCATCTCGCCAGCCCCAATCCCAGCACTTTGGAGCCAGAGGCAAATGAATCTCTGTGGGTTCAAGGCCATCCTGGTCTTCATAGTGAGTTTCAGGACAGTCAGAGCTACAAAGTGACACACTTGTCTAAACAAGCAACAAACAGAACCAAATAAATAAACCTCCAGAGTTCCTTACCTGAAGGCGTTGGTGAGGGCTGAGGTCACAAGCCCTGGGAGAATACTTCGGATGCCACAGGTAAGCAGCCCTGTCTTTAACCTGAGTTGTATTCATATATGGACTTTTTTGTTTTGGTTAGTATTGTTTTGTTTTGTTTTGTTTTTCGAGACAGGGTTTCTCTGTGTAGCCCTGGCTGTCCTGGAACTCACTCTGTAGACCAGGCTGGCCTCAAACTCAGAAATCTGCCTGCCTCTGCCTCCCAAGTGCTGGGATTAAAGGAGTGCACCACCACCGCCCAGCTCAGCCTCATTCTTTGAGAGAGGGTCTCTCACTGAACCTGGAGCTAGGCAGATGACAGTAGCTCAGTAACTCTGTTGTCTCTACCCCTCGGAGCCACTGGATTATAGGCTTATTTGTCTCTGAAAGAAAAAAAAAAAAAAGAATGAGGCTGAGATAGAGCAGGACACCTGACATCCTCTGGCCTGTGTGCTTTTAGGTAGATACATCCTCATATACACGTGCATAACACACACACACACACTCATGCATGCACACATGCATGCACATAAATATCCTTGACCCTGGCTTATTAAAATACAGATTTATGGGGCCCAGCTTGTTCAAATGAAGATTACCTGTCCTTATCTCAAGGGATACATATTTATACTCTCTCTATTCTCTGACCCTCCCTCTTTCCCTCCCTCCATCCGTCCTTCTCAGTTCCCCCAGTCCCTATTCCTTCCTCTCCCCTCACCCCCACACTGGTCCAGCCCAGAGGGAACAGGATGATGTGCTGCTTGTAGATGGAGAGAAAGATGCAGAGTCTGCTCAGAAGCAAACAGTGTAAAGGCCTGCTCCCAGCCCCCTAAATTCCCTTCACATCCACCTCTTGATTCCATCCCTGTTTTTTTCAATGACCTGGAGGCACAGGGCCTTGGGAAGCATCCAGCTCATGCCTCTGAGCCGTGATGGAGGCTCAAAATTATAAATCCACTAGGCACTGCACATCTGGATGGAGCATGAGCCTTGGAAAAAACCATGCCTATTGGTATCCATGGTATCTGATGCTAAGCAAAACAGTGCAAGGGTGGGATGTGGAACAGACCAACAGAATCCCTTATAAAATGTCATACTGTTTCACTGTAAGACAGTTCAGTGTGGGAGCAAATGCCTCCATAGGTTGCCCATCACTCCCGGGGTTTCCCCCACTCTTGCTTCCACAAAGTGAAGCTGTGAGCCTTCCTGACAGTCACTGTAGGATCAGCAGTCATGGTAGGATCACCCCAAAGGAATATGGGCCCACTGCTCAGGAGGCTGTGGCAGGAGGATCGCGAGTTGAAGACCAGTGTGCTACATAGCCAAGATTCCATCTCAAGAGACAGAAGGCTCAGACCATAAATAAAATAACCTTCAGGTCCCCAGGCTCACTTTTCAAGTCTCCTCTTGTTTTCTAAATATTCACGTGAACCCAAAGCATCCTTTGAGCCAGGCTCTATTTGCCATAGAAATCTCCCTGAGCGTCAGGCTCTGAGCAGGAGAGAGCTGGGGTCCTTCCCTGAAAACTGATGGGTACCGTGCTACAATGGAAGCAAAGCGGAAACCTCAGTAGCAGCTCCTCGGTAGGTGTGCAGAACAGCTCTGTGTCACCAAAGCCCCCCTGGCTTCCTCCTGGGGTGCTTCTGTGGCTGCTGGGCTGTAAGTGCCCAGGATCCAAGGGAGAAAGCAGGTGCATAGAAATCTGATGGGGTGGCCTGCAGCTTTTGCAGCCGGAGACATCCCACACTGGCTAGGCTCACCACCTAGTTCTTAGCTGGACCACGTAGCTGCCTGGGTCCCACAAAGACTTGGGACGCTTCTAAGACACAGGAAGCTCAGAAAGTTACAAAGTTCACAAGGTTGCTCCCATGCAAGAATAGAGTGTTCACCCAGGCTAGAGCCCTTTCAACAGCAACACGTGTCCAGTGAAGAAGCCACAGCACCAGCCCAGAGCCGGTCATACCTGGGAAAGCTGTGATAGGGGCAGTGGGTAAAAACATGACCTAACTCTCCCTGGGCCCAGGGCCAGGCTGGGCAGGGCAAGCTGACCCAGGAGAACCCCCTGGGGAAAATGGAGTGTGACAGTGACCCCCACACCCAGTTAAGTAGCTGGATGGAGTGTGGAGAACGCCTGGATTCTAATGGGCCAGTGTCCACCAGCCATGTTTCTATAACCAGCATTGTTCTGACAAAACAATTGTTGCAGCAATGGGATCTTTTCCTGCCAAATTGTATCCGGCTGATATCTTTATCTATTGTTTGTTTACCTTTGAGACAGTCTCACTTTGCAGGGCTGGCTGGCCTGGAACTCACTCTGAAGACCAGACTAACCTTGAATTTGCTGAGATCTGCCTGCTTCTGCCACCCCGCTGGTGGCACACACTTGTAATCCCAGTACTGGAGAGATGGGGATAGATAAGTCCCTAGGACTCTCCTGTCAGGCAGCCTAGCAAGTCCCAGACTAGTGAGATATAGTGCCTTCTGAAAAACATGCAGATGGTGCTTAAGGGACAACACTGAAGATTGTGTTCTGCCCTCCACATGTACATGCGTGCACATACACGTACCTGTGTACACACATATGAACATGCATATGCATGCGTACAGACATCCAAAGAAAGTATCCTGAAAGTACTCCTGGGAGCCATAAATAAGACTGTGAGATGGCTGGTGAGATGGCTCAGTGGGTAAGAACACTGACTGCTCTTCCAAAGGTCCTGAGTTCAAATCCCAGCAACCACATGGTGGCTCACAACCACCTGTAATGAGATATGACGCCCTTTTCTGGTGTGTCAGAAGACAGCTACAGTGTACTTATGTATAATAATAAATAAATTTTTGGGCCTGAGCAAGCAGAATTGACCGGAGCAAGCATGGCAAGACTGTGAGAAATAAGCCTGGGGTTGAGCCAAAGCTCCTCCACTGTTGGATAGCTTTCAAGGCTCTGGAAATGTTATTCAGGTTGTTAGAGTGAAATAGTCTTCATTCTACATTACCGTCATGATAGGCAAGATGTAACCTGGGGGGGGGGGGGGGGGGGGAGGCGCTAGAGAGATGGCTCAGTGGTTAAGAGCACTGACTGCTCTTCCCGAGGTCCTGAGTTCAATTCCCAGCAACCACATGGAGGCTCACAACCTTCTGTCATGGGATCTGGCGCCCTCTTCTGGTAGATCTGAAGAAAGAGTACTCATATACATAAAATAAATAAATCTTAAAAAAAAAAAAGATGTAACTCTGGCCCAATAATGGCACAACTGTTATGGTGCAAACAACTGCTTCTTTTTTTTTTTTTTAAGATTT
>NW_022196905.1:233797354-233834209 GCF_008632895.1 Mastomys coucha
ATGAGTACACTGTAGCTGGACAGATGGTTGTGAGCCACCATGTGGTTGCTGGGATTTGAACTCAGGACATTTGGAAGAACAGTCAGTTCTCTTAACCTCTGAGCCATCTTACCAGCCCAAACAACTGCTTCTGATTGACTCTTAAGGCCTGCTCCCCAGGAGGGAACTCACATCTGGTACTATCAGTCTGGGTACAAGCTGGGGAGATCATAGGCCCCCATGAAGAAGTAACTACTGTTGTGTTGTTAAATGGGTGAGACACACCTGTCAAATTGCCCCGAGAGCATCTGTGTCTATATCCATAAACTTGCTGCTGTTGGCCTCTGTCCTAGAAAGGAATCCTCCCCCCTCCCCCAGTCCCCAATGGGCAGTGATTACCGCGGAGACCACCAACACGCACAGTCATGCTGCTAGGAAAAAATGATTCTTGCTAGAGTATAAGGAACCAATCTTCAGTCATAAATAAATATCAAACATCTGCATCACCCTCTCCAAGGCCCAGGGAACATTGTAGAAGATGTGGTGGAAAGAACCTTAAGAGTCAGAGACAGGGGAAGGGAGTCATGTGGCTACTTCTGCTGTGTAGAAACATACTTCTCAAAGGGAAGTAAGACACTCTGTAAAACTTAAGAAGTTAACAAAATTTAGGGTGCGCAGGAAGCCTACCAAAGTCACAAGGTTGGAAAGACCACTGGCCAGGGTTATATGAGCAGTAACCAACTGCTGGGGAAGAGACTTCCTGGAGTAGCCTGTATGTGAAAGCCAGCTCCTGCAGGGCAGCCTCTGGGAGGTGTCACCATGCCAGGCGGGCCCTGCAGTGCTCCAGGCTGCCTGGGTCCTCTCTGCTCCTGCGACCTCTCACCTATACACCCTGTAAGTAAACCTAGCAAACCCAGTGGTTCAGCAAACTGGACCTTAGGGAAGCATTTCCTCAAGCTGTTGTCAGTCCCCCCATCTAGGATTAACAGATGTTCACATCTCCCTAGAGTAACTCATACCGTACAGCAATCTGCACTACTAAGTGGCCAGGGCATGGTACAGCAATAGGCTCTGAAATATGACTGACGGAAAGACATGGGCACGTTTCTACTGCGGTTCCCTTCTATTCTAGATGCTGTGTGAGCAGGCATCTGAAGTGGATTTATGGTATGGTAAGTCTTGTTTGATCTTCCAGCAGAAGCCTAAGGGTTTATGTGTGCCCTAGCCAGGAGAGCTACACAGCCTTTATGAGCTTTTTGATGTCTGTATAGGTCCGTGGATTGGGATAGCCCCAATTTTTGTCCTTCCAGACATACTCTTGAAGGTACCTCATGAAGAGCTATGAAGGCCATGTTGCAATGGGGGCTGGAGAGATGGCTCAGTAGTTAAGAGCACTGATTGCTCTTCCAGAGGACCCAGGTTTGATTCCCAGCACTCATATGGCAGCCCACAATCACCTGTAACTGTATTTCCAGAGGATCTGATGCTCTTTTAGATATACACACAGGCAAAACACCTAAACACATAAAACAAATACATTTGACAAAGTATGCGGTGGTGGAAGACTGTGCCTGTTGTACGGTGTCGAACATGCTACTGTGTGGTTCAAGGTTTGTCCCATCCTAGGTGAGCCTCAGAGCTGAGTGTGACCTTGGGCCTCCCCTCCAGAGGGCTGGGAGTATTAGGATTGACCATATGGTTTGATTTTTATGTGGTGCTGTGGCTCAAATCCAAGGCTTTGTGCAAACTAGCAGACTCTACCAACTGAGCTGTAGATCCCTAGCCCCTGTTCACCATCTTAATACCCTAGCTCTAGGCCTCCCAAACCCCAGGATGACAGTGAGAATTTGAGCAGGCTGCTGCTGCTGTTGGTCCAGCTGCAGGATGGGCATCTGTCTTATATGAATCTGAATACAGAATGGGAACCAAGTCTGCATCACACTTCATTGGAATTTGCCATGGGATACACTCCCTCTTGATCCATCTGTGAAACACAAACTTCTATGTATCTGCTTTCTACCCTCAGCCTCAGAGTTCAGGTAACATGTGGTTACTGCCAAGGCCAAGCCAAGTCTAGTCCTTGAGGCAGGGGAATGCCAACACAGGAGTACCACAGGACTTTCATTAGGTGACCTGGGTCCTCACACTTCTCTGTCACTATTAGAGTGGCTTCAATGTCTTCATAAGTAGAACAGGAGTGCAGGTTATTTATTCTGTGACTCCAAAAGGTTTTCGCTAAATCCATTGCATGTCTAGGGAAACTGTTCAAACCCCTGGCAGAGTTTCAGGAAGTCAAGTCTAGTGCTACCAGCCAGCTTCTAGGCTGGCCACATATGAAGCAGTCATTGAGCTAATGAAGGCCATGATAGATTTCTGATCCCCAGACTGAGCCACTGGGACAGCTGCATGCCAATTACAAACTGTCGTTTAGAAGGTACCTTCTATTAAAACATGACTTCCTAAGGTGCTCTGGTGCAGTGCAGCCCTGCCTGCCCAGGGGGCCCCAGACCAGGCCTCTGCTCCCAAGGTCCCCCCTTCCCCTGGCTTCCCAATTAGTAATCGCCTGTCATCTTCCTTCTGAATTGAACCAAAGTCAAGGGCCACGTTGTGGTTGAAGCCACTGTTCCGCTGGCCTGGCTCCAGCCTAGATAATATCCGTTTTCCTCAGCATCCCCCACTTCCTCTCCGATGGGTATGCAGAGGATCAGGGAAGTCAGCAGCTGCCTCAGCACCCTTTAGAGGCTGGTGAGGTAATCCCCAGTGCCGGCTGACAAGGCCCTCAGGGTGAAAGGGGCTGTGTGTGTGGAGGAGAGAGTCTCACTGTTTCTCTCAGTCTCCAGGAGCACTTCACTGGTGTCCT
Organism: Mastomys coucha; assembly: GCF_008632895.1. Lineage (NCBI taxonomy): Eukaryota > Metazoa > Chordata > Mammalia > Rodentia > Muridae > Mastomys > Mastomys coucha. Next base: position 233,800,194 of record NW_022196905.1, read on the forward strand.
GGCACTGAGAGCAGGAGAAAGGCTACCCCAGACTTCCTTGCTTCTACAAAAGAGTCTTTCACTCCAAAGCAGGCACAGACTACAGTGAAGATTTCAGCACAGTGGCAGGCAGGAAGCCCTGTTGAGGTCGCTCAGCACCCCACTCCCACCTTATTTCAGGGATTCCTTCTGTAGAGGGGACAGGCACATGGCATCTTATTAAGTAAGAAAGAAAGAAGGAAAGGAAGGAAGGAAGGAAGGAAGGAAGGAAGGAAGGAAGAAAGAAAGAAAGAAAGAAAGAAAGAAAGGAAAAAAGGAAAAAAGAAAGACAGACAGACAGACTGGGAATCCTGGCTAACTGAACAGTCACCTGAGGGTCGTTCAAGATGCTGAACTGCCAGGGATTCTCAAGACAGGGTTATAGCTGTGGATGGTGGCTCTGGCTGGCTTGGTGACCCAAAAGGGGACATCATGACTGTCACATAAAGTAACAATGGGACACCTCTTGCTCCCTGACCTCAGAGATATTTTCTCAGAGCATCTTAGAGGCCAAGTATGTTGGCAAAGGGTGTCCCTGCCTTTTAAATTTCCCAGAAAGTAAAACTGTAATGAGCTATTTCAGAATCTGTTTTCACCTTCAACCAAAATCAAAATGGCTCAGGGAATGACACCCAATCCAGAGGAATGGAGACCAGTGTCTGGCGTGGCTTTCTGTTCCTTTTAAGACTTGGACATTTATATTACAGAAATATTTCCTTCAAAATGTGGGTTAGCATTAAAAAAGTAGGCAAGCAGCTCTGTCCCCGCCCTCCAGGAAGCATGTCCAAAGGGTTACATACAGAGCAGTGAGAACACGCTCCAGTCTGAACCAGTGAGCTGGCTCAGCAGGTGACCAGGTGACAGCACAGCCTGACCATCTGAGTTCCATCCCCTGAGCTCATGGTGGAAGAATCAACTCCCCAAAATGGTCCTGTGAGGGCCACATGCATGCTATGTGCAACATTAATTGGGGGGGGGGGGTAATGTTCATGACAAGGTTTCTCTGTACAGTACTGGCACTCGATCTGTAGACCAAGCTGGCCTCAAACTTAGAGACCTGCCTGTGCCTTTCAAAAAACAAAACAAAACACAAAACCAAAACTCTTGGGAGATAGTTCAGCAGTAGACACTTGCTGCCAAGCCTGACTACTTGACTTAAATACCAAGACCCACAGTGAGGAAGGAAAGAACTGACTCCTAAAAGTTGTTTTCTGACCTCCACATGTATACCCTACCATAAATGATAAATGTAATCTTTAAAAAAATGTACTTTGTCAGGGATGGTGGCACATACTTTTAATCTCAGCACTGGGATGGCAGAGGCAGGCCAATCTGTGAGCTCCAGGCTAGCCTGGTCTAGTGAGTTCCTGGCAGTCAGGGCTATGTAGGGAGACCTTTTCTCAAACAAACAAACCTAAAACAATATTTTTTTGCAAATTTAATTGTGGGGCAAAAATTGGGTCCTGCGTCCGGCCCAAGGCTTGGCTGCTGGGTGAGGTAGATGCGGGAAGTTTTGACTGCCTGCACCCCCACAACACTGCTGGGTGGGCGTTGGGCTATGTGAAGTTCCAGGATCATGTTCCAGGGGTGGGGAAGGTGCAGTTTGGGGTCCCCACAGAACCTGCCGGAGTCGGGCTCAGACTCTCAAGCACCACAGATGCCTCTGGATGCCTTGGAAAAGCCAGTTCTGGGGTCCCTGGGCCACACAGAGGCCAGGGACATCAGGTTCTGAGTCCCGGACACTTAAGACGCTGTTGGATGTTGCGGAAGAGCTGAGAACAGACTTTAGCCTGGGGCCTAGGGGAAAAGGGTAGGAGAGAGTTCTGGTAGGTTACCGTGGGGATGAGAGTCCTTGTCTGCCTGGTGGGCAGCTCAGGTTGGTAGAAGCCATGGCTGGAGAGTGGGGAGGCCTCCTGGCAGGAGGTTATATGGCTCCTTAGAGGAACACCTGCTCCATTGCTCCAGCATGGTGGTCCAGATGAGAAGAAGCAGTCCATGGTTTTAAAGTGTTTATTGTAGAAAGGCAGAGAGAGGGAGAGAGTAGGGAAGTAGAAGCCAGCCATGGCCACGTGGAGAGAGGAGGGAATAAAAGAGGGAGGAGGGGCAAACAGACACTTTTATAATGGGCCTGGTCTACCTGGCTATTGCCAGGTAACTGGGGGTGGAGTCCAGACAAAATACCAGGAGCTTGGAGCATTTCTGCATGACTGATGGCCTCACACCTCTGCAGGGGTGAGGGGTAGGTGGGGGGGTGGGCACAGGCTATGGGTGACTGTAGTTGTGTCAGGAGCCAGAGGCCCAGGAGGTGTGGCCGAACACCTGCTGTCCCTTAGGGTCATCAGGTTTCAAGGCCTGTGCTCTACTGGGGACCAGGGTGTCTGTACCATGACCTCAAGGGTATTCTACTAACTTCAGGAATACAACAGGGATCTGGCAAGTCCTTAATCTGGGGACTTGCCCCTGAAGGAGAATTCAACTGAGAACCATGAAGAGGGCTATAAGGACGCCTTCAAAAGTGTGTAAGAACAATTTAAGTTAAATGCCATTCATTATGTGTCAAACTGACTTTACAACCCACCCTCTAGTAAGGTGACTCTCCTGGTGACATCCTCCTGGCTGCATTCTCTCCCAATAGCTCATCTGGAAGGTGCTCTGGTCAGTGCACATAGACCTATCCTTTACTGCAAATGGTTGTACTGTCATAGCAAAAAGGAACAAGCAACAATCATATAAAAAAGTAGAGATAAATTTACAAACCAAGAATATAGCATTTTATTCATTTTCAGATTATGTGTATTACACAACATATACATATATTTAGATAATATATAAAAGAAAGAATAAACTATACGAAGAAATATTGGTCTGAATCTGCCTTGTAGGACGTCTTTAATTCTTCCGTTTGGTGAGCGTGTCTCTCACATGCCAGGGCAGGCAGCACAGGAAACCCCAGCACTTGTGTGTCACTCAAAGCTCTGCTTTTCTCCACTGAACTTAGAATGCAAGGAACACAACTGTGGCATGGTCACTGGTGTCCACGACAAGGACACAGTAGTCAGTGAGCCATAGCACAGTGGATTATTTAAATGTTTTTGCATGGTCTCCATGTAGTTTCCTTTTTAAACTAAGACTCACATCCAGAGTCTATTCCCCTTAGTTGCTGTCCAGTTATTGCTGAAGGAGAAAAGCAGAAACAAGCAGTCAGTTTCAGCTATTAGATAACTGAAGGTCAGTCCCACCAGTCCCCTGATACCCGAGTGGACACCGGGCTGTGGGGACACAAGCATGGCTGGAGCAGGCATACACACAACATGTCTACAGTTGTATATCACTTGCTCATTAGCTTGACAAAGGATTGGATGGAGGGCATTCCTCCAAAAAGAACTGTGAGCAAGAACTAGGAAGCCTAGTTCCCTGAGAGGGAAGGGGCGATGCACTGTGGTGGCATCAGGAACAGAACAGTCCACAGTTCACCCTGACCTGGAACTGCCACGCTGTAAGGAAGACTAGGGCAACTTCCAGTGCCAACCCAGCCAGGCCAGCTTTTGGTCAAGGGCATGTCCTAGGCCATGGCTCCCCATGCCTACCCCCGCCCCCAGGCTTCCTTAAGTAAGGGTGTCTTACTTTGGCCTTGTTCTGAACTGGTAGATATAGTTTGAACTCTGCTGGCAGCTCATCTTCTGAGTAGAGTCTGTCTGAGAAGTAAACCCTTCGGATCCGACAGTTTGCATGGATCTGTGGAGACAAGACTCATTTTCACAGGCTAAATACAACTGTTTCCTCTTTTCCTCATTCTCTCAGAAGCCTTCTCATGGTACTCTAAAAACTTCATCTCTATTAGCAAACTGGCATTGCCCTGGGTGGATTCCAACAGTAGGAGGATTCAGGGGATGGAGAGATGGCTCCCTGGTTAAGATGACTTGGGTTTGATTCCCAGAATCCACACAATGGCTTACAACTATCTGTGACTTCAGTTCTAGGGGATCTGACACCCTCTTCTGACTTCCTCGGGTACCAGGCATACATGTGGTACATATACATACATGGAGGCAAAATATTCATTCGTGTGTTTGTCTGTATGTGTATAATCCAAAGGGCTGGAGAGTTGGTTCAGTGGTCAAAGCACTTGTTGCTCTTGTAAAGGATCCGGTTCAGTTCCCACACAGTAGCTCACAACCATCCCTAACCCCTGTGGATAGTTTCTCAGTAGCTAATAGTTTGGTTTTTTTTTTTTTTTTCAAGACAGGGTTTCTCTATGTAGCCCTGGCTGTCCTTGAACTCAGAAATCCGCCTGACTCTGCCTCCCAAGTGCTGGGATTAAAGGTGTGTGCCACCACTGTCCAGTTTTTCTGGACCTTTTTGAGGCTAAAATCTCCTGAACAATACCTTGGGAACTTTGGCTAGAAGCTTCACACTGTTCTGCTACATGGGCCATAAGCCAGCCAGCTAGCCCCAGTATGGGACTCCCTGTGTGGAGGGCACAGTACCTGCACTCTCAGGGTCTCGATGTAGTTTGTGCCATATGCCCGCCGGGTGAAATCAGATAAGTTGAACTGAATCTGGTTCCAGCCATCATCCAGCCGCATGGGCATGGTACAGATGAAGGGCTTGACTCGAGTGGTACTCTGGTAGTTACTTGCTCGAAACCTTCGACGAACGTTTTTGTCATCTAGTACCTGCAACACCCAGAGGAGGGTCACACTAGTTCCATGTTCTCAAGCCCAGAAGAACTGTTAAGACAAGAACCCGAGCCTCCACAGCCTGATTTCCAATGCCAAACGCCAGGGAGAATCAACTGGCCAGAGACAGGTCACAACTGGTGACAGATGGCCCGGAAGTAGCAAGTTTATATTATTTGTTGTCAAGACAACAGCTGCTGCTATGACATATGACACAGCTTGCGGGCTCTCAGACCATAGAATGATTTCATATTTCTTCCTACTAAAAGCTCAAAGATACTAAAACAGAAATAACCACTCAATATTAAATATTTCCTCCCCAAATGGACCTGTTAATCTTTAAGCTTTGAACTTTTGTAGCTACTGATTAGATTTTCTGGGTGCTATTTCTTTCAAAACCCCACAATAAAACTTTGAGAGCAGCACTGAGCTTTAGCAGAGGCAGCAAAGAGCACACACCAAAGGATAACAGGCAGCCTGAGGTTGGTTCTACACTCACCTGTACTTCAAAGGTAAAATACTTCTTCAAGTTTTTGATGATCATGACAAGGAAAGGCAGTTTAATCCCCAGTGTCTTCTTAGGGTCCGCAGGACATGTGATGTATGTGGTACTGTTGGCAGAAACACCAGGGAATGGATTACTTGTCTTTCTTCCTTTGTAGTGTGTATAATACCACACAGTCCAAGACTAAAATAAAAACTAGAAAATAGATCTAAAGGACTTAGCTTTATCACCTAATAAATCCCTTAACAGTTCAATTAGTGAACATTTTTAAAAATATATCAAGGCTGGCAAGATAGATCAGTGGGTAAAGACCCTTGCTGCCAAACCTGATGACCAGAGTCTGAGCCCTAGGACCCACACGGTAGGAGAAAACTCTGACCTCCAAACACAGACCATGGCTTGAGCACCATTCTGCGTTCCCCTTATACCCATTCAAAATAAGTAAAATAGTTAAAATGTCAAGTGTGGTAATGTGCAGGATTTCTGGAGGCCGGGAGATCAAAGCAGCTTGGACAATATAAAGAGAGCATATCTTTAAAAACAAAAAACCAAAACCAACTGAAACAAGCTGTGTGTGGTAGCTCACATCCTTAATCTCAGCACTTGGGAGGTAGAGGCAGGCAGATTTCGGTCTACAGGACTACATGGTGAGTTCAAGGACAGCTAGAGGTATATTGTGAGACTCTTATCTTGAGAAAAACCAAAACCAAAGAAATAACCAAACAAAAAACGCAAACCCAAACCCACTCAAATAAAAGCCTGAGACCAACAATAAAGTATCTAAAAAACAAAGCCTGGGAAATTTTTCCAGTAAAATAAGACTTCATGGCTGGCAAGATGGCTCAGCGGGTAAGAGTACTGACTACTCTTCCAAAGGTCCTGAGTTCAAATCTCAGCAACCACATGGTGGCTCACAACCATCTGTAATGAGATCTGACACCCTCTGCTGGTGCGTCAGAAAACAGCTACAGTGTACTTATATACAATAATAAATCTTTGAGTGGAGCCGGCAGGGTTGACCAGAGTGAGTGAGGTCCTACAAAATTCAATTCCCAACAACCACATGAAGGCTTACAACCATCTGTACAGCCACAGTGAATTAATAAACATAAAATAAATAAATCTTAAAGAAAAATAAGAAGACTTCAGTTCTTGTCTAAGGGACATATGAAAGGACAGATCAAAAAAATTGGGGTATTGAAAACCACAGGGGCCACAGCGGGGTGGTCAGGGCAGCACTGAGCAGTAATACACAGCTGTTTGCTGTGCTGGGCATGGGCTAAGTGCTGTATCTAAGCTTTGCACTAACCCTGCAGGAAAACACTTCTATTTTGCGATGAGGAAACTAAAGTTAGAGATCAAGTAAATTGCCTGAGAAAAGCTGTAAGTGGTATAGGAGATCCACAGACAGCCTGATTCTGCAGCCTGTTAGACACTGAAGTGAACTGCCCTCCTGCTATATGTAACAGATAGATAACAGAGCTGGCAACCTACCTGACATTTGTCCCTTCAATCTCTAGCACCAGGGACTGGATGTCATTGTCGGTGATTCTTTTGATATGGCCATTCCGTACCTATAGGGGTGAAAATCCATCAGTGTGGCAGTTTTTTGCAACAGCTTCATAAAAATTCTGAAGGTTGATCGAGACCATTTGAGGAAAAATGGCCCAAGACTCGCTACATACAAGTTGGCAACAACATGTCAAAGCCTGTGTATAAGGGAGTACCCCTGTACCTGCTGTTTGGAATAAATTCCTTCCTGATTCAGATTCACCTAACATATACTCTCTACTCTGTGTCAGCAAAGTTCATACAGAGTATTACTCAACCCCACAGCACAACAAGAAGAACGTTAAGTGGTCAGAGTCTCATTCACAGATATGAATGTAGTACCTAAGGACTGTAAATGGCATGTCCTAAGTAGGAGACTAGGTTTCCTAGGCCTTCCACTAACCATAGTGTAGCTGTCTTCTGCTATTTTGTGGGTTCTTCTTTCTTCCACTCTTCTTCACCTCCTTTTTCCTACCCTTCAACCCCCTAACACTAAATAGGAAAGAAAGAAGGAGAGAGAGATCTGAATAAAGTCAGAAAGGGGGGAGATGTTATCAGTAGACTAATTCCTGCTGATTAGGAGCATCAGTGCCTTGTGACCAGTTTGATCTTCACCATCAGGATATCTAATTTCTTGCTGCTTCTTTACACATGACTACTTAATAAACTACAACCAACAACCCACCCACAGTCCACCTTTCAGGGTCCTAGTATTTATATATCCTCTGAAAAGACCCTAGAATTTCTAACATTACACAACTTCAGAAACTGCAGCTGGCAAAATCACAGCCCTGCTAGAGCACTAGACAAATCATAGTCAGCTGCTAGGGACAATCTGAAGCAGCCCCATATCCCAGACATGAGATTAAAATGAAAACATATTCACATAATATTTCTGTGTTTCTCAAAGAAACCAAAACTCAAAGTTACTACAACATAGCTTCTTTGTCCTCAAAGATTAATAAACTAGTGTCAGCTGGGCAAGATGATACATGCCTTTGATCCCAGCACTCCAGAGGCAGAGACAGGTGGATCACTGTGAGTTTGAGGCTGGCCTGGTCTCTATAGTGAATTATAACACAGCTAAGGCTATGGAGAAAGACCATGTCTCAAATGCACACACACGCACGCACGCGTGCACACACACACACACACACACACACAGGTCACTAAGAAGGAAAGTAGCAAAGGAAGAACGAGACCTGTATTTCCAAGCCTCACCTGTTGGTGTACACTTCTAATCTAACTAACAGTAACCTAAAGTAGGGGATTGCTGTGGGTTACAAAGCAGCCTGGGCTACACAGAGACTTTGTCTCAAAGAAAGTGTGTGTGTGTGTGTGTGTGTACATGTGTGTGTGTGTTCCTTGAGTTTATTCCTACTTTTTCCTCTAACTTCTTTTATATAATTTTCTCAAGTATAAGTTCAGGTTTTTCCCATATCATGTACAGACATTCATTTTCAGGCAAGTGATGTCTCCATTTTCTGATTTACTTTCTTGGTTTATATTCTCTAGCCAGCATAATTTAGCACTTCATACATATACAGATATATGTATTATACAGAATATGAGGATCCCGCATTAAATATGAATCCCTTTTCTCAGACATTTCTGAGTACTAAATCCAAAGCAGCTAATATGCACAAGAGACATAGGGCTGAATGTTCTAACGCAGAAAAGATCAAGCAGGTATGCGAGAGGCTGTAGGAGAAAGAAAACAGGTCTTCTGGGTACTAAAAATCAACAAACAAACAAACAAAAACAAACGATGACAGTGCTGATCCAGGCATTGGTATTGCACACCTTTACTCCCAACTCGGGAGGCAGAAGCAGGTGGATCTCTGTGAGTTCGAGGCCAGCCTGGTCTACAGAGCGAGTTCCAGGACAGCCAGGGCTACACAGAGAAACCCTGTCTCAAAAAACCAAAACCAAAAAAAGGGAGGGGGGAGGGAAAGAGTTGGCCCCACAATCAATGACTCAACCTCACTGATTAAAGCTCCTTGTTCTTGTTCATTAATCAGCCTGGTGATTACAATTTTATTTTCTGTTAGATTTGCATATAAGGAGGGCACTGTGGAGTCTGACAATACTTTTCCAACACAGACTATTAAAAATACTGCTCTGTACGCTCTATCAATGAGTCCAATCTAAATCTCCCCCATCACGTGTGGTGTCTCCCAGGTGACATCTGTGAGGCTCAGCCAAGAATAGATCAAATGCCACCCATCCTTAGGATCCTCTTCAGCACTCAGTTGTGTGTGAGGCATAAGCTAAGTGTTCAAATATGTGCTGACTCTGGAATCTGTCACCCTAAGAGCTGGCACATCTCAATAGGTTCAAGGAGGGTTTTAAACATTCCTGGATAACATATCGACTGTAGACTATTATAGGAAGCTGGAGATCATGAGAGCGTCAGAAAGCACATGAAACTAGTGGCATGAAGAATGCTTCTTACAAAACACCCTTTGGTGCCATTTTCAGGCACAGAATGCTGGGCTAGATGGGCCTCTCATCTCTGCCAATGAGGAGCAATTCTTGGGTTGTCAAGACACAAATGTCACATTGAAATGCTTCTCAACAAAGCTGGCCACATTCAATGCCCTCCTGCTCTGAATTCTGGGCTACTTTCCAACAGAGATTAAGAGTACAAAGGCTCAAGTCTGTGTAGAACATGCCAGCACTGCCCACCTCCTTCCCCAGTACTCTCAACCAAAGTAGCAATATTTCTCCTGTATTTTCTGTAGAAAATCAGGCAACTTGTTGAAGGAAGACTGTCAAGAAGTTATTTCCAAATGGTGTGATATAGCACACTGAGAAGAGCTGGGAACATTCCAATAAAATGCTGTATTCATTTTATAACATACACTAGTTATTTCCAATAACACATGCATTCCTTCTTTAAAAAAAAAAGGCAGCTACAGGAGCAGTGAAATTCAATGGACTAAGAAGTAATTAGGCTCTCAAGTCTACTACTGCTAAAAGGCAACTGTTGCTACTTATCCAACATTGTTTCAAATCACGGCCTCAGTCCTAACAATTCCGAAAAGCTCTCCCTCCTTCCAGAGTCAACAAGAGGTCTTCCCAGCTCAGAAAGCAAGGCCAGAACTCATAGGGAGGAAGTGGCCTTCTGCCTTTCTAAGTTTACAGCTTTGCAAGTCTTATCCACCAAGTAAGTCCTGACAAAGGGAACATTGGCTTCCAAAGCTGCAGAGGCCAACAGAGGGAGCTAGAATACACTCTAGTATTCCTAGGCCTCTCCTTGGCCTGATTTGTTAATGAATTACCATTCCCCCTTATAAGGCCCCTTTGAAAGGGTTGGAAATACAAACACGCAGGAAAAATGGAGTGGGGGCAGATGATGATCGGGGATGCGAGCATACAAGGACAGGAGACTTCCCAAAGCCTCTTCTCTAAGGCTCTGGAAGAAGGGAGTGGTTCTTGGGGCAGGATTTCCACCCCTCCCCTCTAAAAATGACTACATTAAATTACACAGGCCGAGCTGTGGTAGTACACGGATGGAAACCTAGCACTTGCAAACTAGGATGGTCTCAATGTTTTGAGGCTAGCCTGGTGTACATAGCAAATGTCAGGCTAGCTAGTGCTATATAGTAATCACCTGTCTCCAACAAAAACAAAACGAAACAGAGCAGGCTAACACTGCCTTTCAGGAAGTGACCCCATCCTCTGTGGTAAGATGAATGTCCCCAGAAAGTGTCACCTCCCTTTCCACAGTCCAGAGTTCACTGGGTATGCCTGGCCTTCGGAGGAAGATAAAATGCATTTGCTGGCATTTAGAGCTCAACGTTTCACTTTACTTCTTCCTCTAATTAGCTTATGACATTAATTCCTTCATGCTATATGCTGATAATCAGAGTGTGGCCTATGAACATTTTCTTGCTATACTATCCTTTCACTAATACTGAAAATTATGGACTGAAGAGAGGGCTTATCAATTAAGAGCACTTGCTGATCTGGCAGAGGAACCAAGGCTTGGTTTCTACCACTCATATGTGGCTCCTAACCATGTTACTACAGTTCTGGGAATCTGATGTGCTCTTCCAGATTCTGCAGGCACCTGAACTCACTTGGTAAGCATAAATACAACCAGGTGTGTGCACATGACTACACACACACACACATAGATCCATCACTCTTTAAAGTTAGTGTGATGAAGATGCACTGCTGGATGTCTGCTGTGTGCTTCCAGAGAAGTTTAATGAAAAAAGACCCACCCTGTATGTGGATGGTATCAATCCATCTCCTGTTCTGACTCCATCATTGAATAAAAAGAAGAAAAGATGTGGGCCGGAGAGAGATGGCTCAGTAGTTAAGAGCACTGGCTGTTCTTCCAGAGGCCTTGGGTTCAATTCCTGACACCCACATGGCCGCTCACAACTGCGTGTAACTCAGGTTTCAGGGTATCTGGCATCCTCACACAGACATGCAAGCAAAACACCAAATGGATATAACCAATGGACATAAAATAAAGATAAATAAAAATTTTAAAAAGTAAAAAAGTAGCTGGGCAGTGGTGCGCATGCCTTTAGTCCCAGCACTTGGGAGGCAGAGGCAGGCAGATTTCTGAGTTCGAGGCCAGCCTGGTCTACAGAGTGAGTTCCAGGACAGCCAGGGCTACACAGAGAAACCCTGACTTGAAAAACAAAAACAAAAACAAACAAACAAAAGGGTAAAAAAGTAATGCAAGATTAGTGTCAAAGTTCTCTGCTCAATGATTCCTGGTCATCATTGATGTGGCGTCCCAGTTGCCTGTCCCTGTTACCACAAACAGGGTAATATCTTTCTCCCGACTATCTCCTCCTTAGACTAAGAGCCAAAAATAACTTTCTTACCTGAAGTTGTTCTGTCACAGCAGCAAAAACAACAACAAAATTAGTATCAGCATGCAAAGTAACAGGTTTAACAGGCACAGGGCTGCGCTTTGGAGATTGAGGTAGGAAGGCTGCTACAGTTTGTGGTTACCTTAGGCTAACTCCAGATCAGCCTGGCTACATTGTTAAGACCTGAGCTTGAATCCTCAGCATCCACATAAAAGTTGGACAAGGCACGGGGCAGTGGTGACGAACGCCTTTAATCCCAGCACTTGGGAGGCAGAGGCAGGCGAATTTCTGAGTTCCAGGCCAGCCTGGTCTACAGAGTCAGTTCCAGGCCAGCCAGGGCTACCCAGAGAAACCCTGTCGCGAAAAACCAAAAAAAAAAAAAAAAAAAAAAAAAAAAGGGCAAGGCAATGCACTGCCTATAACCCCAGCACTGTGAGGTGGGGATCTGGGTTCAATGGCTAACCAGCTTATGTCTACCTCCAGCCTCCACAAGCAAACACATCAGCACATACACTCCACACACAACTACCCATAAGCATTCAAAAAAAGGAAAAAAATGAATGGATTTCATAATGACATATGTAAATGTCATATGTATCTATATTGTATCTCCCTCAACCCTGTGAACCTTGACACCTGTTATCCTACACAGGAAGCATGTGGGGGCTTTTGAATCCAATACTGGCATTAGAGATGAGAATGATCTCCAGCATTCCAGACACCAAAGGAGCAAACCTTAAGCTCATCTCACAGTCCTTCGCCCAGGCTTTTCATGGTTGCTGGGCAACTAATAAAGAACACTGATTTTTTTTCCCCTTCTTAGTGTAAGCCCCAGGGAGGAGGGTCAAGATGAGGGAAAAATAATACTACAGGGATAGGGAGGAAGCTGGCCAATTTCCACAGTTCTTCAGAGTGATTCAAAAATAACACATTAGCTGTACCATTCCCATTCTGCCCCCTCCCCCCACTTTTCATTTTCTGGCTCCACTCACTCATTCTGCAGCTGAACCCTCAGCCATCTGGCATGTCCTCTCAATGACACATGTCCCAATTTACATTAAGCCCCTAAAGCTGTCCACTGCAGCAGGAAAGTATCTGCCCCAGGGCCAGGGGCCTGGCTCCAAGTCAGAAATAGGCAGAGGGAGCCCTCTGTGGGAAACTGTGGTCAAAGCTCAGACTCAAGGAAGTTTGGGCTACTCTCCATTTGCAGTACATTTTGGAACTGACAAGCAACTCCAGACATATGCAAACGATCCCTTTAGCTAACCTGGGCACCACAGTGTGTCTTTCTCTTGCACGCAGCTTTCCTTCCTTCTTTCCTTCCTTCCTTCCTTCTCTCTCTCTCTCTCTCTCTCTCTCTCTCTCTCTCTCTCTCTCTCACGCTCCCTCTTTTTTCTTTCTCTCTTGCCCTCGCTCACTTTCTCTCTCCCTCTTTCTTTTGAGACCTGGTTTCTCTGTGTAACCCTGGCTGTCCTAGAACTTATTCTGTAGACCAGGATGGCTTCAAATTCAGAGATCCACCTGACTACCAGGATTAAAGGTGTGTAGGAGCACCACCTTGCTATTAGTGTTTCCTGAAAGGGTACAAGTAAATGGAACTCATTGTTTTCATTCTGTTCCAGTAAAAGCTATTATTCATAAAAATAATGACTGAGCCTGGGAAAGTGAAAATCATTTTACTCTTTCCAAAGGCACTCAATTAATTCCATTCATGGAGGCTAGATAGATTTAGCACTTATCAACAAGGTTTATCAATTTAAAAGTTAAGGTCTAGGGTCAGCAAAGTGGCTCATTAGATAAGCCAGCCAAGTCTGATATCTTGAGTTCAATTCTTGGACCCACATGGTGAAAGGAAAGAAATGACTCCTACAACTTGTCCTTTGACTTCTATGGACACGGGTAAGAACATGTGCGTTGCGCGCACTCACACTCAAGCACACACACAAACACATGCACACACAATAAACAAAAATGTAGTGACTTTTTTTTTTAATTCTGTAAAGGTACTTTATTTTTCCTTAAAATAAGAAATGAGGACCCGCTCATTATGACTACTTAACAAGATCAACAAAGACTCTGATATAGTCACATTCCATGGAGAAACATCAGCAGCTGGGAGAGAGGAAGAGAGAGCAGGACTCACAAATCAGTCCTATGAGCTTCCAGTACAGCAGCAAAGAGGACTGAAGCTCATGCAGTGCAGTGCAGGATGAAGAGCATTCTTATTTTTATTTTTGTTTTGTGACAGTACCTCACTAAGTAACCCTAGCTAGGACTTGCTATTCACCTGGCTAGACTCAAACTCCCAGAGACTCATCTGCCCTTGCCTCCTGAGTGCTGGGATTAAAATTGTACCCATCCAGCCCTAACATTCTTAATAAAGATAGTTGGATCTGTTGGTTCCAAAAGTTAACGAACATTAAAGAACCTGTTGATTTTTTTCTAAGCTCTTGGTCTGAAAGCCAACAAAGATCTGTCTCAGATCTTAGCTAAATCCCAGCGTGACAAGGAGGATGCAGACAGAGGCTGGGAGCGGATAAACTAAGCCTGCAGGGTCAAGGCAAGCATCAGAGGTGCTGCTTCCTGGGTGAAGGCCAGGACACCAAGTGCGGGAGGTTTTAAGTTGCAGAGCATCATGGCCTGCATGCAGCAGAAGTCTGTTTCTAAGGAGGGGAGTGGAACCAGTGAGTGAGCCTGGACAACTAGTTAGGCAGATGCCAGCCATCGGTCTGGGCCTCAGCGCCTCAGTGCCATATTAGAGGTTTAGGAGAAAAAGAAGCCAAAGGACAATGACTACATCATCTTAATTTCAGAAACCTAAGCAGATGCTATACCTAATCTTTCAAGATTGTTTTTCATAGAAACCAAATAGGCATTCTCTCTGTGAACAAACACAAAAGTCAGAATAGTAAATATTTGTGATTCAAAATAAGGACTCAAAATAATCATCACAGTGTGTTGTACCTACTGGCCAAGGGCCAAGCCACACGGAGGTAATACATACAGCCCCATCGTCCTCTACCCTACAGCCAGACTCTGACCCTATTACAGCTCTGGCTTATTCCCCAGGAGAAGGGTATTTTTCCCCTCAAGTCTATATCTTTATACAATGTCTGTCACTCAGATGTTGCTCAATAAATCATTGATAAATATGACCAATTCCCAGGGTTTCCTTGACTGGAATGTATCCCCAGTTACTGAGAACTTTATAGCTTAACCGTGGAAAGGCCTGAATACAACAACAAAGCTGATGTGGATAGGCCAACTTCCCCTTCTTTCCTAGCCTCCTCTTGCCTCAATTGGAGAAAACCTCTTCCTTAAACATTAGTCTGTCAAATCCAAACAAGAGTTGAAAACATGTAATTAATTTCTGTTCTTTGCCAAAATGTCTGTTTAATTTGCTCCATGTAACTCTGCTCTAATGTTTTGTATGTTGTTTATGTCATCAGGGTACCATTGGACCTTTAGAGGCGTTGTTAAGGGACACAGCGCACCATGGTTACTCTGCCTTCATATGCCATGTGTAAACATGTTGACTAGTCAAAAAGTTGGGCTTAGAAAAAAATAAAACATCACAGATCAAAACCAGAGGGTAAATGAACACCTCTAATAGAAGCTTCGACACTTGTCACCTGTCTCAAAACCGCATGTTCTCCAGACCTGTTTTGACTGCTTTACATCAATACTTCAGACAGCTCGGTTTCCAAGTTCAAGTAGCACACAAGCCTGCTCCTCCCGTACCCTCTGGCTGTTCAGAATAGACAAGGCACCAAGGCTGGTGAGCATCCTTCTAGCACTGCCAGGTGGACTTACTCTGAGTTCTCTTTGCAGAGGTCTAATTTAAGAGCTCCTGCTACTTCATTTCAAAGTGAACCAACACTCAGGAGAATAGGGGGAAAGCTAGGGGTTGGCTTCTTATGCAATACTCTTGACATAACTCTAGCTATGGATTTGAAAGAGTTGGTCAGACTGCTCATGCACCAAAGGCCAGATCTTGTTGAACTCTCAACTGTCTTAGCCAAATGACTCGATACTCCCAACAGGCTCCTCTCAAAGCTGTCCTCAGAACACATGACTGCCTAGTAGTGATATGCAGAAGGCAATGCAGGTACTCTGTCAACCACTGTGTGTCTCAAAGCCCTCCTCTGTGAATTAGGGAAGACACTCTTCAAGTTCCACTACAAATAAATTTATTCCACCCATCCTATATACATCTCCATGAACACCACACTAGGCACATCACCTCTCTCCACCTTCCCCCATCGTGGGCAGAACTATAGATATTCACTAAATCACCTGGATTCTGCATTGGTGTGCCCACTTTATATTAAAAAAACGGTCCAGCTGACTGCCCCCGGGAATCTTCACTGAGAAAAGAAACGCCAAGGCATTTCTGCTAGATCTTAACATCTCCAAAAGTGGACAGGGAAGGCCACCATCTCATGTGGCAAGCGAAAATACCATTCATTCTAGAGGACGGCTGGATAAAAATACAGAGGCTTGACACTGGTCTGCATGTACGGCTCTCCAGAAGCCCCGAACAATCACCTTTTTGCAGTTTTCCCAAAAGAGAAAGCCGGTACAGGAAGAATAGTACAGACTCTAAGTTACAGAGAGCTCGCAGCAAGTTCCAAAGGTTAGGCTGTCGGCGGTCAGTGAAACGGAGGGAGCTAATGAATGAGACCAGAACATGTCGGGCTTGGCCGGTGCTCGGGATGCCCGGGGAAAAGGCCCGCCGTCTAGAGGGCAGCACAGTACCTGACATCGGCGAACACATGCATGTCTTTCATCAAAGTACTACGCGTTTCAAGCTAGGCTGTGGGCACTCTGCACCCATTCTACGGACCGGGAAGCCAAGACTCGGTAGCCAGACCGTCTCGTAGGCTGCGAGTTGGCCCCGCCCACGTCCCGCCCCATCCCTCACCTTTTTGTCCCAGATCTGCAGGGGCTTGCTGCCGATGCTGTAGAGGATGGAGAGGAAGCCGCTCTGGAACGTGTTCTTAAACATCTCGCCAGCCGCGGCCCCGCAGCCACCCTAGGCCGGGGACTGGAAATCGGCCCCTAGCGGCGAAAGAGAGTGGGTGCCGCCGGTCCGAAGGGACGACGCTGAGCTGCACCCACTGACGGCGGGAAGCGGCGGCACGACGCGGATCCGCAAGCCTCGGTGAGCACCGAGCCGCCTCAGCACCGAAACCACAGCAACTGCCGCCCGCGCTGCCAAGCCCGCCTGAGAGGAGGCGGAGCGTCGCCGCGCCCCGCCACGGATCCCTCCGCACGCCTGGGCCCGCCTCTCCGAGGCGCATCGCCCAGTCCTACCGCAGAAGGAGCGGTTTCCGGTTCCTTCCGCCCTTAGGCCCGCCCCTTCCTGCCCCCTCGGGAGCGGAACTTGGTTGCCAAGGGACTATTCCCCACCCCTCCCCACTGCGGGCCAGACTTGGTTTAGAACCGCGGAAGGAGACTTTAAGTTTACCACACGTGTTTACAGTGCCTGCGTGGTGTCATGGGAACCGGGAGGCGTGTGGAGGGGTGGAGTCACGCCAGACACCTCCCCTGAAGGGCGGGAAGAGTGGAGAAGGTGGCTTTGTGCCAAAGACAGATAACTATTATTCCCGATGTGTTGACACCAGACTTTAATCCTAGCACCGGATTTAATCCCAGCAGAGAATTTGAGGCCAGCCTGGTCTGTCTACATATCGAGCTCCGGGACAGCCAGGACTCAGAGACACCCTGTCTCAAAAAATAAATGTTGGTTGGCCCAGGAGAACAGGAGACAGGAGAATGTGAGCTAATGAACCAGTATTGAGTGCTCTATTTTACATCATCGCCTTTAATTATCAAGTCATGGTGAGTGAGATGCTGTAAAAACAATACTCTGGGGAAAACGTATCTCTTTAAATGCATTGGTTCGAAAAGAAGAAAGCCGGAATATTAAGATATAAGCAAAAATTAATAAAATTAAACAAGATTGGACTAGTTAAGTTGAACCAATAGCTGATTTTTTAAAAAGTGTGTCAATTCCTGGAATATTGTAGGAAAGACATAAGCTGTGTAGAAGGAAATCTCAAATGTGGGAGACATCACCAGTCTCTGAGCACCTTTCTAAATGATGTTCCATGCAGGTCTGTGTTCTGGCACACAGAGTTTGAAGCACAGGTGATCACTTTAGTAATTTTAACGGTCATAGTTGCAAAGTTTACATGTTTACTATGTGACAAGTATATGTGATGCCTTACCTTGTATTAACTCACACTATCCTCACACCAAAGCTTTGAGTACTCCAGCCAGAATTTCTAGATATTGTGAAAAATATGTGAATCTATTGCTATATACAAATGGAACTTGTTATATGGAATTCATTTTTGCATGAGACCTGGAGATTCTTTATGTACTCTAAGTCAAGTAATAGTTTATAGCTTGATTGTTTTTAAGTTGTTCAAAATATCCTCGGGGCTGGAGAGATGGCTCAGCGGTTAAGAACACTGGCTGCTCATCCAGAGGCCCTGAGTTCAATTCCCAGCAACCACATGGTGGCTCACAACCATCTGTAAGGTGATAGATCTGACGCCCTCTTCTGGCATGCAGGTATACATACAGATCGAGCACTCATAACATAAAATAAATAAATAGAAATCCTTAAAAATCAAATATCCTCAGGAGGAAAAAGATTCATTATAAGAAATTATGGTATATGAGTTCTGATGTGATTTCAATACTGCATATAACCACTTGGCATCTTATAGAAAGTAAATTATTTCTAGAAATAATTCACCAGTACTAAGTCTGGAAATAGAAAATAGAATGAGTAATAGAAAATTAAGGTAATAACTGAGCCCTTCAGAAGGTTATGAGCCCTGTCTCATTTTTTTTCTGATTAATGGAATATAGATTATTGAAGAAACTATTAAAAGTAACATTGCAATCATTCATAATATCACCATCCAGAAATAATTGTATGCCTCTATATTGCCTGCACGCCTTCCTGCTTTGTCCTCCTTATCTGCCTGCATCGCATCTCATCTTCATGTGTCTAGAAAGCCACAGAAGCTGTATTTGTCCTGAACCAGACACGGACTGAGCACAGCATCCATCTCTGTGTTGTTAAGATCCATCCTTTAGACTGGTGTGTGTGGAATCTATTACTGTCCTCCCAGGTAGGCATCTACATTTATCTCTCCCCTTCTCCAGGAATGGCCATCTCTATACATATTCCTCTTAAAAACCCAGATGAGAATTTCTTTGACTTGCATATCTGTTCTAGAGTAACTAGATCTCAATATACACATGTGTTCTATTTGACCGAATGGCTCTTACAAATCATGTAGCCATTTGCATTCCCAGTGACAATTCGTGTAGTGACAATTTCTGTTAGTCTACCTTCTAAAATTTGCATATCTGAACTATATACATGTTGGTTTGGCTTATTTTTCATTTTCTGACTACTAATATGCTGGCTCATTTCTTCATAGGCACTTAAAATTATTTTAAAGTCACTTAGCTCTATTTTTTTTTATACTTGTATGGGTGCTTTCCTGCATGGATGTCTGTGCACATCCCATGTGTTTGGTGCCTGTAAAGGCCAGAAGAGGGCCAGGAGTCACAGACAGTTGTGAGCTGCCCTGTGGGAGCTAGGATTCGAACCCTAGTCTTACTAGAAGAGCAGCCAGTGATCTTAACGGCTGAGCCATTTTTCCCACCCCTCTTTATAGGTATTTAAATTGCTTTTATTTTGGGCTGGCAAGAGGGTTTAGTTGGTAAAGACACCTGTCCCAAACCTGATGATCTGACTCACATGGTAGAGGATGAATGACTGCCAGATCTGAGCTTCCTACACATGCATCTCTCTCTCTCTCTCTCTCTCTCTCTCTCTCTCTCTCTCTCTCTCTCTCTCTCTCTCTCTCTCTCTCTCTTTTTCTCACACACACACACACAAAGAAACTTTGTGTCTTTTGCCCAAGTCTCCACTGAAGCTCTTTATCCTTTTTGGTTTGTGAGACCTAGCACTCGCCACACAAGCATCTGTCACTGAGTAGCATTGACCACTTTGCTTTTCTCTTTAGGCTACCTACTTCTGTCAAGGGCTTTTCTCAGTGGTTTTCAAGACTACTTGTTAAGTTTCCATATATACATGTATCTCTTTCTGAGCTCTCTCATCTAGTCTCCTGTTTAAAGTGCTTATACAAAATCCCCAGTGCACACCTTTAATCCCAGCCCTTTGAAGGCAGAGGCAGATGGATTTCTGAGTTTGAGGCCAGCCTGGTCTACACAGTGAGTTCCAGGACAGCCAGGGTATAGAGAAACCTTCCCTTGGAAAAACCCAAAGGGAAAAAGAAACCAGTTCTTATACCAGTATAGCCCACATTTATATTAGTGTTGTGATGAGCCTTAGTGTGTAACAGAGCAGACATCTTCTATTTTTCCAAAGCTAGTTTGTAGCAGGTCTGTGTAATTTTGTGGATTCTTCTTTATCCCACCCTTTATCTCCCTGCCCCTAGTTTCACCTCCTGTCACTAGATAGGAGGTAAAGGAGGATGGGGGTGGGGAGAAGACAGAGATAGATCTCTAAATCTAATTTCTTCCTTTTTTTTTTAAGATTTGTTTTATTTATACAAGTACACTGTAACTGTCTTCAGACACACCAGAAGAGGGCATTGGATCCCATTACAGATGGTTGTGAGCCACCATGTGGTTGCTGGGAATTGAACTCAGGACCTCTGGAAGAACACTCAGTGCTCTTAACTTCTGAGCCATCTCTCCAGCCCAATTTTTTCTTCTTTTGTTTCTTCTTTAAGTATGACTACTAGCAAGCAGAAACCAACCCCCTAATTGATCACTAACCACCAACCTTGCCTTTCAGGGCCCTAGCATTTATATACTCTCTGAAAAGTCTAGAATTCTATCTGGTAAAACCATGCCTCTGCTAGAGCAAGAGACAAATCATAGTCAGCTGGTGTGGACAGTCTGAAGCAGCCCACATCCCTACACCAGAGGTTAAAAAGAAAGCACATTCTTGTAATATTTGTGTGTTTTCTTTTGGGGGGGTTGTTTGCTTTTTTGTTTTTTGTTTTCTTTTTTTTTCCGAGACAGGGTTTCTCTGTGTAACCCTGGCTCTCCTGGAACTCACTCTGTAGACCAGGCTGGCCTCAGAGATCCACCTGCCTCTGTCTCCCAAGTGCTGGGATTAAAGGCGTGCACCACCACTGCCCAGCTTGTGTGTTTTCTTAAAGAGACCAAAATTCCAGAATTGTCACTACACTAGTTTGTCTAATATTTCATGGGGTTTTGTTTTTCTGTTCAGGTTTTACAGTGAATTTATTGCTCAATTTTGATTAGGATTAGATTGATATAAATTTGTTTCACAAAAGTATCTTGCTGAGCTTGGTGGTGCACACCTTTTACCCCAGCACTCTGGAGGCAGAGGGAGGAGGATCTCTGAGTTTGAGGCCAGCATAGTCCTACAGAGTGAGTTCCAGGACAGCCAAGGCTACATAGACCCTGTCTCCAAAGGGAAAAAAATAAAACAAGATAAAACAAACAAACAAACAAAACTCACTTACTTTCATACTTCTTATGGCTGCCATGACAAATGACAAAATGACAAATGTCTTAGTTAGGGTTTAACTGCTGTGAATAGACACCATGACCAAGACAACTTTTTTTTTTTTTTTTTTTTAATGTTCAGACCCAAGGCAACTCTTATAAGGACACCATTTAATTGGGGCTGGCTTACAGGTTCAGAGGTTCAATCCATTATCATCAAGGCAGGAGTATGGCAGCATCTAGGCAGGCAGGGTGCAGGAGGAACCGAGAATTCTACATCTTCATCTGAAAGTTGTTAGCAAAATACTGGCTTCCAGGCAGCTAAGATGAGGGTCTTAAAGCCACAGTGACACACTACTCCAAAAGTGTAGGCCATACCTCCTAATAGTGCCACTCCCTGGGACAACCGTATACAGACCATCACAGATACCATACCACATCCTCTGGGGTCCAAAACAACAGAACCTTCTGTTCTGGAGGTGAGGTGTTTAAAATCAGTGTTGTCAAAGCCACTCAACTTTGAAGATGTTAGAGGGGAAAATCCTTCCTGGCCTGAAGCATTCTTGGCTGATGGCAATATATATAAACTCTTCATCCATTTTCACATGGCTGCTTCCTTTTCTTCTGTATCCTCTGATAAGGATACTAGTCATCAGATTTGAGACCTACCTTGAATCCAGTACATCATTTTGAGATCCTTAACTACTGCCATAGTTACTGTTCTATTGCTGTGAAGAGACACCATGACAAAGGCAACTTACATAAGAAAGCATGTAATTGGAGGCTTGCTTATAGTTTGTTAGTTCAGGAGCATCCTTTTGCTGAGTGTGGTGCAGGCATGGTGCTGGAGCAGTAGATAACAGTTTACAGCCTAATCCACAGGCAGCAGGTAGAGAATGGGGTTAAGCTCAGCACAGGCTTTTGAAACCTCAAAGTTCTCCCCCCAGTGACACATATCCTCCAACAAGGCCAGACTGTTGGGTATTCACCAAAGAAGACTGCTTGGACATGGGTTTAAGCCAACAGAAAGTCTTTATTAGCCGGACGGCAAAGGGTAGGTGTTAGGATCAGGATCCAGTGTAGGCCTGAGCCTTTCCTCAGGCTGAGCTTTTGAGCACAAAAACCATGTTCTGGGTTAACATACTTCAGCTAGCAAGAACAATTAGACAATTGTTCAATTAGACAGAAGCAGAACTACAGAAAGCCAAAAAGCAAGGTTAATCGGTTTTGAGACTTTCCCAGAGCTGTGGCCTTGGATGGGTTTGTTTCAGTTTTGGCAGGTGGTACTGCCTCCATGTCTGAATGGCACTTTTATCATGGAGTTGTTGTGCTAAGATCTGGGGTCCCATTTAACACCTAATTCTTCTCTATCAGTTCATCAACGGGGAACCAAATGTTCAAATATATGAACCTTTGGGACCTTTCTCCTGCAAACCACCACAGGCACAGATTCAAACCGACCTCTTCCCAAGTACCTTACATTGTGAAGTTGCAGGAGGCTATGAGCTTGAGGTGAACACGAGTCAGTTTTACCGGTGTACTTTTCAGAGGTGATTTGTCTGATGCACCATGCTAAGACCCCACCCCCCATGCCCTAATCTTATCTCCCTCCTTATTTGTTCACCACTTGACAGTCTAAACAGTAATTCACTTATCATTCCTTTCCATTCCTTCCCCTCAGCCTTGAACTTCTTGAATGGTGAATTTGGTCTGTGTTGCTCACAGGTATATTCCTAGGGTCACCCCCAAATGGCCATAGTTTGAAGTAGCATTGTGTGTAATTGAGTCAGTGACTCAATCTTGGACTTGGGGCTCCAGGACATAGTGGGGCCTGTCTCTGTCTCTCTTCACTCAACTGATGGTCCTGCTCAGAATCAGGGGTACACTGTGCCATTCACCTGCCCATAAAAGCTCTGTAAAATGTCTTTTTCTTTCTTTGTATATGAACTATATACACATGTGTGTAAGGTCCTCATGTGGGAAGACAGACAAGGACATTAGACATCTTGCTCTGTTATTCTCTTTTATTTCCTTAAAATAGGGTCTGTTGGGCTGGAGAGATGGCTCAGTGGTTAAGAGCACTGACGGCTCCTTCTGAAGGTCCTGAGTTCAAATCTCAGCAACCACGTGGTGGCTCACAGCCATCTGTAATGAGATCTGATGCCCTCTTCTGGTGTGTCTGAAGACAGCTACAGTATACTTACATATAATAAATAAATAAATAAATCTTAAAAAAAAAAAATAGGGTCTGTTACTCAAACTGGAATTAGGCTAGCAGCCAGAAAATCCTAGCAACCCTTCAGTCTCTACTTGCACAATTCTGGGGTTATAGGTGCTCTCAGGCATGCCTGGCCTTTTTCATGGGCTCCGGAGATTTGAACTTGGATCCCCATGCTTATGCAGAAAGTACTCTCTTACTCACTGAGCCACTTCTCCCACTCTTTCAAAGCCTCTTGTTGTACCAGGTTTCTTTGCTAACTATGCAGTTTCCTCAGTTAAAAATGAAGATACTAGGCTGGAGAGATGGCCGAGTGTTTAAGAGCACTGACTGTTCTTCCACAGGTCTTGAGTTCAATTCCCAGCAACCACATGGTGGCTCACAGCCATCTGTAATGGAGTCTGATGCCTTCTTCTTTTGTGTCTGAAGACAGCTACAGTGTACTCATATACATAAAATAAATCTTTTTAAAAAATGAATATACCATTGGCATACCTTAAGAGCTTTGATAATAAATTCTGGGACAGAGGAAAGCATTGGTTTTCTTTTTTCTTTTTTTAAGATTTATTTATTTTATGTGTATGAGTACACTGTAGCTGTATAGATGGCTGTGAGCCATCCTGTGTGGCTGCTCTCCGGCCCCACTCGCTCGCTCCACCCCGCTCACTCCAGCCAGCGTTGGTTTTCTTTTTTTCTTTCTTTTTTTTTTTTGGTTTTTCGAGACAGGGTTTCTCACTCTGTAGACCAGGCTGGCCTCGAACTCAGAAATCTGCCTGCCTCTGCCTCCCAAGTGCTGGGACTAAAGGCGTGCGCCACCACCGCCCACAGCGTTGGTTTTCTAAGCTACTCATCTGCAATAACTATCTATGTGGACTATGTTTGGCCTTCTTTATATTGGGGTTGAAGGTTTACTATGTGTACTAGCTAGTTTTATATCAACTTGACACAGGCTAGAGTCATCGGAGAGGAGGGAACCTTAATTGATAAAACATGTTTCCACACTATTTGGCTGTAGACAAGTCTGTAAGGCATTTTTTAAATTAGAGATTTATGGAGGAAGGCCCAGCCCATCCCTGGGCTGGTGGTCCTAGGTTCTATAAAAAAGCAGGCTGAGCTGGGCAGTGATGGCGCATGCCTTTAATCCCAGCACTTGGGAGGCAGAGGCAGGCAGATTTCTGAGTTCGAAGCCAGCCTGGTCTACAAAGTGAGTTCCAGGACAGCCAGGGCTACACAGAGAAACCTTGTCTCAAAAAAACCAACCAAACAAACAAATAAACAAACAAATAAACAACCAACCCCCCCCCCCAACAACAACAACAAAAGCAGGCTGAGCAGGCAACATGGACCAAGCGCCGTGGCCTTTATCACCTGCTGCCTCCAGGTTCCTGTCCTGCTTGAGTTCCTTCCCTTGCTGCTTTCAAGAATGAACTGTCCTATGGAAGGTGAGTGAATAAGCCCTTTCCTCCCCAGGCTGCTTTGGTTATGGTGTTTTATCACAGCAATAGTAAGCCTTATTAAGACACTATGATCAGCCTGGTCTACAGAGTGAGTTCCAGGACAGCCAGGGCTACACAGAGAAACCCTGTCTCAAAAAACCAAAAAAAAAAAAGACACTACCATCACAGCTTTGGATGCAGTAAAGACCAGCTGATGAGAGGCAGGGAGAATGTAGATAAATGGGTGTGTTTTTGACTTATTCCCTTCGGGAATGGACTATGCTTTGCTCTGACCATGTATCCCAGGCCCTGGCAGTTTCTAGTACTGTGGCGGGCACTCCGCATTGACGGAATAGCTGGATGGCTGGATGGAGAACCAAATGGTCACTTCTGTCACTAACATTCACTTCAAAGATAAGCAGACCAAATTTACCTAAATCAGGCCTTCCTTTCACAGAACAAAGCTTTTAAATGCTGTCATTCTTGTTTTCCGGCCGCCTCTGACACTGTAGTTCTTGGATGTATATTTCATAGCCTTCAACACGGTGTAGGAAATCTTGTTGGTAACTGGATATTATCAATGACAGCAATGTAGTCAGATAAAAAGACAACAAAGAGCCTGGCCTGATGCTTCAGGCCTATAATCCTACCTATTTAGGAGGAAGGAGGATAAAAAAGTCCACGGCCAGCCTGTGTACAGATTGAATTTAAGATCAGAATGGGCAACTCAGTGAGATCTTGTCTCAGAATAAAAAGGCAAGAGGGCTGGAGATATGGCTTAGTGGTGGAATACTTTTCTAACATGCAGCTGATCCTTGGTGTTAGCCCCACCCACAAAAAAGAGAGGCAGGCAGTGAGAGTATAGAAGCAGAGTGGATGCAATCCAGGCAGCAGACACAAAAGCCATAGATGCCAATCTGCAAATTAAAACTAGCTCAGGAGGGGTATCACAGAGTGTGCCTGGGGATGCCATCAATGACACAGGCTTGGCTTGTTAACTCAGTTCTGTCTAGCCTGGAATCTCTGACCATTAACTTGTTTTGGACCAGAACTGAGACAGGGTATATCATGTTGTTGGAATATTAAGACAGGTGGACATTAGTTCTAATGATTTTTAATCATGTGTGTTTAATCATGTGAGTGTGTACATGCTCCCACATGTGAGTGCAGGTGGTGATGGGGGATAAAGAGGCATTTGATGCCCGGAGCTGGAGTTATAGCTGGTTGTGAGCTACCTGATGTTGGTGCTGAGAATCGAACTCAGGTCTTTTTAGCTCCTAGACAGACATCATGATAATTAGACAGACCAAAGCTGTGATCTCAGTAGCCTGACAGGCAGAAAAGTGAGTTTCTGACTACAGTGAAGGGCTTATCTAAGATGTGTAAAATATTTAAGGATGATAACATATTACAGGGTCTGGGGTTTTGAACTTAATGTGAAATGCTCAATATTTTTTTTGAAATGCATGTGATTTTAAATTAGCAATGTGTAAACAATGTATATTTAACAATTCCAATTTATGCTGGGCAGTGGTGGCACACGCCTTTAGTCCCAGCACTTGGGAAGCAGAGGCAAGTGGATTTCTGTGTTTGAGGCCAGCCTAGTCTACAGAGTGAGTTCCAGGACAGCTTGGGCTATACAGAGAAACCCTGTCTCGGGGGAAAAAAAAAGGTCCAATTTATGAGTTTAAACTTAGGTTTGTTGGTATTTGAGTATTTGAGTGGTTTGGGGTATTTTGATCAGGTTTCTCATTAGCTACTATGCTTGTGAAATAAAACAGGTTATGGAGAGTAAGTTTGAAATGTCTAAGGTGACTTGATTAAGCATGTAAGCAAGGTTTATAGCATTTACTGGTTGGAGGGAGCAGAGAAATCCAAGAGAGAATGAAGCCCTGTGTGAATGTGTGCTGTTGACATAGGCATCCCATGTCAAAGACCACAGAGCCTCAAAACCACGAGGGAATGGCAAAGTCTTCCTCTGGTCCAAGTGTAGATATCAACAGTATCTGCAGAAATGTCTATCATAGCTCCCTTCCTTAGGTATTTACAGCCTGAACACTGCTCCTCCACAGAGACCATTTCTACCAACATTAGCTAAACCTGTGTCCTTGATGTAGCTGTATAATATGAACCCAAACGAGTCATTTATCTGCAATAAGCCTCTTTGTTCAGTTGTGGGCGATAAGCCCACATCCCTTTTCAGCTGTATGTAATAAACATGCTGAGCGGGCTGGAGAGATGGGCTCAGCAGTTAAGATCACTGACAGAGGTCCTGAATTCAGTTCCTAGCAACCACATGGTGGCTCACAACCATCTGTAATGGGATCTGGTGCCCTCTTCTGGTGTGTCTGAAGACAGCTAAAGTGTACTCATATACATTAAATAAATAGTAAATAATTTAAAAAAATAAAAAATAAAAATAAACATGAGCTGAGCTTAGGGGTGCTACGGTTTCTCTTCCAGTGAGCCCTACCCACCCAATCCTAGCTCTGACTGTGTCTGTCATTTCTTTGTTCCCTCAGCACCCTAGTCAGGTCCAAGTCCTTGGAGCCATGCACAGATGTGGCAATGTGAAAGGAAGAATTAAAGCTTTAGACCTGTGCTGACTAGGAAGAAAAGTTATGGGCCTAAGAATCCATCACAAGCTGGCCCACATAGGCCTGGGAAGGAGCAAGCTTGTTAGATATCATAAGAGCTGGCAGGTCAAGAAGACATAAAACTATAAACATAGAGGAAAACATGTCTAGGCAAACGAGGACATGTCCAAGGCTCGGGCCTGCAAAGATGTGCCTGGTGGACACTAAGTAATGGACCATCTGGTCCTCTCAGATATGGCTTAAGGTCAGATGCTTTGTTGACTCAGATTAACACCAACCTTAGGAATTTTCCACTCTGTTCTGCACGTAATAGTTAATATTTGAACTAGCCAATCATGTATGACCACACTGATCCCTTTGTTCCCTCAAACCTTTTCCCTATATAAACCTTTAACTTTCAAGTCTCGTGGTCAGCTCCACTATCTCCTGATAGTGGAGATAGAGATAGGTGTGGTGCCGAACCAGGGTGCCCTGAAAATTAAAAAATACCTCTTGTAATTACATCAAGGACGGTCTCTCGTGATTCCTTGGGTGTACGTCCTCCCGAGATTTGAGTGGGGGTCTCCCCCAGGGGTCTTTCAAATGGATTAAATAATTAAAGGTTTTTTTGCTGCTTGTTTCTCAGAACAGGACTGGACTGATGCCGGGCTCAAACTCTCAATCTTCTTTCATCAGCTTCCTGAGTGCTAGCACCACAACTGTACCACCTGCCCCTACACCACCCGTTACCATTTTTTTGACCCCGCCCTACAGTACCCATTACAGTTTCATGATGTTTTGTTTGTTTGTTTTTTTTGTTGTTTTCGTTTTAGTTTTTTTGTTTTTGTTTTCCAAGACAGGATTTCTCTGTATAACTCTGGCTGTCCTGGAACTCACTCTGTAGACCAGGCTGGCCTTAGATTCATAGAAATCCATCTGCCTCTGTCTCCAGAGTACTGGGATTAAAGGTATGTGCTACCACATCTGACACCCATTAATTTTTTAATTTATTGACTCATGAAAGTTTAAACAAAGGTGTTAGTATCACCTGGTTTGTAACTATAAAACAAGATAATTGATCATAATGACAGAGTTATAGAAGGCTGGGGACATGACCCAGTTGGTAGAATGCTTTCTATCCATGTATAAGGGCTTGAGTTTGAGCTCTTAGAATTGACATTTTTTAAAAAAAAGTTGGGATTTAGTGGGACACACATGTAATTCTAGTAGGGTGTTGGAGACTGGAGGATCCCTGGGGCTTGCAGGCCAGCCAGTGAAGCCAAATAAGGAAGCTCTAGGCTCAGTAAGGAAGCTCTAGGCTCAGTGAGAGAACCTGTGACAAAAATAAGATGGAGATGGTTCAGTGGTTAAGAGCACTGACTGCTCTTCTGAAGGTCCTGAGTTCAAATCCCAGCAACCACATGGTAGCTCACAACCATCCACAAATAGGATCTGGCTTAGTGGTTAAGAGCACTGACTGCTCACTGACTGCTCTTCCACAGGTCCTGAGTTCAATTCCCAGCAAACACATGGTGACTCACAACCATCTGTAATGGGATCCAATGCCCTCTTCTGATGTTTCTGAAGAGAGTAATGGTGTACTAATATACATAAAATAAATAATACAAAAAAAAAAAGTAGCCAGGCAGTGGTGCATGCCTTTAATCCCAGCGCTTGGGAGGCAGAGGCAGGCGGATTTCTGAGTTTGAGGCCTGCCTGGTCTACAGAGTAAGTTCCAGGACAGCCATGGCTACACAGAGAAACCCTGTTTCAAAAAAAAAAAAAAAAACTGAAAAACTAGAAACAGCTCAGAGTCTCTGAAGGAACACTGTGCAGCCATGGAAACATGACATAAATGTATGCATGCTGACTCAGAGTTTTACTGTCAACTGGAAACATTGAATATTTTTTTTTTCACATTTGCATCCCATGAAAGTCATTGTAAAATTTAGATAAGGGTTTATTCAAACAAATGAAAAAAAAAAAAAACAGATCAAACTGAACAACAGTATGGCTTGGAGGGGCTTTAACTATTAACTCTTGATAACATTGAATTTATTTACTACAAGACATTGAGGACTAATGAATATGCAAGGGTTCTCTGATGCTGTGGATGGGCTACACAGGCTCTAAGGTTAGCAGGCTCCAAGCACTAACCAAAACCAAAGTGAAAATTCTCCTTCCTCCCACTTCCCTTCCCTTTTTCTTTCTTGCCACCCACAAAACCCAAGTGATAGCCCTGGGATTTTTGAAAAGTAAGACTTCCACATTGGGAAACAAAGGAGAACTAGGGATAAAAGGCAAGAAAACCTCAAGGACTAAGCTAGCCTTCCCAGCTCTTTATGAGCACTGCTGGATCTTCACACCCCTGTCTGTCCAGCAGAGACCCTCCACATCTGCACAGGGCCTTAACTGTACATAGGTCTGTGGAGTCGACATATACCCACATATGACAGCACATACCCATATGCAAAAGCATATGAATGAGCAACTGATGCTGGACTTTCTAGAGTCTTGAGTTGAAAAGGCTCCCAAGAGACAGCTTGAGATCAATAAGCCAGTCGTAGGGTTAGAAACGACGGCAAGGCTGGGTGGTGGCACACATCTTTAATCCCAGCACTCCAGAGGCAGATGCGGAAGACCTCTAAGTTCAAGGCCAGATTGGTCTAGAGTGAGTTTCAGGATAGTCATGGTTACAGAGAAACCCTGCCTCAAGAAAATAAACAAGCAAACAAGAAAGAAACCAAAGCAAGGTGCTTGTAGCCCATTGGCTTCTTGATCTATGGCCAACAGTCTGAGGGTACTTGCTGGTGTCCCCTGGTGGGGTGGGATGTGTTAAGTTCTCATATCTGATGAACTGACTGGATCCAACAGAAATGGATTCAAAGGACACTGACACCATGGTGGCCCTAGAGGGGCCTGTTATTTCCTTCCCACATAATCACTTTAATAACAAGTGTCCACATTTGGAACCACATGGCCATTCAGAATGAACGGCCCTTACAAGGAGCAAGCTGGCACCCCAACCTTTTCACTTGCCTCAAACCTGCTAGGGCCTCTGCTCTATAGACAGTGTGAGAATGACCAGTAGCCAGACACTAGGCTGGTCAACCCCCAGCTGTGTTCATGGCGCCTGCACAGCTGTGCTGGGATCAATCGTCTGAGGACATTGAAAGGACACTGTGAAGTGGCTGTTTCCTGTTAACGGCTTCCACTGCAGCCTCTTAGTGTATATGTAATGCATGTACACGTTTGTGGGGGTTGCTCTCCCTATCTCTCCTCGGAGTACCAGGGCAGGATGAGAAGTATCTTTGAGGTTGATCCCCTCCCTCCCATTGGTTAGCAGATTCATCCTGCTTCCAGGACAGGCATTGCTTCAGAAGGGAGTAAGCTTAACTGAACAATACAAAATGTTGAGGCGTGAACAGAGAAACAGCAAAGGGTGGCTCACAGCATCTTCCTGAAGTCACCATGGGGGCATTTATTACCCTCACTCTTCATACTGAGGTAATACTGAGCCACTCTCATTTGGAAGAGGTAAGGGGGACAGCTGATGGGGACTGCAGTAAAGACACAGCCCAGCTCTCCCAGCCAGGCTGTTCATGCCACTCTGCCTGACAACAGGCTATCCTGGCCCTGCTTCCCTCTAGTTAGCACTTGGCACAAGTGCACTGGTGACTCAGTCCTCTCTTGGTCAATGGCCCCTAGTACACTAAATACGCTCCATCCACTTCTTTTAAAACGTTTTATTCAATAATATATATACTTTTAAAATAATATGTAACTGCCCATCATGCCATACACTGCTCCCATCCCATCTGTGGAGTCTGTAGTCAGCTAGTCCTTGGGGTTTGCTGGAGCAACAGGCAGCCATGGGATGGGTCAAGGGCACGGGGAGCAACAGTAACCAACAACCATTTTTGCATACCCTTCACATTTCCCATGCTTTCTGGGTCGGGAGGAAGTCAACAGGAAGCCAAAGGCATGTGAACCTTTTACATTCGGAAGTGAGGTCTGATTTACGGTGGTGGGCTGCCCTTCGGGTGGTCTAGTTCCTGTTCGCCAAGCCTGCCACCATTTTGTGTCTGCTCTCGGGACGTGATCTCGCTACACGCGTTAAGACGTTTTGATTTGGTTCTTGTTCTGCTTATGGAAAAGTGGGAGGAACCGCAACAGACCTGGGGAGAGAGATGGAAGGAGGGGAAAGAGGGCATTAATCAATCTGAGCCAGAGTGAGAGGCAGGCCACCGGGGACAAGCTTGTCTTCTCCACACTGAGCCCAGGCCTTGAAGTACCCTCTTCCTGCTCTCTGACCCCAACAGAGGGAGCTATCAGCCTGGCCTCTGAGAAACCCTGGCCACGTGTCACAATGTATTCTGCCCTTTCCTTCAAATGGAGGTGGTTTTGCAAGATGCCTTGTGACCATTCTGCAAGCCAGACAACAGGTCCAGCCCCAGGGTTTCTCAGATCCGACACATTTACTGGGCTGTGTTGAGTTTAAGAATCAGATGACTTGGTATTTACTCAGGGAAAAAGAACAAACCCACTATCATTGTAGAGCAAGTGGGCTCAAATTTTCAACCCACCTCTGCACACCAGGCTGTCTGGCATGGCCTCCTTCTATACCCATCATGGGAAAGCAGGTGGTTGAGAGGCCAGTGACTGGATTCTAGAGACCACAATCTGGAAAGCACTTGGCATCTAGTAAGCTGGTTCAGACACTTTGGGGAAATGCTGCTCATGCATGTTAAGAAATGACATTACTAGCCAGGCAGTGGTGGCACATGCCTTTAGAATCTCAGCACTTGGGAGGCAGAGGCAGGTGGATTTCTGAGTTCGAGGCCAGCCTGGTCTGCAGAGTGAGTTCCAGGACAGCCAGGGCTACCCAGAGAAACCCTGTCTCGAAAAATAAAACAAAACAAAACGAAAGACATTGCCTCTGGGCTCTTCAGCTGTTTGTTGTCCAAGGGTCCAATTGCAGGGGATCCGTTAGGGAAAAAAAAAATCTACATGCATGTAAGACATGTACCATCAGCCAAATGACAGCAGGCCCACTCACATGTGTGTTATTAGTAGTGGCAGAGAGGGACTTTTACAAACGTCCAAGCCTGGGTCCCAAGGTTAAAGTCATGTAACAGAACCAGACAGTTCTGAGAAGCAGGGGTCTTGAGGGATGCCACTTGTCTCCTCAAGAAATCTCCACACCAGCCTCAGCCAGCACAGGTCTTTGAAGCTCCAAGTTTATGGCCCGCCCCCATGCCCCAAATGCAAGCTAAGGTCTGAAGCAACCCTTTGTCCCCTAGTTGGGAAGGCCAGGAATTGTCAACAAAAATTTTATTTAGGAAAATGGGATTTGACACGGCACCACATTAATTATCCAGGACTGAGGAACTGGGTTTGTAGTGTTCCTTTGGAAAAAGACAACACAGGCAGTGTTTTTTCCCTGCAAACAGAAGGCTCCTTGGTTCTTGAAGATTATCCAAACTTGCCACTGGATATCAAGATAATGTCCCCAATTCACCATTTACAGCAAGAAGAGCCACCAAGTGGAAAAAAACTGTTAATTTATTGATTCAAAGTTTGTTTTTTCTTTTAAAAATCCCCAATACATGCAGTTCAGGGTCAAGTGTCACATTTGTAGCACATTGTTGGTTGACACAAAAGTATGCATCTGCTGAATAATCCAACCTTACCAGGTTCTATACCCAAAACTGTCACCACAAAAGCAAGCACTCTTGGCCACCTCCCTTCCCTGTCATTGGCACAGTTGGGATTATTTTTTAAAGGCAGAACACACTTCAGTTTTAATTTATTGAGCTCCCTGACAAGCTCAGGTTCTTGTGTGCTTGCTTTCAGAAGGGCTGCAACCCGCCACCTTATGTAGTAACTCCCTTCCCTGTGGGTATCTGGGAATCTGACCTGGTGTTAACCGAAACAGTTAATGGGGCTCCTATATTTATCTCACATATAAACTCTATCCTTCCTGTCCCTCAAGTAGCTCTGCTGACACTTTAGCATGCTCCTAGAGAACCCAGGTTGTTTCCCTGACGCCACTGGACCCAAGCCAGGGGCAGTGTCCTCTCTAGGCATTTGCAACAGAAACTTAGTGTCCCCTAGTTTCATCCTTAGAAGTAGGAGCTCTTAAGGCCAACCTTTACAACATTTTTCTTACTGGACCTTTTCACTGCTCCCAACGGCCACCTTCTTTAAGCTTCAGTGACTCCCAGCCCCTTTCTTTCAGTAGCTGGACTCAGAGTACCTTCTTTTCCACCAGGGAACCCATGTGCCCTAAGCATGGAAATGTTAGGGTAAGGTCCATGAGGCCTGGCTGGGCACTCTGCTCTTCTAGGCCAAGCCTCAGTAAGACATGCCCTCATTCCATAGGCAATGGCTTCTACCCTGACACCTACAAGGACAGGAGCAAGTCAGCTGACCAGCGCTAGGAAAGAACAAACTGTCACCAACACTTATTGTTCTCAGCATGGCTTTTAGTCCAGGCAACCTTGCATATCCCTGTGGATACCAAGGAGAGCCACTGATTTGGACTCAGCCCTGGAGCAGCTTCTTATCACACCAAGTGCACACTCTTCAATACAGGTATACCTGAGATGACAGTGCAACACTACCCTGTTCCCCACAGATTTTTTTTTTTTTTTTT
>NW_022196905.1:233834219-233877335 GCF_008632895.1 Mastomys coucha
TTTTTTTTTTTTTTTTGCTTTTCACTAGGAAATAATTAAATCCTTGTCATAGGCACTTTTAACCTGTAATAAGGTAATGAAACAAACAAATGAGAATTACTGAGATGAATTTAAAAAGAATATATTCACTGAAAAGTATACTGGGTGGGTAAATTTACGACTCCCACTCCTACTCATACAAACTCTTTAAAACCCAGGGAAAATTTCCAGGGGGCTGGACCAAGGTGTACCTGGTGTGTATATATATACATACACCAAGGTAGATTTGGAGACAAGTAAAAAAGATCTACTAGACACTGCAATTTGTAAAGGCCAGCCTAAGCATCAAGTACAAACCCAGAGGGAGCATTTCAAGCGCAAGGTGGTGAAATGCAGTCATCGCTGCATAGGACCTCTCCAGCAGAGCACGGAGGGGGGTGAGAGGGGAGAGGACAGTGGAATATAGCCAACTCTTTCCCCAGATGTTTGGACTGTCTGTGGAGGACCCAGGGTAAAGAGGTGGGATTACTGCTCAATTGAGACCCTGCAAAAAGCTCTGGAACAATTTAGAGAGAGGAAAGAGGAGATTGGGTCATCAAGTAGATAGGGTCAGAGAACAGAAAAGGCATCCCCTGACCACCTAGGATCCAGGCTGCCTGTGACGGCACATAACACCCATGACAATCCCCAATACTTGAGGTTTGCTGCTTGCCATGTTAACATGGGTCATGTCTCAGTCGTGTTGTTTCCAACTCTCAGGAAGAACAAATATATACATGGAAACACAAGGTGCAACTCGCGGCAGAGGCAGCAGCTCTATGAAAACCTTAACTGAATGTATGTCCTGGTTTATAAAGATCTTAAAGAAGATTTTAAACACTTTATTTATTGTATGTGTGTTTACATTCACAGCACAGGCGTGGGAAGAGGACAAGTCATGGAGTAGGTCCTTCCTCTACTACGCAGGTTTGGGGCTGAACCCAGACCATCAGTCTTGCAGCAAACGCCTGTAACTGCCATGTCACTGGCCCAAGATCTTATTTTAATCTATAAACTCAACTCCGTACTACCAAGAAAGAGTTACATTTGCCTTTTAAGTTCCCACAGACCAAACGACAAAATAGAATCTGCATTTAGAAATGGACCTGCTACC
Organism: Mastomys coucha; assembly: GCF_008632895.1. Lineage (NCBI taxonomy): Eukaryota > Metazoa > Chordata > Mammalia > Rodentia > Muridae > Mastomys > Mastomys coucha. The sequence goes on from NW_022196905.1 coordinate 233,835,352, forward strand.
AATACCAATACACGTTTATTGGAATTTGGAATGTAAACAGATGTTTCAAACAAACAATCTAACCTTATAAAAATGTATGGCATTATTAAATAGTTACTGAAGAAACCCTAAGTGTGATGTGGTGGATATCTCAAGCATGTTAGTTCCCCAGTGCTGAGGTGTGGCTGCAGCCAAGGAGGGGACTAGCTGGCAAACCATGTCAGTGACCAATCCCACAAATGAAATCAGCCCTATTAAAAAAAAAAAAAAAAAAAAAACCACAAAATTTAGCTTTTGCTAACATGAAGCTTAGCACAGTGGATCTATAAAGCTTTGACACTTGCTCCACTTCCTCCCACAAGCCATGGCCATCCCTCTCCAGCCAGCTGCAGGAGTCACAGGACAGCCTTACCCACAGCCAGCACCTGCATGCAAGAGACTTCTTCACCATCACATTCATGTCTGACCTATCAGAGTTACAAATGCCCATCCTGACTGCAGCCAGACCTGCTTGTCACAGGGTTAGGAGAAGGAAGATGGTGGTAGGCCTTTTTGCATCCATGAGGTCTTTCCTGAATAAATCCTAATAGAACGTTTTCCTCCCTCTTTGACCTGCCTGAAGACTAACTGTAGCTATGGCTGTGACAAAAATAGCCTTTGTTTTAAAGTGGAGCATTGAAGTAGTGCCCTCACAAAGATGTACTGAGAAACGATGAGGTTTTCCTTAAAAGGCCAGGGGGAAAAAAAGCTAAAAAGAAAAAAAAAAAAAAAGGCAACAAGATTCAATAGTTAGGCAAATCAATAAAGGTGAGCCCCAAGTTATGCACACAGCATGGAACATCTAATGAACCTGGGACCTGGTCATGGCATCTCAAGATTTATAGTGCCATCTTCTGACACCAAAGAGGATGTGGCGAGAGCAATGGCAGTTTGCTTCCAAATGAATATACTTAGATGCAAACTGCAGGAATGAGGTACATTTCCTGGAGAGCTCATGTCATAAAAAAATACATAACACATGAATTTGTAAAAGAGCTTAAAAAAAATACTGTCACTGTTGTAATCCTTTTTTTTTTAAATGAGGCTGGTGTGTCAGAATAGTCTGCTGACTTTTGCTAAAACTTGAGCCTGAATTCTCACAGAAAATCAGACCACAATGGAATAGATAGGAAGTCAGATATTCAGAGCTTGTTGACTGAACGGGTTAATTCAACAGTGGTATCCTGTTAAACGCAGGTATGTGTACAACAACTCCGAGCTTCTCATCTCCCATGCATTCCAAAGGGAGAGTCCCCTCAGATCCTGAACTATGCGCTCTGCCACACTGCACAGCGCAGCTCCCTGTAGACTAGTACTGGGGAGTTTCTTGCTTTTGACAGACTTTAGGTCTTTACTCTTCTTTGCCTTTAGAAGGAATGATTAGAATTTCTTTTTATCACACTGTAGTTTCCTTCAAGTTTTTGTTTGGTTGGTTGGTTTTATTGGCAAGCATCAGTGCCGCATTACCGTCGATTCCCCAGGCTTCATCGTGCTGCGGTGAGACCACTGGAAAGCACGGTGTTCTCAGCACAAGGCTGGGACTGCTCCTTCACCACTGGGTCTGCAAGAAAGCACAGGTTCCCCACATCAGCACCAGCACCGAGGCTACAGAGAGAAAGCCATGGCCAACCTGCCTGCCTTCTTCTACATGCACATTTATGTGGGACTCAGGTCACACAAAAACCAGGCATTAAGGCAGGATCAGGAAAGAATTCCTTATTTTTTTCTCCCTCAAAGCAGGGTCTAGAACCCACAGGTCATAGATCACATGCTACATAATCAGTCTACCACTAAGTCACTGTCTCAGCTCTACTGAACACTGGGTTTCGGGATGAAGTTTGACAAGGAGCTCAGACTATCCTTGAACTCTTACTTTTCTTCACCCTGATCCTCCTGCTCAGTCAGGGTGGCTTCATGCTCACTGGGGAATTTTCTAGGTGATTCTTCTACTTCCTTAGAATATAGACCCAGCCGGGCAGTGGTGGCGCATGCCTTTAATCCCAGCACTTGGGAGGCAGAGGCAGAGGCAGGTGGATTTCTGAGTTCGAGGCCAGCCTGGTCTACAGAGTGAGCTCCAGGACAGCCATGGCTACACAGAGAAACCCTGTCTTGAAAAACCAAAAAGAATATAGACCCAATGGCTGAAAAGCACAGAAACCCTAACTTAACACTGTTCAAATTTATACCAATTTCTTCTTTGAGTTCCAATATCATACTCAGCCCCTAAAGCACATACAATGATAAGCATGTTATGAAAAGTTGAATAAAAGAACCAGTGGCAGAGTAGTGACTTTAAGGAGAAGCAGTGAAATATACAGATTTAGATAATAACCAAATAATGAATTATGTGAAACATTCATTAGGTTGTTTTCGTTATTATTTCTGAGACAGAATCTCACTGTATACCTTGGATGGCCTCAAATGTGCAATCCTTACGCATACGCACGTCCATGAGTTTACACTAGTATTGCTTTCTATTTTATTGGTTTGTTTTTTTTTTTTTTGAGTCAGGGTTTCTGTATGTAGCCCTGGCTAGCTATACAGGAACTCACTCTGTAGTCTAGACTGGACTTGAACTCAGGGATTTACCTGCCTCTGCCTTCCAAGGCCTGGAATTCTTGAGGTATTCATCAGCACACCTGGCTTTAAAAAAAACAAAACAAAACCTAAAAAACCCTAGAGTCTTACTATGCATTCCTGGCTGGTCTCAAATAGATCTGACTAGCTTCTAAGCGGCTGATTCAAAGCAGACAACTGAATGTCACCTAAGGTACAGAAGGCTCAAAGAGAAGATCCTTTACATATTTGTTACCTTAAACTTCTGCTGTAAGTTTGACACCATAGCAATATATTCTTCCTATTAGTTAATATTATTAGGAATTACACTCCAGAGGTAAAAAGAACACATAGTGGCCAAACAACACTCCAAACCCTTACAGGCCAGAGTTCATCTTGATTGAGAGTGAACTAAGAGTCACGTTACTACCAAGCTTCAGCCTTTTTCAGCCTCTCCCGGGAATAGACTAAGCTACCTCTTTAACACATGATAAAATGTATGTCAAGTTTCAATGCGGAGATCTAGTACACTCAAACCATAAGCAGGTACAGAAGGAGCACACATGATCTGTGGGAGATGTTAGAGGGCAGAGTCCAACTGGCACACCCTATCTGTTCCCTCACCTCAGAGCCCTCTTATCCATGCATTGCTTCCTTTAGAAACACAATAGGGTGATCTAATGTACTTTTAACTTTTTTAAACACGAAGAAAAAAAATTCTTAGATACCTTCAGTCTACAAAATCAGGGTAACGGAGTGGGGTATACAGCCTGGCCTCAGAGGTACTACTACCAGTTAATAAGCAAACACCTTTGGGAAAGAACTAAGAAAAATCATCTATAAAGTGGCCTCAATGACCTAGAATAAATAAAATCTGAAGCCAAGTATCTAGCATTTCGACTGACCTTGAAGTTAAAGGGTGACAGTTTTGTCTTTTAATAACTCACAGGGCTAGAGAGAATAACTTACAGTGGTTAAGAACACCGACTGTTCTTCCAGAGGTCCTAAGTTCAATTCTTAGCAAGCTCATGGCTTACAACCATCTTTGACACCCTCTTCTGGTGTGTATGAAGATAGCTACAATGTACTCTTATATACATAAAATAAATAATACTTTAAAAAAAAAATCAAAAAGCTCACAGAAGTATGGGTGCTCCATGGCCTCCTTGGCGGTCAGTCTCTGTTGATGGTCGTACCGCAGCAGCTTGTCAAGAAGATCTAGGGCCTCGGGGCTGACAAGATGCCTGTTCTCACTATGGATAAAGTTTTCCCAGCGCTTCCGTGAATGTCTAAGAAAAACAGTGAGTCATTATATTCTGAGACTAAACAATATGAAAAATTCTCCTCTACTAGACCCAACAACAACGACCCCTTAGAATAGTACACTGTGTAGCAGCTGAAGCTTGTTCTTACTGGTACCCACTTCATATAGGCCAGCACCTCGACAACCTGTCACGCAGTTGTAACCATGGTGTACTGACACAAACCAGCTCAAGCATTAGATAAGCAAAATCTGTTTAAAACTTCTACATCTGAGTAAGAACTAGTTCAATCTTTCTGGATTATTCTTTTGGTCCACTCTTTTCACCAACTGTGTTGGTGATTAAGCAATGATGGGTAGGTAAACAGATTTAGAGTTGGCTTTAGAAACAATGTGTGAAGACCACCAGCCAAACATTTCCTTTTAGCATACTGCACTGAAGCTGGGCATGGCGATGCACATTGATAATCCTAGCACGCAGGTTGAGGCTAGCCAGGGCTATGCAGCAAGACTTTGTCGAACAAATGAACAAACAAACAAACAAACCAACCTCTAAAACATACAAATCTACACTGTACCGGAAAATTTAGTATGCCTTAATATTTACTGTAAAACTTACTTCAGAAAATAAGCTATTCACTTCTTATTTAAAGAAACATAGTTTTCCAGGATATGTCATCAAAATAAGTCTATTTAGGGATGGGGAGATGGCTTAGTGGTTAAGAGTACCAGCTGCTGTTCCAGAGGTTCTGACTTCAACTTCTGACAACCACATGGTGGCTCTTAACCATCTCTAACTCCATTTATAGAGGACCCCTATTCTGGCTCTGCAGACACCAATACATACATAGTACATATACATTCATGCAGAAAGAGTAGTTTACAAAATTAAGCACATGCTTTAACCAAATAAACATTTCCCCCCTATAGCATTATGATTTTGTCTTCCATTTGCTTCTATAGGATCTCATGATTGCCAGGCTGGGTTCAAACTCAATGATCCTCCTGCCTAAGTGTCCCTGGTGTTGTGATTAGACATCCATGTGCACATTAAGCAGGAGTCCTAGCACTTAGGAAGCTAAAGCAGGTAGATCTCTGTGAATTGAAGACCAAAGCTCTGGTCTACATAGCAAGTAAGACCTTGTTTCAATCAACCAACCAACCAACCAACCAACCAACCAACCAAGCAACCAACCAACATCAATATTGGTGTTAGAGCAAGGTGCACCCTTCTTTCATCCCTACCCCGACTGCCTCCTCTTTTTTACTTACTGTCCCAGGATGTCATTGAAGTGTGGGTCTAGGTCTATGTGGTACTTCTTCAGGTACCCATATAGTTCATCTGTCCCCAGAACCTTGGCAATTCGAACAAGCTGAAACACAAAACAAACTGACCAAACCACCAAGCACAGAGCTAGCTTCCCATGAGCCTTAGAGAATACTGAGCCAGACCTGGGAGTCAGGACATTCCATGTCACTCAGATCTCTAGGAACTGAGACCTGAGTCTAGGATAAACAAAAAGACTTAAGGACACAAGTCTCACGTGAATCCAAGTTTCTAAACTGCTTTTAAAGGGTTAACATAATTTAAATACTAATATCTTTGGGGACACTGTGATCTAATATCTAGAATCTGTTTTTTTTTCTTTCTCAAGACAGGGTTTCTCTGTATAGCCCTGGCTGTCCAGGAACTCACTCTGTAGACCAGACTGGCCTCGAACTCAGAAATCCACCTGCCTCTGCCTCCCAAATGCTGGGATTAAAGGCGTGCGCCACCACTGCCCTGCTCTAGAATCTGATTTTGTTAGACAAAGTGGTACCGTGGGTTGTCATAGGGATAGGTTATCAAATTTACTCTTAAACAAAACATTACATACCTGTATTTTACACTGGCAGAAATTTTTATAATTAATGCTAATTGAAGTTGTAATTTTACATTGATATACAATTTATAGAATGATACAGATTTAAGGTTTTCATTGATGTAAATTTCTTATATTGATATAAGATTTAAAATTAATAGTTACTCTCAATAGGCTTTGTGCCTGTATTACTTTCCTAAGAATACTAGCTTGTAGGGCTGGAGAGATGGCTCAGTGGTTAAGAGCACTGACTGTTCTTCCAGAGGTCCTAGGTTCAATTCCCAGCAACCATATGATGGCTCACAACCATCTGTAATGGGGTCCAATGTACTCTTCTAGTGTGTCTAAATACAGCTACAGTGTACTCATATAAATAAATAAATCTTAAAAAAAAAAAAAAAAAAGAAAAAAGAATTCAAAGTTTAGATCCAGTCCTTCTAATAACTGCCCTTACAAACTGTTTAGGATGGTTAAGTAATACAAGGGCCAGATTATATTACACTCTGATTTAATTATAATAAAGTGTTTTTAACTTAACTTACTCAAATAGAAATAAGAATAGTTAAAGGTATAACAGTCTGTATATACTTTAGTCTTCAGAGGTGACAGAAGCCCACAGAATATGACATTTAAGGCCATTTCATTATTAAAGATCATATGACTGGAAAGAAGTCTGCTTGTGACTATACCCCTTTCTTGGTTCAAAGAAAAAAAAAACATCAATAGAACTGCTCGCCGGACAGTGATGGCGCATGCCTTTAACCCAGCACTTGGGAGGCAGAGACAGGTGGATTTTTGAGTTTGAAGCCAGCCCAAGGCTACACAGAGAAACCCTGTTTCGGAAAAAAAAAAAAAAGAATTGTTCTAGTCATGGCGAGATAACCACTAGGCAAAAATTGCCTCAATTCATCTACAGACAAAAATATTGCCCAGGAAAAGGTCACACTATGTGAAATAGTCAACTGAGATAGCTCTGCCAAAACAGGGTAAGCAATCCTTCAAAATTCTACTTTATAAAAGTCTGTCAGATGATCATGGGCCAGAAGGCTAAAGACTGATGTTCCAATATTTTGAGGAATTAGAGACTGTCCAGGCAGTCAGTGTCTCTACAAAATGGTTAAGTTTGGAAGCTATGTTTTGTGCTTCCAATATTTTCAGGTAATATTTAAGTCATTATCAGATTTCTGATGAGGTTGAAGACTAGTTATAGTTTCATAGCCAACTCAATCTGTTTAACATTAAGAAAGATGATATAGATTTGAGAGGATGATTTTCAGATGGTATACAGGCTAAAAACAGGACATACTTCAGATATAAAATTGTAAGACTTTTAAGTTAGGATAGATAGTAGAGTGCTTTATCTAAATTGACAATGATAGACTGGGTATTAAGTATATCTTATACTTTATAAATTGCATAATTGTAATAGTTGTGCTCAATTTATATCTGAGGGAAAAAAAGAGCCTTTTAATTGGACAAAAAGGGGGAAATGTTGTGGGTTGCCCTGGTGCTGTTTGTATTCTGATATTAATTCTTCTTAAGAGGGGCTGCCCCAAGGAGGAGTGGATCATGTACTCAGGTGATTTCACGTGAACTTTCTCCCCATTTTAACTGGTCAAAGAAAGGCTAGAGCCTGTGACTGTGCAGTGGAAGGGAAAGGTGGGGCTGGAGGTTTTAGAGAGGGGGAAGAGGAGAAAAACGGAGGAGGTGGTGGTGGAATATGGAGCCGTACCATATGGCCTGGAGAAGCCACAAGTAGCAAGAACTCTCACAGATAGGGAATAGAGTAGTGTAGTGGTTAAATCTGCCCAATCTAGGCGTGTAGCTTGTAAATACCGTAAACTGAGTTGTGTGGTTTTTGCTCAGGCTTATTGGGGTTGGAGATTTACTGCAACAAAGTGGTACCTTATTTCTTAGACCCATCTTGAAGGTTCAGCACAGACAGCAAATGTCTACATGCTTTAGAATCTTGTACCACAGACATAATTCTGAACAACTCATTAGCTTACATGGTAGCCCATATATAGTGAGTGACATTCATGGCTCATATGCTACATCTCTAGCATCTGTGACATAACAGTGACCAAATCTGCTCACCTGGTCATAGTTGTCCTGCCCATGGAAGAATGGCTCCTTTCGGAATATCATGCTCGCTAACATACAGCCCAAGCTCCACATATCCAAGCTGTAATCATACATCTGAAGGCAGTAAGGATGGCTGATTAGTCAAGGATGGTTAGAAACCCTTTGTACTCATCTGACTACTGAAGATCAGTCCTTATTTCTGAGGCACTAGGGCCTTATACACATCAGGCAAACTCCATTCTCAGCTTTTCTGCAGTTATTTTATAACTAAAAGTCACTCTTCCCTTAAAAAAGGGGAGACAGGGGCAGCAAGAGGCTCAGCTGGTACACTAAGTGTCCAAGGCTGCCACCCTCAACAACCTAATCCTTATGCCAAGAACCAACATGGTGGAGAGAACAATCTCCTTCTGCAAGCTGGCATCTAACCCTCACATGTGGGCTGTGGCACAAGTAAGCTTATATACACATAATGAAAAAAAAATTAATGTAGCTGAGAAAAAGCTTTATAGAGTAGAATAATAACTGGGTTTTGTATGTATCCAAATCAACTACATAGCAAACCAGGAAAATCCCTAAGAAAAAATAAAAGTAGCACAGAGCAGCTTCACTGACACGTTCACCTGATAGTCCACAAGGAGCTCTGGTCCCTTGAAGTACCTCGAGGCCACTCGAACATTGTACTCCTGAGCAGGATGATAGAACTCTGCTAGACCCCAATCAATCAGTCGGAGCTATGAAAAAGACAAGACAAAACAGACCATGAAAGATGCACTTGGAGGTGCCCATGCCTGTGGCAAGGCTACAGCACATATCTACAACAGGTATCTGACCACAGACAGTGTACCCATGGAAGACTACGTACACTTCAGAAACAGCAGATGAAATCATTTCTGAGCACAGTACTTGGAATGTTCCGAGTTTTCCCCTCTAAGTTAACCTGGTCTTTTACTTTCTCCAGATTATCACAGCTCTTAACATGAGCTCTAGGCCTTACATAGAAACATACTTCCCCTTCCTTCACAGCTCCTAACATGAGCTCCAGGCAATTCTGAACGACATGCATGGCCCCCTCCAAGCAGAAGCATTGCATACTGCTCTAACTGGTTATTAAGCTAATACTGGCTGTGACAGCCAGAGTTGGAGGGACCCAAGTGTACTTCCTAGGGCTAACTTGGAATAATCATGAAGAAGTGAAGTAGAAACCACTGTTGTAGTTTCTTCCTAAGGCCCTTTGAACACTAGAACTAAAATAAAACCAGTGACCAGTCATGGTCACCATGTACTTTACCGGGAGGAACTAATTCAGGAGACTATAGAAGTCACAGTGATGCAGTCTACGAAAGGAATCAGCATGGTCTACAGCCAGCACAGACACTGCAGTATCTACAGATACTGCAATGCTATTGGACAATGTTTACGTCTTCCCTAAGTCTTCAACAAAAGTTTGGTGCTGCCTGGCTGGATTGGTACCTTTTTTTGTTGGTGATCTATCATGACATTGTGAGGTTTCACATCCCTGTGCATGATTCCCTTGCTGTGGCAGTAATCCAGAGCCTAGTAGGTAAGAAAGCACAGAGAAAAGTAAGCAAACCCCTTACAGACCCAATACAAACAGTCTTAGTATTTATGATACTTTAACTTGAATAGTCTCAAAAAGGACAGCTTACTGCCTTTAAGAGAAAAAAATTCTCTGTGGACACTTCAGCTGGCTATCAAATGGTCATGCTGAAGGTTGCTTTAAAGAGGGGGGAATGAGAACCAGAGTGTGGGACTTGAAGAATAACATCCTAATATATCTTTTAACAAGGCAGACTTAAGCACATGAGTTTTCTAGATTAAGAAGCATTTACATTTTACTTAAATATAAAATCTGAGCCACTTAGCTTTTTTTTTTTTAAGATTTTATTTATTAATTATATGTATACAATGTAGCTGTCTTCAGACTCTCCAGAAGAGAAAGCTAGATCTCTTGTTATGGATGGTTGTGAGCCATCATGTGGTTGCTGAGATCTGAACTCAGGACCTTTGGAAGAGCAGTCAATGCTCTTAATCACTGAGCCATCTTTCCAGCCCGCCACTTAGCTTTTAAGAACCAACATTACGCCGGGTGGTGGTGGCGCACGCCTTTAATCTCAGCACTTAGGAGGCAGAGACAGACAGATTTCTGAGTTTGAGGCCAGCCTGGTCTACAAAGTGAGTTCCAGGCCAGCTAGGACTACACAGAGAAACCCTGTCTCAAAAAACCAAAAAGAACCAACATTACAATTCTGAGAGAAAATTATTTCCTGTAATAGAATCAATAACAGGCTTTTATGTGTTGAAAGCCTGTGATCTTTAGTAAGTTGAAAACCCCGTAACCATTGCTACCCCACTTTAGAACTCTCAGGACCTAATTCCCACACCAAGTGACTTCTAGCCACTGCTGGATCTGCTATCTGATTTAGATTTTTTTTTCCTGCTAGACATTCCTAACAACATGGTCCTTTGTCTCCTTTCTTTCAGTGTGTATGTGAGATTGAATAAATTTATGAACTTATTAGTTTGTTGCACTAGAGTTATTTCTACTTTTGGCCATTGAGAACATGCTGCAATGAATAATCACGTGGAAGTCTTTTGGGGAGATATGTATCCATTTATCTTGGGTAGATTTTTAGGAGAAGTTCCTTGCTGTATAAGAACTTTACACTTTCCAAGGAACTACCTGTTTTCTCAAGTCCAACACATGATGGCTCCAGTTTTTTACACACTGGCCAACACCAGTCACATCCTTTTTTAAATAACAGCTATTCAGAAGGGTTGAAGTAGTATCTTCATGTGTTTCTGATTCATATTTCCTTATTAGTGATGAAACAAATTATTTGCCATGTGTTTATTGGTTAGTCTATTATGTTGCCTTTGAAGAAATGTTGATTTACGTCTTTTATCTTTAAATTTGTATTAATATGCCCTTTTCCTTTTTAATGTTACACAGCTCAATCAGGTTACTCTCTATTCTTTCTGTACCCAGCCTGGCCTCAGAGTCAATATTCTCCTGGCTCAGGACCCCTGAGTGTTGGGATTACAGGCATGTTCATCAAATGCAGCTTTTACACACACACACACACACACACACACACACACACACACACACACACACACACACACACACGAACACCTTTGTGACCCTCAAAGTTAGAACCTTTGCTTAAAAAGCACTGGAAAGCTTCAAGCGGCCAGAACGTTCTTCATGTGGGGGCTTATCCTGATTAAAGACTATCAGCAGAATACCTGACACCTGTCTACCAGTGTCAGTTGAGCCCCCTCCAGCTATAACCAGAAGTTACTCTAGATAACAAGTACACCCTGGCTGGGAAACGGCAACAGACTAAAAAGGACACCATCCTAGGCATCTTTATGCCACAGAGGATGATGGTCAGCATGCCAAAAATATGCTCCCCTGATCTATAGCAACAACAAAGTTTGATGCTTTTAGTCTGAATTTGAAGAATGGGCAATACAGAACCTGGGGACAAGGTGACAATCTCCATAGATAGAAATACAGGAGGGAAGTAGCCTAGGAGCACTTTCTGGACATCTGTATTTACTCTACCAGTCTTATATACCATTTCTGCAGCAAAGTTAACAATCTATAGTTTCAGCTTGTCACCAGCTATGCAAGGTCATAAGCACTTGTGCTTTACAATAGACTTAGGGAGACTGCAATGTGCTCTTGTGTCTTCTTTCAACTGGTATTTGTTTATCCAGAATTTTATAGTTCCTACCCAAATCCATCTCTGCAGTTGCCTTTGAAACTAGGGTCTATGAGGGCACACACCCCTAAATCTGAATCCAATCACATAAAGCCTGGGGGAGGGGTAGTCACTGAGCAGTCACCCATAGCCTTCAGCCTCAGTTTCTTCTACATTTTCAGCAAGGTTAAATATTTCCTGTTTTCTAAGAGAAAATGTTGATTTTTTCCATTTTACCTAGTCTTTGTCAAAGATCTAATTCAGACAATACCTGGGATATGAAAAACACATGATGGAACCAAGGACTGAGCCAAACAAAACAAAACAAAACAAAACAAAAATAAAACTGGCCAGACACACTGTGGGTTACTAACATGCCTGTACATTCCTTGATGGGTACTTCAGTTTTAATATCTGCTACAGCTTCTGCTCACAGACAAGATCTATTTTCAAGTGTCCATTGGGATTCTTTGCTTCATTAGCGGGATGAGATAATCACTGACATCACTGGACAATAGCATGGCCACCAGCACTGAGCACAGATGTGCTGGGTTTTGTCTTCATCTAGCTTGTGCTAGTTAAAAATCCAAGACTCAAAAACTGACTTAAATGAGCTCTTGTGAGAAGAGGACAGTGGTTCTCATATGCACGCATGGGGATTTCTGGGAAGACCTCTAAGAAAGAGGTCTTGATGTTCCTAGCATGGCAAACCTCTCCCCACTGCACACTTCCCAGGAAAGATGGGTCAGGTCAAGCAGTCTCTTCTTTCTAACAAACCTCAACAGACACTAGCGAATTCTAAGCCCAGCATTTTGCCTCACTCAAGAACAATTCTAAGGAAAACATTCATTTCAGGAAGCCAGATCTGCAAACTTCTCCTCCCCAAGTCCAGCCTTGCTTCAACCTGGTATTTCGTTTGAGCAATGTTTTTCAGTTCCCATACAAACCCTATCTTGGCAATTTTCTTAACTGAGGTTCACAAGCACTGAACTCAAGAGGTCTGCTTGCCTCTACCTCACAAGTGCTGGGGTTAAAGTTATGTGCCACCATGTTGGCCAATTCTGTATTTATGATGCACTTCTGGGGGTAGTTTGCAGATGTTATTAAGTTTTTAGTGATCCATTAACCTGAAAGGTACACAAGGCCAGTTCACAGTGCTTTACTACAGTGTTCACCAAGACAAATGAAAACATGCATCCATTAATTGATAATGCTTCAATTTTATAGAACTTGGTATTTGTAAGTCACTTAGAAGGTTCACCCATCACTTCTCCCTTGCTCAAACTATTTGTCAGTGCAAGTGAGGTGCAGATATTCTCATACATAAGTTTGAAGAAGAAAAAAAAGATGGCTACAAATGTCTGCCAATTATGTATACATTCCTCTTCCTGACTTTCCCATCAAGAAAGTAATAAGTGCCATGTGGTGGCAATTGGCTTTGTGGAGGTGGAGGCAGAGACAGGCAGATCTCTGAATTTGAGGATACCCTGGAACTTGGTCTACAGAGGGAGTTCCAGGAGAGAAACCCTGCCTTGGAAAACTAAAAAACCTATTGCACCCCTCACCCCCCCGAAAACCCAACCAACCAACAAACATTTTGTACCAACCAATTCAACAAATATATAGAAGTTGAGGGCCAACCTTGACAGGCTGCACACTGAGGTTCCCGTTCTCTTACTGTTACTCGGAAGACAGGACCTCAACTATTCCAACAACCCAGCCCACGTCACACAGGTGCATGAATGAGCCCAACCCAGACTATGTCATCTCAGTCAGGCAGACTTGACTCTAAAAAAGTCTTGGGCTGGAGAGATGGCTCAGCAGGTAAGAGCACTGACTGCTCTACAGTATACTTACATATAACAATAAATAAATCTTAAAAAAAAAGTCTAAGTCTGAGGTCACTTGTCATAGAGAAAATTAGGATTAATTAACTGGCAAAGGGGCTGGTGAGCAGTGGGTAAGAGCACCAACTGCTCTTCTGGCTCCTGAGTTCAAATCCCAGGAACCACATGGTGGCTCACAACCACCCGTAATGAAATCTGATGCCCTCTTCTAGTGCATCTGAAGACAGCTACAGTGTACTCATTTATAATGATAAATAAATCTTTGGGCCTGGGTGAGCAGGGCTGACCAGAGCGAGCAGAGGCCCTAAAGTTAATTCCCAACAACCAGGTGAAGGCCCACAACTATCTGTACAGCTATACTGTGTACTCATATACATAAAATAAATAAATAAATCTTTAAAACACTGAAAAAAAATTAACCGGCAAAGAAAAAACTCCAACTGGCAACAAGAGCCATATGCAAGGAGTTGTGAACTTTGTATAATAGCCCTGCACTTCTTGTTTGGCCAATCTCCCAAATTTTATTGAAAATCTGTGAGGTCTCACAACAGGATTCTCATCAGAACTTAACTCTCACTAAGTTCTCTATTAAGAAATATTCTGCTTGAATTCTCTTAAAATCTTCTCAAAATACAAGCCTGAGGGGGGAAAAAAGCACCATTAACAAATATCACTTACTTTAAGTAGTTCATACATATAAAACCGGATATCAAAGTCGGTCAGGATCTGGTAGAGTTGCTGAAACAGATTTCAGAAAGCAGAAAGTTAATTTAGTCTGACCGTATTCGGATATTCTAAACACTAGCCTTCCCCTGAAAACTTAGTGCTTAAGGTATGGACACCCAAGAGTTCACTGCCTGCCCTGGAATGGCAAAGATGAGGAGTCCAACATTTCTACCTTCAATAGGGAGAGGGGAAAGGAAGGCGTTCTGGGAGAGGATACACTTCAGTGAAGTGGTCCACAATTTCAATAACCACGGCCACACTGCTGTGAGGTCCAAATTGTTGCACCGTGCACATATTCAACTGCACAGCAAGCTGAGCCCACCCCACACAGCCCACCTGGACAACTACTCCAGGGCATTGGAGTAGTGGCAGGGGAATAAAACATTTTGTAAAAGAAACAAGAAAAGTGAGACATTTGGAGATGGCAAGAGACTTTCCAAAAATCTATGCTCTGTTCTCTACCAAACAATTCCAAGCTGAAAAAAAGGATTTCATAGGCAATACTTGATTTTTTAAAAAAAGATTATAAAATAGGGCATTTAAAAAATAAAGACAGCAGTGTCAAACATGAATACAAGGTAACATAGAAACTTTCATTACTGAATCCAGAGATTCACCTCATGGGAGTTTGAAATAAACTTCTTAGAGAAGAGTACTGGGATCATTAAAGTACCCCAAGCCCAGTCAGATACTATGTATCACCTTTGATAATCAATTCGAAGTTTAAGTCTCCTTTCCTGTCAATCTGGGTAGCACTTTCAAAAATAAAAGCAGTTAGAATGGCTTTAACCTTTTACTCTATTAGAAAAAAGATTCACACATCATATTCCCTTCAATGAGTATGTAATGGATATACAATGCAATTCTATAAAAAGGAAAATAAGACTGCTTATTGGCAAAAATTACAATGAAACTAATAAAAAGTGTTTTCCAAGGACAGGTGTGGAAGAAAAGGCCACCCCAACCCCTTTGGCCTTTAGGGAAGAATTAACTAGCCCATCCAGCTCAGTAGGACTACGTAGCGCTATGGGCCTCAAACACCAGCTGGCTCAGGCTCACAAGCGGCTGTGTTGCTAGGGGCTCGATCCTTGAGAGTTGAGCTGTTCTCGAGCATACTAATTCACCATTTCTACCAGGAACTTTCAGCTTCCTAATGACCAAACCCTGTCTTCCCAGCCTTGTGCTTCAAAGCAGGTTTCTTATCTACTACTTGGTCATGACTTGCAACCAGGATGTACAGGTTACAGATCTAAGCTTTAGATACCAACTTGGGTGAGACAGATCAATTGTACAGGCTGTGCTACACATTGAATCATGAGGTCAATAAACAGCCCAGAAAAGACCAAATTCACAAACTCTCAGAGCTCTAGGATTTTTATTTCCAGAAAAGCAATGGGTTATTTATTTGAACCTTTAATCTATAAAAGGGGTTTCTTCTCATATCATTCATAATATAAAGAGCCTATGGTATAAAAAAATGTCCTTGGGCTGTCAACAAAGTAGTATTTCTGACTAGTATTCAAACCAGTACCGATTTTACTGAATATGAAAAACATTACCTACACAACAGTGCTTGGCTTTATTTCATTACAAAGCCCTGAATGGCTAGCCACCACTCACTGTGACCTCCTCCTTCCCCAGGAGCTCTTGGTGGGAGAAGTCTAAGCTCCATCTGGGCCAGGTAACTGCCTGGGCTTCTAGTTAAGGCTTCTCCAGGGCAATCTGGCTTCCTTTAATGGTTGCTGCTATAGTCCCCACTGCGGGCTCCAGGAACCACCTTCTCTGAAGACATCAACAAGAATCTGCCCTCCATTGTCCCTTTCCAGAGCTTCTCTCCCAAACCATCCTATCAGCTTTCTACAGAGAATCAGGAGTCTCCCTTCTTTGAATCCTAGGCCATGCCATGATCTCCCTCTGAGGCAGTGGTTCCCAACCTTCCCGGTTAGTGCTGCAGCCCTTTTCAGTTCCTTATGTTGTGATGACCCCAACCATCAAATTACTTTGTTGCTACTTCGTAACTGTACTTATGCTGCTGCTATAAATCATCATGTAAATATCTGATATGTAACACCCAAATGAGTTGCAACACACAGGTTCAGAACCACTGCTCTAAGGTGTTAACAGTACAGGGAGATTCTCAGTGGCCCTAGAATCAGCATGAGGTACTGGTAGCAATCTGGAGTTCTAGAAGTAAAGCATCACTGCTGTGAACATTAGTCTTCTGCCTCACGGTCACATTGCCTGAGTGTCTGGCTATGCACATATGAGGAGGGACACGGGTGCCCTCGGCTCATAGTGGGCACTGCCCTGGTGATTAAGGATCTCTGAACTCTCCCCACTTTCCCAAATATGTGATGGCTCCACTGCACAGCTGTAACCTACACCCATTTTCTCTACCAAGCCCTCAAGCCAAGTCCTCATACAGCAGGACATACAGCAGGTCTAGATCCTCCACATTTGCTTTTATAGTGCTTGCCAGTCAGTGGAACAAAACAGAACCTATCTTCCAAGAACTAACAGAGTCCACAGGAAATTAGAATGAAGAACTTTGTAAGAACCATACTTCCCCTCCAGCTATGTGGAGAATATTATTAACCAAGCAACTGCAGAATGCTGGCAGGAAGTAAACAGTTTGCATATTTGCATAAGAGACTTACCCTAAGATCCCTAGGATCCATATGGACAAAAGGACTGACTCCTGCAAGTCCAGTTTCCACACACACATTATGACAAATGTATATGCAAACATGAATACTAAATGTAATAAAGTGAAAGTAGTAAAGAAAAAACCTCTTTCCCATTCCAATTTAGCTGCAAATCCTCAGCCATACTCATGCTTCCTTTAAATCAGTTCTACTACAGGGACAATCTAAGAAGCCTGGTTGAATATATCTTGGCCTTTTAAAATAAACTCTACGTCTGAACAAGAGAATGGAAGACACTGCAATTTGATAACCAGGCCTGAGGTCTCCTATACAAAGTCACAGACACCCAAGGAATGGCCACACTGGGCCTCACTTACTCCTATGCATGAATGCAGATAGTTGCAAGCCACCATGTGGTTGCTGGGAATTGAACTCAGGACCTCTGTAAGAGCAGACAGTGCTCTTAACCACTGAGCCATCTCTCCAGCCCTTACAACATTCTTACACACAGAAAACTGACATGTTTCAACTTGTTCTGAGACATGGTCTTCCTATGCAGCTCAAAGGGAGCTAGATCTTGCTATGTAGCCCAGGTTGGCCTTGAACTTAGAAGTCTTCCATCACAGTCTCCCAAGCACTCGGATTATAGGTATGTGCCACCATATCCAACTCTTAAGAACTTTCAAGTTGAGGGGTGTACATTGTTAAGTGGTCATTCTTAACTCTTAGAGATGACTCTGCCATTTAAAAACAAAGTTTTGTCTTTTTAAGGACTACTATGTTTCTTGTACCTGTTAACTTTGACATATAGGAAACAGCTAGTGGTTTTAAGGGAGGAACTAGTACCTCTACCATGAAATCAAACACCAGGGAAAAATGATTAAGGTTACAGAGAACTTATGACTGATTATGGTTAAAACATGACCCACATTAGAATCAGTGAACACCAACAGGTTCCAAAGAGCCAGCACTACATGGGCTGGGTATCTGAGGTACTTGGGACCCAAAGCATTTCTGTCAGGTAATTTTCAGTTTTTAGAATCTTTGCATCACCATAATGAAATATCTTGGTTCTTAGACCAAATCTAAACATAAAATTTATTCATGGTTTTGTTTTGGGGGTAGTTTTTATTTTATTTCATAGCCACAGACCACAAAGCTAAGTTCATACATTTTCTTTTGAGACAGGGTCTTACTATGCAGTTCTGGAGGGCATCAAACAATCTGTCTCTGCTTTCCACATGGTAAGATTAACAGCATGTACCACCACATCATTTAAATAGTAAAAAAAAAAAAACTTAAAAACTTTCATGATATGGTTCCCATTTTCTACTTTGTGGGATAATTTACTGTGAAACTCCACATTTGAGATTTTTAAACTAGGGATGCACAACCTGGATAGATTCTATTCTCTGGACACAAGTACAATCAAATTAGGAATCAACAAAGGTTTTTTGAAATGCCCAGTTGATCTTGAACCCATATAGCTTTTAAAGACATGGGGGACAATAGTTACTGAGAATAGTTACAGGATAGTAGATGGATTACAGTGTAAAGAACTAAATGTCTTGGATCCCGTGACTACAAAGTTTATGCTCAGGTTTCATTAACAACACATTCAGAAACCAAGTATGACAGTGTCCAACTAACTTCAAGATGACTCAGAAAAAAAAAAAAAAAAGAAGCTGAAAAAGAGTGTCTCAAGATGAGATGGAACAGCAAGACATGGAAACACTGACTGGCCCACCTGGGCAAAGGCTGATAGTGGCCACTGTGTGGAAAGTCTGGGAGAAAACCCATAGCCCACAAGTTCAAAATTTTATGTCTAATGTTAACAAACAAGAAGTCAGGAAGAGCCCGGCGGTGGTGGCGCACGCCTTTAATCCCAGCGCTTGGGAGGCAGAGGCAGGCGGATTTCTGAGTTTGAGGCCAGCCTGGTCTACGTGTTTATAGACAGCAGTGAGGAAAAACCACCCAAACTAACTTTACAGATGCAGTATTACCTAGATATCAAAATGAGACATCTCCATAACAAAAGAAAACTTATAGACCAAAGCTGATTGATTACCAGTGGTCCAATAAAAATCACTAAGCAAGCTGTGTACACTGCACTGTTGCTCTTTTGTTATACAGCACTGCTGATGGAACCCAGGGTCCTGTGCATGCTAGGGAAGTAAGTGCTAAGTGAACACCCATCACTGACCAACTACATAAGCCATGGCACTGACACATCACCCTGACATTCAGCCAGGACAAATACTCTCTGTATAGTACTTTAAAGCCAGTTATTAATACACTTCACAGTAAAAGGTAAATGTTGAAAAGGAAAACGAAACCTTCCCATTAAGGTACACACAGGACAAAATAAAAAATCCTTAAGGATACAGAGATGAACAGATTGCCAATTGGTGACCTGTCATCCTACCTAGAATACAAATCATCTAAGAGCCTTTTACCCTTCCAAAATACACATGCTACCTGAGAGTGTTCTTTTAGGCTGACCAAAATAGCATGGCTGTGTTCAAAGGGGATTTCTATCCCTGTGCTTCACCTGAAGGTCCTCTAAAGTTGCAGGCCTGGGAGGGATAGACTCCAGAACTGGAAGCCAAACAACAGCTGGAAGCCAGAAAGCATGTTCATGGACACTATAGACTTGAAAAGCTGCAAGTTCAGGCAAACAGTGAGAAGCCCACACAGCTTCAAACTAAGAAGCACAGAAAGGTCCAGAAATGGACAGACCCAGCTATGTCTGCGAGAGAGCAAACAGCAGGCTGAAAGAAGCAGCTTCGAGCTAGCACACCAACAGCACTAAAATCTGCATGAGACCCTAAAGCACTCAACTGGAGACCAATGAGACCCAACAGCCAAGGTATTCTCAAGACAGGGGGTGACTACCTCTGGGAGCATTACTCCAAAACAGTAGCGGCAACTATCAGACACAATGAAATTGTGAAGAAAAATAGATGAACAGCATGGGGAGAAGATGCAACCATCTCTGTGAGAAAACAGGTATTACATAAAGTATAAGAGAACAGAAGACTATTTTTAAAAACTCAGAGATTGAAATGGACTTCTAAAATACAGTCTAACATTTGAATTATATTCTAGACAGTGAGAACAAGAAGGGGGGGGGGAGATCAAAGAACACTGAAAATATGGAAAGCCCTGAGCTTTCAGGTGGAAAAGCTCAGCAAGAATCCAGAACAAAGGATGAAAGGCACCCACAGGAAGGCACATGTTTAAATGCGCAGAAGACTGGGAATGAAGAGAAATTCCTAAACACTTCCAGAAAAAGGAAAGAGAAATCTTTAGATCAAAGAGGAATGGCACCAGTGCTGACACTGGAACAAACTCTTCAAAATAGGAGAGATCAGTAATTCAACAAGAATTAGTGAAGACACGTGTGAGGAGGATAAAAGATGCTCTCAAATATGCAACTTTCAGAAATGACTGATTCCTAGGATTTCTTTAAAAGCACATCCTTCAAAGGGGTATTCTTTAATAGACTATCCATGTCTTCAGAACATCTCCTTTAAAGATTCAGATCCCAGAAACAGGCTTCACAGGACATTAGAATTTGTTAACTCCCCACAGAACCTGGGAGATACCACCTCTGAGATACACAAAATGCTGGTCACTGATTTTACCTGTAAAGGAGTTATAATAAAAACAAACACTTGTTACATACAGGAAAGGCATGAAATTTACTACTTCATTTTAAGTAAATGCATATTTTTAGTTTTCATCAGATAGCCTTAGAGAGATTAGCTAAGAAAATTACATGTGCAAATAAGGTTCTTTCATTTTACCTGCAACACAAATGCTGGACACCAGCATCTGACAAGGTGGCTTCACCTCTAGCCTCTCCCTCAACCATTTCACAAGTGTTAGATTCCTTGCCAGAGAATTGTAAATCACCCAATGTCCTCTCAGACCCTTGAAAATCAACATCACTACTTTGTTTTTATACTGTTTTCAAACTGTGTTCTAAAGGTTTTCTTTTCATTTGTCTTGACACCAGAAACCTGATTAGTAAGCTCCATGAATAAATACATTAAAACAAACCCGTGAACCAAGTTTAAAGCTGCACATGGCTGCCTATGTTATAACCCCAGTAGTCAGGAAACTGAGGCAGAAAGGCTATGATGAATTTCAGGCAAGCCTGGGACAGAGTGTCTCAAAAATCATTCAATGTTTAAAACATTCTCTTAAAAGAATGCTTCAGCTGAGCACAGTGGCATACTGAGTACATCTCAGTACTCTGTAGGCTGAGGCAGGAGGATCTCTGAGTTTAGCTGGTCAACAAAGCAAGTTCTTAGGATGGCCAGGGATATAGATCCAGGGATACAAAAACTATACATACAAGCCAACCAACCAACCAACCAACCCCTCAGTTTAAAATAGTATATCCTGATCACAGTAAGATAATATATGTATCCCAGATAAGGTGTTTTTGACAACAGTGACTCTCAGTAGGTTTTTGCTATCAATTGCTGTAGTGTATAAGAACATATTTAGTAGCTTCAACCAATGACTCCTTACACAGATCTTTCCACTTATCTTTTCCTTTCAGCAATGGCAGATGTCATGAAAATCAAAGTTAACACCTACTAAAACTGTGCTGTATAAAGCAAGTGTGTTCCGGATGAGGCATTCCATTTCATGTTACACAGAGAACCCACAGTGCAGTTAACTCCTTGAGGAAGCAAGTCAAAGGGCAATGAATAACTCCTCCAGATTCAAGAACCCCAACCAAGGCCTGCACTATTCGGGATCCAAGTTGTCATGTGACTCAGCAACACTATCCATGAGTGCTTTGATTCAGAGTTCAAATGGTACCCAAGCCACTCCCTCCTACCCCCATTAACCCCATGCCAGAAAGAAGCATACACACCTTAAAATCTGTATTATTGATATATTCAAATACCAAAGCTGGTGTCTTTGACTGAAAGAGAGAACAGTGATTTTTTTAGAAACTCAGACAGTGATAAATGCAGTTTGCAGGGCCCCACCCTCAATCCTCACAGATGAAAGGGGCTCTCCCATATCAGACATAGTCTAAGTTTTCTTGTTGTTTTTCTAGATTTGTTCTTTTGAGTCCATCACCAAAGAGATCAGAGGAGGGCACTGGAGTCCCTGGAGCTGGAGTATTAGGCAGCTGTGAGCAGACTGAAATGAGTACTGGGGTCTGAGCTCAGGTGCTCTGGAACAGCGTCAAGCACTCATATGTTGGGCAATCTCTCCAGCCCTAAAAAACCTTTTTCTTTTTTAAATTTAAATTTTGAAGTATTTTTGATGTCTAGATTGCTTCAAAATAAAATAAAAGAGAGAGCTGGGAAAGGGTAGGGTTATAGGTTGGCCTGAGGGTGAACACTGCTCAAGTTCAGTCATGCTCAGCAGGGACAGTGTATAGAATTTACTTCTGTGTGAGTGTGTAAAATTTTAAAAAGAAAGGTTACTCCCCAAATGACTCAGTAGCAGCCCTGAGCCCTGATCTTATTTTATTAAGATTTACTCTCATCAATATCCCAAATCTTCACCTACATCAAGAGCTGCACATGTTGATCACGGTTGAGCAAGCAAAATGCATCTGACAGTTTTTATAGGTTTTCAGAATCTGTTGTCGTTTTAGGCTCCTAAAAGATCATCTGGGCTCAGAGGTAGACAAGTGTAAGCAAACTTTTAAAAGTAGTCTAGGTAGAGAGATGGCTCAGTGGTTAAGGGCACTTGCTGTGAAAGCAAGAGGACCTGAGTCTAAATGTCCCACAACTATGCAATAACTGGGTATTGTAATCTCCAGTATGTGGACACAGTAAGATCCCAGAAACTCAATGGGTACTCAGCTTAACTGAAAAGACTTCTGGCTTCCAAACACATGCACTCCTATACACACATGCATAAACCACATAGCAGATAACACAAACTCTCAACAAAACCATGGTCTTTAATAAAACCAGTAAAATCTTCAGTTTAATACTTCCTTGTAGAAATCTAGAGCTTGAAATGTCAGGTTTACTTAGGCAAAATAAAATCATACTAACTAGCAGAAATAATGTTTCAAAACTGAAGAAAAGCAGGGGTTTTTAGGGTTATAGAAATAAAAACTCATCTCAAAAATCTTTACTGCTGAGAACTTTAGCTCAAGGTTCTCAGGGAGTGGGCCATAGCACATACAGTCCTTTACCTGGGCAATGCAGAGTTCTAGTAGCACCAAGAACAAATGATTCTAACATTTTCATAAGAATCTGACCTTTCTACAGACTCAGGTAAGCCTAATTCTCTCAAATTCAGGGGCTAACACTTCCCTTTCCATTTCCACCTACATCAATTTTAGAAGAATTATTTTAAATTATGTTTATGTATGTATATATATACACATACACATATATGTACATATATACATACATGTGTGTATATATATATGTATATATATGTTTTTTTGCAGGTGAGTCCACCTATCCACAGAAACCAAATGTCTAATCCCTCTGAGCTGGAGTTACAGGTGGCTCTTAGCTACCTGACATGAGTTCTGGGAATAAAATTCAGGATCTCTGGAAAATATTATGTCCTTTTAACCACTCTCAAGTCCTACTTCAACTTTTTGCTTAGGGCTTTTGAGATGGCTCAGCAGGTAAGATCATTGACTGCTCTTCCGAAGGTCCTGAGTTCAAATCCCAGCAACCACATGGTGGCTCACAACCACCCGTAATGAGATCTGACGCCCTCTTCTGGAGTGTCTGAAGACAGCTACAGTGTACTTACATATAATAATAAATAAATCTTAAAAAAAAAAAAGTCCTACTTTAACTTTTTGCTCAACTCATATATTATACAAACATGTTAACAAGTTACAAATATTAAGTCAGGTATCAGTGTCTTCAGTTAACTGAGATGAGGGAGGAAGGAGCAAGGGGGAGAAGAGAAAGTGGGGAGGGGGCCTTATAAACCACGTATTGACTCATATTTGTCTACTATGTGCAAGGCCCTTAGGTTTAGTCACTAGCACCATCTCTTGAAGTCTTAGTTTTGTGTGTCTCTGTGTGTGTGTGTGTGTGTGTGTGTGTATGTGTGTTTGAGATGGTGGGGAGAGGGGGAGAGAGAGAGAGAGAGAGGTGGGGGGGAGAGAGAGACAGGGAGAGAGGGAGACAGGGTGTCTAGCTCAGGTTGGCCTTAAGTTCCCTATATAGTTGACAATGACCTTGAATTTCTGCCCATCCATTTGGCTTCCATTTTCTGTGTGCTGGGATTATAGGCACACATAACCTTGACTAATTTATGCAGTTCTAGGGATCAAACTCTAAGGCCTACTTATGCTTTCAGACACTACCAACTCAGCTATACCCCTAAATTTACATTGTATATATATATATATATATACATACATACATATATGGTACGTGTGTGTTCTTTAAGTGAGCAATACCCATTTTTATCTCAAACACTAAGAATACAAACACACACACACACACACACATTGTGAATTCACATTCTCAAGTAGACAAACCCATCAACACTAACTAGTTAGGGGCTAGCCATCAAGCTGAACTAAGCAATATAGGATATATTATTTAATGACAATCAGTTACAAACTTGTATATAACTCCTTTTCAGGCTTGATTAGGTTCCAAAAGAAAATTATTTCTCATCGTATTTTACTATTGTGCAAGTAGGCAAATTACTTAATGTTTGTTTAAGTTTTTGTTTCCTGACAGTGTGATGTCAACAACAGCAGTATCAAGTCCCTAAATGATCACAGGATTAAATGGGGTGATGCAGCTAAGCACTCAGCATAGCACCTGGCCTATAGCATGCACTCACGCAGCATTAGAGTGTAAGGATGTCCTCAGCATACAGAAGCAAAGACCTGCTTCTTACTCTTGTAGACAACAGGGAGCTAATCAGACAGAGCAGGCGGACAGCAACAAGAGGACACAAATGGCAGGAAGGTGATCAAGGATCAAAGCCTAGGTAATCAAATACTGCCAAGTTTTTCCTTCGGGGAAGAAACAAAGGGAATAGCACCCTAGGATAGGTCAGAATTAATATTATTTTTGCTTTCTAAAATTTTTTTATTATTGTGTATATGTATGTACTTGTGAATATGTTGGCCCATGAGTCAGAGGATGGCTTTGTGGAACAGGCTCGCTCATTCTATCCTGACATGGTTTCTAGGGCTCAAACTCTAGTCATCAGACAAGTGCCTGTATCTACTGAGTCATCTTGTCCCAAATGAAGCATTTTAACAAAAGCATTTTAGTTGTAAAAATATGTAGATATTTTTATTTGCACATATACAACATAAGGGTTGATGCAGAACTAAAGTCTAGCAATATGAAACAGTGAGGCTTCTTTTTCAAAGGACTGGTGGTCTGAGCCCTGTTTAGTTCTCTGCACTAGAATCAACATAGAGATTTCCAAGAAGAGGCTACTAGAGTGAGGTAAGAGAATGCAAATTGGCACTGAGAAGCTTTCAAAAACAACAAAAGCAGGGCATCAGGGAGCTATCTAGCAAACCTTTGTAGGCTAAATCAAAGAAACAGGGAACAAATCTTCATGGAGATTTTCTATGTATATATTTAGGCTCTATTTACCAGTGATAGCCAGCTCACCACTGGGCATGACAGGTTGTATGGCTGTTAAACCCCCTCAGCAACAATTACCAGTGCCATCAGCTCATTATGCAGCACAAGGTCCTAGGTGTTAAACAGCCCACCCCAATCCACTAGCACACGCCCCAGCCAACAGGCACCTACCACAGGGTCCTTTACAGTGTCAATCAGCTTAATGATATTTGTTCCACCACGAAGGTTCTCCAGAATCTTAACCTCTCGTTTTATCTTCTTTTTCTTCACTGGCTTAAATACACAAGAGTAATCAGAAGTGAGACTCCTTTTGAAGTTAACATAATAAATACAACTTTAATCAATGTTAGGCAACAGCATGGATGTTTGCTGTGTACTATGTTATGTTAAAGAATATGCTTAAATTAGAAAAAAGTGAGCTTACCCATAGTAATCATTTAGATTAAACATTTTAGTTTATAGCTTATGTGACAATCCCTGTAAGTAGTTAGATCTAGGGCATTTAGCAAACTTTAACATTCATATAGTATTTTAAAAATAAATGTACGTTTACTGGATTACTGCCAAATGTGTTATAGCTCTGAACAGCTGTAGACCATGGACAAATGGAAAGGACTGAAAGAAAATGGTCAGACACCTGTTCTTCCATGAGTTATATGGTGTCTTAGGGACAAGAACCAGTTCACTGACATTAAGTTACAAACTTGTTTCCAAGCTGTTGGCTCCCCATTTCCTATTTCCACTCCCACTTCCTTAATATTTAGAATCAAATCAGCTCAGAGCCAGTAACTCTCCCAACAGATATCATTCCTAGAGAGAGAAAGCTGTTGGATCAGCAAGAGAGAAAGCTGATCTCATCCAGCAGTGACTGCTAACTGCTAAGGACCAACCTACAGATGGAAAATTAAAGTTCTTTTTTCTGTCTGAAGGTAACAAAGAAAACCAGTTTTGATAAGGCAAGTGTGTCATTATCAATATAATTTATAACACACTTAGGACAGCAACAGACATATCAGTACATGCTAACTCTCTGACCTTCACCTACTGACTAAGGAGGAAGTCCACTGACCCCGTAGCTATTCACCCAAGGTCACAGCTAACAGATGTAAGACTTAGACCTGGCAACCTGACTGCCCACTAGTACCCTCTTCTCTGGGTTTTTCTCCCAAGTGGGTCAAAGGAGAGACTGAGCTAAGGAAATGGACTACAAGGTCAGAAAGACCCACTCTCACAATTTGTCCTCTGACCTTTGCGTGGTATGCTCTCTCCCTGTTCAACACACATACAATATATATATACCCATGCATAGACACACACACAAAATACACACATATATATGTATATAATTTTTTAAAGCTCTGAGATGATGACGCAGGTTGGTCACTGATACATGCCTCTGAACAAAAGCAGGAAAGGTGAGCTATGTGGGGAAGTAGTTATTGGACAAGAGTTGTGTAAGCATGAGGACCTATGCTCAGACCCCTCAGTGCCTATGAAAAAAGTGAGATATGACAACAGCTTGCTGGTTGGTCTAGCAGAATGAACAGCAAGATCTAGGTTTAATGATAGATAGTGTCTTCAGGATAACATTGTCCTCTGGCCTTCTCCAGGAAACCTGCACACCACATACACAAGGCAGGAGGAGAAAGACTGGTGAGAGACACAGTATCACCTGCAACAGTGTCAACTTGGGGAGCAAACACAGCTGTGTGCTTCTAAGCCAGCTGCCATAACACTTCTCCACTGTGCCAGGGTTCCCAGCAGAGATCTGGCTATTGTGTTTTTCCCATCTCTTCTAGGAATCTTATTCGGTCTCTGTAATCAAGGACCTCAATGTCTGGGAAAAATCAAGCGCCATAAAGCTCAATTAAGAACAGCTAGGGAAGGAAACGTAAATGACAAGTAGCTTCTAAGTCACGCCAACGTCATAAAAGGTATGTACTAGTTCAGATTTAAAAAAGAAAACAAGGGCTGGAGAGATGGCTCAGCACTGACTGAGTTGGGATCCCAGCAACCACACGGTGGCTCACAACCACCCGTAATGAGATCTGACGCCCTCTTCTGGTGCGTCTGAAGACAGCTACAAAAGACAGCTACAATGCATTATGCCGGAGGGAGCAGGGCGTGCAGGGCTGTCCTGAGTTCAATTCCCAGCAACAACATGATGGCTCATGGCCATCTGTACAGCTACAGCGTACTCCTACACATAAAATAAATAAAAATCTTAAAAAGAAGAAAGAAAGAAAGAAAACAAATGAATCTAACTTAGGAGCTGTGATTTTCTTTACAGTCAAGAGGGAAGAACTAGCAAATGTAAATAAAACCACAGACTAGATAACAGTACTGGGTTAATGTTAATTCTTATTTTTTTAACATGTTACTATATAACTATGTGGGAAATCACCATTTTAAGGAAGATAGTAAAACACTTAGGGATAACTGTGATTTACTCTCAAACAGGTCATAAAAACATGTTAAGCATACTATATTTATGTACATACATCTGAAAACATACTTGAGCCAGGAAGTGGTGGCACATGCCTTTCTTTAATCCCAGCACTTGGAGGCAGAGGCAGGCAGATTTCTGAGTTCGAGGCCAGCCTGGTCTACAGAGTGAGTTCCAGGACAGCCAGAGCTACACAGAGAAACCCTGTCTCAAAAAACCAAAAAGAAAAAAAAAAAAAAAGAGAAAACATATACTTGTCTACATAAATGTTGTTGGGGTGTGTGTGTGGGGGGGGGTATACTTATGGGAGAAAAACTGAGAAAAATAAAGCCAATGTTCAATCAAAAAAGCCCTCTTGCTCCTGACAGCACCCACTTAGAGGGATAGCCAGTACACAAGCTGCTTCTCTGCCACTGCCACTTTTCTCCAGCCTTGTGTTGTTCCTTAGCTCCCCAGCAACACAGGAGTGTAGCTCCTGGAACCCAGAAAGACTGATTAAAGAGAACTCACAGTGCAGCTAAAGCACATTCTGATGCCTCAAACTACCCAGACCAGACCAGGAATAGCTAGGCAACTCTGAAATGGTCCAGTGGAACCCACAGCAGTTGGAGTCCTCAGATGCTGCCAGATACCAACAAGACTCAAAAACGAAAGTGATCCACAGCCCAGGACAGACCCCTTCAAAGAACAAGGCAGCAAGCAGCTCCATCTGCCTCCATGTACTGCTCTGAGCCTAGGGAAGATTCCAGAAGCTAACTATTAAAGAGCTTAGAGAGCGAAGGAGATCCTTTAATTCTACAAATGGAACCAGTGAAGACAAGATTTAACAGAGAGCACTGCTGACACCTTTAAGCTTTACAAATTTTACAGAAATACAGATGCTTCTTCGACTCTCTTGTATACAGCTGGTCCCACTGGCCACCAGTTAGAAATCACTAAGCATACTACCAGGGCTCTCAGACATTTATCTAATTCAGATGGATTATCTGTTTCAAAGATTCAAAAAGCATTAGTTTAGCTGTTTTCCAAACTGAATTTTTTTTTTTTTACTCAAAGTAGATAAAGCAGCAAAAGAGTTAATTGGCCACCCTGCTGCCACAGCCCCCAGAGCACTGGGATCAGGTATTCCTACCATGTATGCTGAGAAAATATTTAAAGCAAAGAAAAATGCCAAGTTTTAATGACAAAAACTTGTTTAACATTTAAAGTGTTTTAGATGTACTCAGAAAAGAAAAAGGGGCAAAGTGTCTATTCAGAAGGTTTTCTGCACGTGCTGGGCAGTGCTGGCCATCTGGAAGACCCTTGTTCAAAGTGACCCAGATGTTAAAAAAAAAATTACAACAAAATATAAGCTGGTGACAAACTGTAGAAAAGTTGACAAAGCCCATCACCTTCCTACTCAACCCAAAGCCTGACTCCTTTAGAGCCAGTGCTGTGGAGTTCAATGACTATTTCCACTGCAGTTCAGCTTGTCAACTTCTGCTGACCAACTGCATGTGAGTCAGAACCTCAATCCTTTAAAGAAAGCATCAAAGGCAAAGCCCGCCTTAAATTTATTTCCAAGTTCAACTAGATTGATAAGTTCAAGACAGACAGTAATATATATATCCACCAACTTTTAAACTTTGATCCTACTATCAAACCAATGACTGCTGAACAAAGGGGTCCATCTATCCCTTGAGATCAAGAATTATAATCAACAACGCGTGACAGGAGTGAAGAGATGGAGGAGGGATATGGTTTAGCCTGCTGACATGGACTCCTTCATCTGCATACATCTTTGAAAACCACTACATTGACCTACATAAAAATATGAGCTAACTAATGTTATTCACAGCAACTTTTCCTCTAATCTTTTAAGTCTCATCATTCTACTTACACTAGAATTATTCTCAAAACTAAACAAGAAAAAACATGTACAAAAGTGGGCTGGTGAGATGGCTCAGTGGTTAAGAGCACCAACTGCTCTTCCAAAAGTCCTGAGTTCAAATTCTACCAACCTCATGGTAGGCTCCCAACCATCCGTAATGAGATCTAACACCCTCTTCTGAAGGGTCTGGAGACAGCTACAGTGTACTTACATATAATAACTTAAAAAAAAAAATGTACATCGGGACTAGAGAGATGGCTCAGGGGTTAAGAGCACTGACTGCTCTTCTAGAGGTCCTGAGTTCAAATCCCAGCAACCACATGGTGGCTCACAACCATCTGTAAATGGGATCTGATGCCACCTTCTGGTGTGTCTGAAGAAAGCAAGTGCACTCATATACATAAAATAAATAAATCTTTAAAAAAAATGTACAAAGGCAAAGTATAAAATCCCAATGACAACATACTATTAAGAAAACTAATTTAAAAAAATAAAGGGCTGGCGAGATGGCTCAGCGGGTAAGAGCACTGACTGCTCTTCTGAAGGTCCTGAGTTCAGATCCCAGCAACCACATGGTGGCTCACAACCACTGATAATGAGATGGAACGCCCTCTTTTGGTGCGTCTAAAGACAGCTACAGTGAATTATGCCAGAGCGAGCAGGGCTGGAGAGAGCAGGGGCCGGATCTCAACTCCCAGCAGCCACAAGATGGCTCAGGGCCATCTGCACAGCTACAGTGTACTCATACACATAAATAAATAAATCTAAAAAAATTATAAAAATTAAATAAAATAAAAAATTAGCTAGTGTGATGGTACATATCTGTAATCCTAGCAGTTGGGAGGTTGGTACAAGTCTAAGGCCAGCCTGGGCTAGCTGGTGACATTTGTCTCAAAATGCTCACATACTGCTGACATTATAAAATGGATCAGCTACTGTAAAAACTTCCTCAAAAGAAGCAAAGTAGTCAGGAACGGTGGCATAGGCCTATAATTCCAGCACACAGAAGGATAAGGCAAGCCATCAGTTCAAAACCAGCCTGAGCAATTTAGAGATGCCATCTATATATAAAAGAGAGACAAATTACCATACAAACCACCAACTGCACTTCTGAATATATGCCCCAAAGCAGCAAGGCATGGGTTCAAAGAGGCATTTGCATGCCTGTGTTCAAAACAGCTCAGGTCACAATAGTGACCATGTGGAAAGAGCTTTTTGTTGGCCACTGATGAACAGATAGATAAAAGTCCATTACTTATCCTCTAAATGGAATGAAATTTTTTCCTTTTTTGTTTTCTTTGAAACAGGGTTTTATACTGAAGCCTAGGTTTGCCTTGAACTTAAGGTAATTAATTCCCTCTATCCCAACTTCAGAAGTGCTGGAATACAGGCATGCCTAGCAAAAACTAAACCACATCATATGTATATGGGCAGCATGTTAAGTCAAATATGCCAGTCATAAGCCAGATTTATGATTTCATTTATGAGATACTTGAAAGTCAAACAACAAATGATGGTTGCTAGAAGCTGGGGACAGAAGATTGGGGAACCATCATTTAATGGGTATAGCTTTAGTTTGGCAAGATAAAGAGAGCTATGCAGATAGATGGTTGTAATGGCCTCAACAGCATTAGGAGTTCATTTAATGCCACAAACTGCATGCTTAAAAATGGTTATGATGGTTAAATTTTATGCTATATTCAATGCACATAATAAAGGGGGGGTCTGCAAAGCATAGAGCAGAGTCTTTTAATCTCACCAAGTTAATGTTACAACCCCTTTGACTATTGGCTTTGCTTTTAAAATTGTTCAATTAGTTCAACTGTAATACTGTTATTACTGTATCATATTGCTCTCTCAGCACCAAGCTTATTAAGCACATTTAATCTTCTGAGGTAAATTAATTCTCTTCCTACAGTTTACCCAAAGCATCTAATGTCAGAGAGCTAAGTATTGGACCTGACATCTAAATTTCCGGCAGTTTACTCTTTGGGCATACTCTGGAAAGAAAAACACTACAGATTATGACACTACTATCAGCTACAGACCCTTCTGCCTTTATGTCATATAATCCCATTTTAATCATCAGAAAAAAAAAAAAAGAGCCAAATGAACAATGTAGAATTCAAGTCCTCTGCCCTGTTTTTCACATGGCTAACAGTCTGCACTTAGATTATGAATGGTAGACATTAGACCCATAAACTAGGTTGTAAATGCCACATAAAGCCTTGAGCCACACACAAGGATGGGTACTCTCTATCACTATGTACTTTTCACAAATAATTCACTCAGATTATCTCTAATGTAGTAAAGGGATTAAACTATAGACTCCAAAATCTGGTGAGTAATTGTGAGATTTGGAGAAACTGTATAGGTCAAAAAGGACTAAAGCAGTAGTTCTCAACCCATGAGTTAAATGATCCTTTCACAGGAGTCACCTAAGACCATCAGAAAACACAGATATATTTACATTATGATTCATAACAGTATCAAAATATAGTTATAAAGTAGCAATAAAAATAATTTTATGGCTGGGGGTTACCATAGCATGAGGAACTGTAATAAAGGGTCACAGCACTAAGAAGGTTGAGAACTAAAGTTCTAAAGAAACTGGTGCATGATCAACAAGATGTCTCAGCCAGTAACAGCATGAGCTGTCAGCGACCTGAATTCAATCCTGGGACCACAGTATGGAAGAAGAGAAACAACACCTGCAAGTCACCCTCTGACTTCACACACGAACCACGTGTCTCCCCCGACCTCCAAAGAAAGCAAGGAAGAGACTTTAAAAAGTAAAACCAAACACAATGAAACCACCAGCAAGGCCTGAAATGGAGAGCAGACAAAGCAGCAAGCATGCTTCTGTAGGAATGAAGACAGAACTTAATCACATTCAGTCTGCATTGAGCCTGATTTCCAAACCATCCCCTTTAGAAGAGTAACTCCAGAGACAGTTCCCTTTTACTTCCTGTGAGTGCCCTTCTACTCTTCCATGACAATTCAGAATTACCAACAAGTCAACCACCTAATGTCTTCATTTCCTCTGTGACACACAGATTCCTATCCACAGTGCCCACACTCACCCTGTGATCCTACAGAAATCAGTCTGGTGTGCCTTTAATGGATTCTAAGTAAGAACACTCTGTGATTCTGCTCAACTTTCTATGTATGTCCCTATGTCAACTCTGGCCCATTTACACATATAATTTCTAACAATTTATGTCACTAATAATCTAATACACTTTTAATAACTACTCATTTACTATGAAACATTTGCTAAAACTAGAATTCACAAAAAAAGTGAAACTTTCATTAACAAGTCTCTTTATGAAGATGTATTGGTACATATGCTTACATGATGAGACCTACCCTCTCTCAGAGGACCCAGAGGAGGGAGCATTTCATCTTATGAAGACACAATCATTTGGATATGATAAAGGCCATCAGCCAAGAATTAAATCACTAATAAATAGCTGTAATCAATGCCAATCTTCCTTTTAAGAACCTAAAATTTTATTCTATTTGCTGTGTTTTGAGGTACGAGAAGGGCAAGGACTAGATCCAGGACCTCAAGCTTACTAGCTAGTGCTCTACCAGTGAACAACTACCTTAGTCCTACCAATACAACAAACAAACAAAAAGAACTACACATATGTACGATATGCTTAAGACAAATTTTAACCACTGTCTTCAGCAAGAATTTTGAGAGAAGAAAAGCAACAGACACCTAAGCTCTTTATAATACAAATAATGCTGTTAACAGGAGCCTTATATGAGAATTTCTAAGCCACTGCAACACTGGTTCAAAACACTTTGGTGGTTATTGAAGAGAGTATTGCTCTTGGCATGTACTCAGGAACCAGCAGTTTTTAACTGAAAGCTCTCAAGGACCCTAGGACATGCTGCGATGCATGCACACAAGTTGTTTTTTTGAGGTGGGGGTGGGTGGTGGTTGGGGGTTTCCAAGACAGGGTTTTTCTGTATAGCCCTGGCTTTCCTGGAACTCACTCTGTACACCAGGCTGGCCTCAAACTCAGAAATCTGCTTGCCTCTGCCTCCAAAGTGCTGGGATTAAAGGTGTGCACCACTGCTGCCCGGCTTCACTAATGCTTTTATTTTACTTCTGGGTACACCTTCCTAAGTACTGTAAGAGAATGGACAGCTTACAGTCAAGATGAACCTTTTGACACTCAAGTAGCCTCCTACCTTGTTGCATAAATAAACCCTTTTTAAAAAAATCATTTCCTTTTCTTGTTAATACAATTTCTGACACCACCCCAAAAGAATAAAAGACATGACTTCTCTAGTCAGTAGAAAGTTTTAAGATTTAACCTCAGACCTGCACATGTTCACTTTTTCAGACACATTAACAAAATCGTTAATAAGAGTATAACCTTATTAAAAACACACACACACACACAGAACTTTTTCTAGCAGCTTTTAAATTTGTAAACCCCTCTAATAGCCTCAACATACCTTGATGTGAAATACTTTGAAATCTTACCTGCAAGTTAAATGAAATAAAAGCCCTCTATCACTACACACCCAAATGACAAAATGACAAAGACTGATGAGAAGTGTCACCACGGGTACACTAGTCCCTCCTATGGGCTTCTATGGAAAGCAAACTTTTCCCAGACTGCCCAAACTGTGCAGCTCCCACTGCTAAGGGCTGAATTTTCTCTGAGAAAATATCATAATAGTAGGTATTAGTCATAACTTCAACTTATCTGAGTAATAAGCGTAACTTTGGATAAAGTCTCTGTTCTTTTTGTAAAATAATACTTTGAATCCATTATAAAAACAAAACCACAATATTAGTAGTTTCCTACTCTATCCTTCAAATATAAATAAAACCTACACAGAAATGCCACAGGGCTTTGACAAAGGAGTATAAGGTAGTTCAGACTGCCCTCTGAGAAAAACCAAGCACTTCATGAACTAGAGCATCAAAGGTGTCTCTCAAATCTTATACTTGAACTTGAAACTTACTCTGTGTTCAATGCTAAGATCCTACAGCCCAGTGCTGAAATGAACACTCAGAGGCATGAGGCATGAAGAAGTCGGAAAGAAGAGTTCTGGTGAAGGGCCATTTCAATGGAGCAATGATGTCAGGTACATTTCTTTGTACCTTGGTCTGCTATTTGTAAAAATAATTTAAAGCAGCTTCCATACTAGATATGGTAAACATATGCAAAGGCTCTTTAGAG
The DNA here is from genome assembly GCF_008632895.1 of Mastomys coucha. NCBI lineage: Eukaryota > Metazoa > Chordata > Mammalia > Rodentia > Muridae > Mastomys > Mastomys coucha. Next base: position 233,870,188 of record NW_022196905.1, read on the forward strand.
CAGAGGAAAAACTATCAAGCAACTAACCTCTGAAGTTCTTCTCAAGAATAATCAAAAATTAATGCTATTCTTCCCTAAACACACAGGGACTCATACATATACCTGAGCACTGTTCCCTTCAAAACACTTCACAGGAAATGGCACTCAGTCCAAAAATGCTATTGCACAGACATTTAGACATTTCCCTGAAATTGCTTTAGACTTTGCAAATTCAATCCTCAGCAACAGAACATGGATATTCCTAACTACACTTGTTTTGCTTATTTCTTAAAATTAAAATGTCTGAAGTATAACTTCTATTCAAAACACGTTTATGTAAGTAATGAAATTGTATGGTTTCCTCCAGCAAGTTTCCTGAAGGAAACATTTCTCTGCTTAAAACACACCCCTCCCGTAACTACAGACCTCCAATGTACAACTCATACTTAGTGGGGCCAAGCTCCCTATTTGCCACCATTCCTTCCTTCTCACCCCAGAGTCTTGGGCAGCAGTGATAGCATCACCTGTCTCTGCAGCAATTCTGCTCCTTTATCACTAAGCCAGAATGGTAAGGAGCATTAGCAACAGCCATTTTTTTTTTAAAGATGATTTACACAATGTGAAAATCTACAGTCCAATTAAATGAGGACCACTCTAGGCACAAGCTTTTCAGTCCCATTTTTGTTCACTGGGCACTGTGAAAATCAGGTGAAATACTACCTTTCTCCAGTGTCCTGTCTTTCACTAGTGACACACACAGTAAGTGATCTGACAACATGAAGAACAGCCCAGATCTTAAGGTGACATGCATATGCATTAAATGATCTGACAACCATGAAGAACCGCTCAGGTCCTAAGGATCACTTTCTCGTACAACCTACAAAGCACTATTTAATCTTCAATCACCTGTACAGAAACTTGGCTGACTTGTCATGTTCATTAAGATCCTGTCTTCATTTGAGTGATAACAAAAGCCCTCTCATTATCAAATTGAGAGGGCTAGTCTTGCCACTGAGACAGTTCCAGTTATTATTTCAGGGGCTAGAATGGACTCTTCTGTTGCCCCAAATCTCTTTTAGCAGCTGGCTTGCTATATAGCCAGCCCACCTGAAACTTTACTGCTAAATGAAATGAAAATACCAACTGAGGGAGTCGTCCTGTATTTTTGGATTTGAACTTATCTCTGAGCAGACTCCAGTTTTGTTTTGGGTTTTTTGGACAAGTCTTTTTTTTTTTTCTGGAGTAATTAGGAGCAGACGACAACGATTTAGGCGCCCTACACTGACAGATTCCGTATGCAAAGGGGTTTCTCTCTTGCAAATACCTCTTTATTCTGTATCAGATACAGCCCCTCTCACAAGCTTTGAGAAGTTCAGAATTTACACTTTAAACGTTCCTGACCTATCAAATTCAAGAGTTAAGACCAGCCCGCACATTTTCTCAAAAGTTAACAGGAAAAATATGGTAGGAGTTCTGCAGGAGACACAGAAAAAAGCTTGAATCGCTTATTCTGGAATAGCTGGTCCTTTTGCCCTGTGGGGGAAAAGGTTACATGCCACTGTAGGACACTCACCTTGAGAATTTTTACAACCACCCTCTCATTGTTGGTGATGTTAATGGCCTCAAATACTTCACTATACTTGCCCCGACCAAGTTTTCGAACCAGCTGGTAATCATCTTGATTACTGTAAAAGGCAAGAGATATACATAAATACCAGGATTTGGCATTAAGCAAGCCTATGACCACTATACACTCATCCACCAACTCCAACTAATCAAGCATTTGGAAGTATTCCTAACATCACACATCAACTCATTCTCTAAATGAAAGCCACACAGAAGCTTAGCTCCCTTCACTCTGCAGAGCTCCTAAACCTAACTGACTCTTGACAAGGGGCAGCTATGAGGCCTTATGAGCCACGTTATGGAGACTGAGCAAAGCATCTCCCCTGGTGGTACTGGGGTGCCCGCCTGCCCGCGGCTCCACAGCACCCGCCTCCCATTTCACACCCTCCAGGGGGCCACTGCCCGCTTTAGAGAATCTGTCCATTTTCAAAATGATCCTCCCACCAGCCCCATTTCAGAAAGTAAAAAGGTAGAGATCTTAACAGCTCAAGAGGTCAGCCATGGTCTTTCCATCCCATAGGAAGCCCAAAGTCTTGAGGAGGAAGGGCCGCCCCCACCCCTGACCCCACGCTTCTCCCCACCGGCTGCTGAGCCGGGGACCGAGGCCGGGCGGACAGAGAGAGGCCGGGGACACGTGCGGCCGGGGCCGGGCCTCCCTGCCAGCCCCGAGGCCGAGCGGCCGGCGGGTGCGGTTCGCGCGGGGGGCGGCCGGCGGCGGCTTTACCCCCAGCTCGGGACGTGGGCTTCGTAGTCCCAGTACTCGCGGCTCCTCAGGCTGTTCACCTCGGCGTAGACCCGGGCCCGACTGCCCGCGGCCGGGCCGGGCATGGCGGGCAGGACCGGGGGGCGCCGCGGGGCGCCGAGGGCGGCGGCGGCGGCGCGGCGCGGGGCACCGGGCGGCAGGCGCGGGAAGCGGCGGGCCGCGGGCCGCCCGAGCAAGAGGAGGAGCGCGGCGGCGGCGGCGGGCGTCCGCGCCAGGCCGGGCCCGCGGGGGCGGGCGGACGGACGCTCGGGCCGGGGGCGCGGAAGGCGCCGGCCGAGCCGGCCCGGGGCCTTCGGCAGCCGGAGGGACGGCGGGGCTCGTGCTCCGCGGCGGCCTCCGCTCGGCTCGCGGCCCCCGGGGGCGGTGGTGGCGGCAGCGGCAGCCACCGGTCGGGAGAGGGGCAGCGACGGCGACGGCGGCGGCGACGGCGAAGAGGGAGGAGGAGAAGGCGGAGGAAACCCGGAAAAGGGGCCGCACTCGCCAGGAGCGGCCGCCGCCCAGCCCCGGCCCGCCCCGGCCCACAGCGCCCCCTACAGTGCGGGGGGACTATGGCCGGCGCCCGCCCCTTCTGCGATCTCACCACCTGCCAAGCAATGTGATCGTCTGCCTGCCCACCTGCAGGCCACCCACCCAGAAGTCTTTGCCTTCGACTGGCGCCGCTCTTAGCATAGCCCCACAGTCCAATCACCTCGTCTCCACCTACCACGACCTCCCATATTGGCCCTGAGCTGACTTTCTTTTAAACCCAAGAACCCTCACCTCCAACTGTCCCCCTTCCTCACTCCTTCTCTTCCCCCTCTGGACCCCACCCTGCCATCCACAGATCCCCTCCTCAACTCCAAGAAGTGGAGAACTTCCACGGAAAACAAGGCTAGTCCCAGAGCTACCCTATCCTCCCAATTTCCTGTCCAGATTCCTCCCTCAGAGCCCACTGAGTCATCCTTTGGGCCACTTGGTTAAACCAGAGTCCACCAGGTAGTTTCCCCATAAAGTTACTGGTTTTTTCCCCCCTTGTATTGAACCGGTAATTTGTGGATCATACTTTGAGACTGTAAATATCCATTTTTTGTTTGGGAGGAGGGAGAGCTGGGGACTGAGGAGTTCTGCCTGGAAGGAGAGGCTAGGGATTGGGGTATCACTAAGGACTAGGTGAGCATACAGTCTTCTGTCTTTGATCTCCTGGGGTCCCTGGCTATCTTGTTTTCCTGTCCATATTCTTTATCAACAAGGGTCTCCTCTCCCAGCCCAGGTTGCTCTGACTCTAATCTACCCCCTTCTAGCCCACCCCCCACCACCACCACACACACACTGTTTTATAGATGAGACCATGTTTCCTCTTTGTTCATATACCTAGCACTCCAGGTTCAAGTCTCAGTCCCGAAGTTGACAAGTGATGCAGATTTGAGCCGATGACCCAATGTCAGATTTTGTAGCATCAGCCCAGCACGGACTTCACAGAGCTGTGCAGAGACTTAAACCAGGTAAATTAGGACTGCTCAATGTTAAAATACTACATGTTCATGCTGTTATTAGACTCTACAACCTTTCCTTCCCTGAGAGCAGCGCATGCCCATCTTTCAGTTCCTCCTCCTCTCTGAGCTTGGCCAGGGGTACCTCTGCCACCCCATACAGACTGGCTTTCCTTTTCTAGTCTCACCTTAAAGGCCACTTTCTCTGAAGCTGATACTTCTCTCAGTGACTCATCCATGCCCTTCGTAAAACTGCAGCTTGACATGAGTCCTCTCCTGCTTTGCCATCTGTCCCCTTCCTGTGAAAACAATGTGAAGGCATGGCTGGGACTGGGTGGTCACCGCCGGGTCACTCAGTGTCGGCCATGCTGGAGGCCTTCAGTCACCATGGTGCTACTGCCCCACAGATACCATGCTGGTTACAAAGGGGACCCTAAAGGTCATACTATGCATGGACCAACTGATTGTGTGATGCACGGAGAAAGGACACACCATGCACAACAGTACTGTCAAAAAAATTCAACCAGACATGGCCAAACTGAGGGGCAGTTCAGCAAAACATCTAATGCATGCTGCTAAAATTTAACGCCTTTAATCTCTGCACTTGGGAGGCAGAGGCAGGCAGATTTCTGAGTTCGAGGCCAGCCTGGTCTACAGAGTGAGTTCCAGGACAGCCAGGGCTATACAGAGAAACCCTGTCTTGAAAAACAAAAAACAAAAGAAAACAAAACAAAAAATAACAGTGTCACAGAAAAAACAAAACTTGAGGTGCTACTCTAGACTAAAGGAGACTGAGAGTCGCCCCAAGGCTGCACACTGTAATCCTACTTGAGGAGTAGACTGTGAGTTCAAAGCCAGCCTGAGCTACATAGTGAGATCTTGTTTTGCTTTACTTTTTTGTGGGGGAATGCAGTCAGGTGTGGTGGTGCATTTTGGTAAGCCTGGTACCTGGGAGGTTAAGACAGGGAGCTCAGCATGAGTTTGACGTGGTCTATCTGGACTATGAAGTAAGATCCATCCAAAATCAAAAATAAAACAAACTATACACATTTTATTTCTCAGAAGCCTGGAAAGACAGACACACTATTTCTACTGCCCGTATCATTCAAAATCAGCAAAGAACAAATATCCAAAATAAGTAAACGGGTCAAGCCAGGTGGGGTAGTGCATGACTGTTATCCTAGCAGTTGGGAGGCTCAGGCAGGAGCGTAACTTAGGTTCTGTAATGTGTTTCAGACCACTGTGTGTGTGTGTGTGTGTGTGTGTGTGTGTGTGTGTGTGAGAGAGAGAGAGAGAGAGAGAGAGAGAGAGAGAGAGAGAGAGAGAAAAGGAGAGGGAGAGAGAGAGGAGTAAGAATACAGCTAATAGGACACTCACTGGGGTAATTTTAATATGGGTTGTATATTATATAATACCAATGTTTTAATACTAACTTGAAGCACATGAGCCTTATATCAGGGTTAAACAAGAAAAGCCCTTTGGTTTTAAGAATTTCAAGTGTTGAAGGATGAACTGTTTTAATTTCCACAATGTATTCTCAAGTGGTTCTGTAGAAAACAAACAAATAACAAAAGCCCTTGGGTTTCCAAGGACATGGCCATCCATGGAAAGAAGGAACCACTGGCTGACAATTAATGAAATAAGTCAAATATCCGTGCATGCTGATTCTGACACTTGTAACAGCAGGACCCTGGAGGTACAAGGGTAGGAGAAGCAATAGTTTGAAGCCCACCCAGGTTTCATAGCAAGACCTTGTCATAAAAGAAAAAGCACACAAGTTCGCAACCTTGTGCAAACTCAAATTCCTTCAAAAACAAGAACTGTGGGCTGGAAAGAGATACAGCTTAGGGGTTAAGATCACTGACTGCTCTGGACCCAGGCTCAATTCCCAGCAACCACATGGCAGCTCACAAGTGTCTTGTTAATGCCAGGTCCAGGGACACACATGTAGCCAAAACACCAATGCACATAAAATAAAAAAAAAAATTAGGGCTGGAGAGATGGTTCAGGAGCTAAGAGCACTGACTGCTTTTCTGAAGGCCCTGAGTTCAAATCCTTGCAACCACATGGTGGCTCACAACCATCTGTAATGAGATCTGATGCCCTTTTCTGGGGTGTCTGAAGACAGTCACAGTGTACTTACATATAATAAATCTTTTTAAAATATTAAATTAAAAAAAACTGAATGAAAATAAAGCATTTAGAGAACCCATGGACCTTGACCTTGGTTTCAAATATGCCAGCCCCACTAAGACCTCCTTTTTAACACATTCTTAAGATCTTAAAGCTGCTTTAAGTTTTTTTTTTTTTTTTTTTGGTTTTTTTTTTGTTTGTTTTTGTTTTCTCTCAAAATGTTCTATTAACTTGTCTAGACCATCAAGTTGTAATCCTAACCCTTGGATAGGCTCTTAGTTCCAGAAAGCTCCTGACACTGTGCAGAAATTATAGCTAGTTTGAGCATGTACGCTCTTTTTCCCTCGGCATGTGTCAGATTCTCAAAGAAGACTACGGCCTGGAGAGGATTTTAAGCCTCTGCCATTGATCTGAGAACTATGTCCAAGTCCTGGCAGAGCCCCATTCTTTGCCTCCTCCACCCTGGCCCACCTCTGGCCCCACCCACATTCCCTGTTCTTGCCTCTCATCCTTCATCACCTTGGCCACACCCATGTCTCATAACCTGATCCCACACCCGTGGCTGCTTGGGGATTCTCCCACACATGACTCTGGCGCAACAGGCTCCGGATTTGGCTGCTACTCCATTGGCTCAGCCCTGAAACCTATAGCCAGCCCTCCCACAGCCAAATGGAAGGTGTTTTTATGGCTTGTTGCAAAGTGGGGTGATGTGTATCCCACAGTATTGGCAAAGACCCACTGTTTTTGTTCAGTTTTTTCCCCCTTTTCTTTATATGGCTAACTTGGCAACAGTTGACATGAGGTGGTACCCTGGCAGTCTAGCTGAAGGGATCTGGCTTGGGTTTCTGAAAGACCAAGCAGGTAGTTCTGCACGAGTAGGTGGAAAAGCAGGGAGCACCCAGTATTGACTTCTCTTCACTGTGTGTGCCATTTACAAATGAGTGTGGTCAGAGTCATGGAAGAGAGGATACAAGGAGATGCCTGGAATCAGATCATCCAGTGCTTCCTCACCAACATCTCTTCTAGACTCCAATTCTATGCAAACACTAAAACTTTTCCCAAACAAAACCAAAATCATTTTGAAGATCTTAGAGCATTTTCTGTCAAATTTTTCCCTGGTACTGGGGATCAAATCTACAGCCCCCATTCACCTGTCTTTTTTTTTTTTTTTTTTTTTT
>NW_022196905.1:233877767-233880267 GCF_008632895.1 Mastomys coucha
AAAAAAAAAAACAAAAAACCTCCCTTAACAGTTGGATGTAGCCGGGCGGTGGTAGCGCACGCCATTAATCCCAGCACTTGGGAGGCAGAGACAGGTAGGTGGATTTCTGAGTTCAAGGCCAGCCTGGTCTACAGAATGAGTTCCAGGACAGCCAGATCTATACCGAGAAACCCTGTCTCAAAAAAAAAAACAAAAAAACAAAAAAACAAAAAAACAAAACAAAACAAAAAACCAAAGAGTTGGACGTGAATTCCCTTCCCTACCTGTAATTCTCCATAGTCTTGAGGCTAAGGCAAGACACTTGAGGTGAGGAGCTCAAGACCAGCCCACATATATAGAAAACCTCCTTTCAATAACAAAACTAGACAAAACAGAAACCTAGCCTAAAAATATAAATGTTATGAATAATAGTGATGATAGTTTCTGTATCCTATATAATTGAATTAAAAAAAAAACAAAACAGAAAACAAACCCATGCATTGTTTCTACTTTAAAGAAGTGGACTATATGATGTATGAACTACATCTCAATGAAGCTGTTAAAAAAAAAATCTGCTGGGCAGTGGTGGTGCACACCTTTAATCCAGCATTTGGGAGGCAGAGGCAGGCGGATGTCTGAGTTCAAGGCCAGCCTGGTCTACAAAGTGAGTTTCTGAACAGCCAGGGCTATGCAGAGAAACCCTGTCTCAAACCACCCCCACACCCATCCTCATCCCCACCAAAAAAAAGAATATGACTTTGGGCTAGGACAGGGAAGTAGGCTTGGTCATCCTGATAAGCCCTTAGAAACAGTGATCTCGGGAGTGATCCTGGGACTCCGTTGCCTTGCTTGTTCCTAGACTATTTGTGCTTATTGTCTTGCTTGTTCCATAACCTAGAGCTGACCTTATTACTTGCATGTAATTAAAATGGTATAAAAGCAAGATTGGGAAAAAATAAACCTGCCTCAGCCTCAGAACCGGCTGGGGTCATGCTACAGTGTTGTCTAACTGTCTTTTTTCTTTTTAATCCTCACTCCTGGGCTGGAGAGCCTGTTGACTGACTGAGTGGGCTTGGTCAAATAAAAAATCAAGGGATGGAGCGATAGCTCAGTGAGTCAAAATTCCTCCTGTGCAAACATGAAGACCTGCATTCAAATCCCCAGTATCGAGCTATCTGTTAGCGCCCTGTCTCCTGGGTGGGTGTAGGAGGATTACTGGGGCTTTCTGGCTTTCAGGTTAGTTCCAGGCTTAGTGAGAAACTGTCCCAAGACAATAAGGTGTGATAGTGCAGGACACTCGATAGTCTCCTTCCACCTCTGTACACACTCCTTCCTGCACATGTGCCACACACATGCTACACAAAAAACATGAATAAAAATAAAACCCATAGCCGGGAAGTGGTTGGTGGTGTACACCTTTAATCCCAGCTCTTGGGAGGCAGAGGCAAGCGGATTTCTGAGTTCAAGGCCAGCCTGGTCTACAGAGTGAGTTCCAGGATAGCCAGAGCTATACAGAGAAACCCTGTCTCAAAAAACAAAAACAAACAAACCAAAAAACCCCATGGCCTGGGGCTTTGCTGTGAGGATTTCCTTTTCTGCAGATGAAGAACCGTACAACATCAAGGATATTTTGAGGCAGTCAGCATCTGAACTTAAAAAAGTTACTTTCCGAACAGCCCTTTTCAGATTTAGTCACCACCCTTCCAAAGAAACTCATCTTGCAAATCATCATTTTTAAGCCTGAGAGTATAAAACAACTCATATCCTCCAAGCTAAGGGATCATATAAAAGAATTAGGGTGCCTTCGCATAGCAGAATATTAGACCCTGTTAAAAATGACGCTTGTTGGCCGGGCAGTGGTGGCCGTCCTGTCTCAAAAGAGAGAAACCTTGTCTCAAACAAAGCAAAACAAAACAAAAAATCTAATAATGAAATAAACCAGGTGTGGTGGCACAGGCATGTTTTCTTTTGTTGTTGTTGCTTTGGTTTGTTTTGGGTTTTTGGTTTTGGTTTTGGTTTGGTTTGGTTTTGGTTTGGTTTTGGAGTCAGGGTTTCTTTGCACAGCCCTGGCTGCCCTGGAACTGGTCTAGACCTGGCTGGACTTGAACTCAGAGATCTGCCCACCTCTAAATTAAATGTAAAAAGAAAATCGATCCTAGTCATTTCCTGCTTTTCTGCTTCTGTTAGTATGTCACCCTACTTGGGAAAGATATTGCAAGTGGTTGAAGTAAAAACTTTGGGACTGAAAGACTGTCCTGGGTCACCAAGGGTGTGCTTGGTGTCACTATGACCTCCTTACACAGGAAGGAGGAAGGGAGGACAGTCAGAGCAGATGAGCAGTCACCAGAAAAGTGGGATGTGGGCTTAGAAGATGGAGAAGGCTCTGTGCCCAGTTGGTGTATGGCCTCTTGAAGTTGGAAAAGCCAAGGAGATGAATTCTTCTCTAAAGCCTCTTGAGTCAAAATGCAGCCCTGTGAGGACCTTGGTTACCAAGGAGACCATTTCAAATCCAGCTGGGTTG
>NW_022196905.1:233882529-233885062 GCF_008632895.1 Mastomys coucha
CCCTGGCAACAGGTCTGTGGACCCGCCCATGTATCACCACAGGCTCTGGATGTCGTGATGCTAACAGTGTTGACATCAGGTGTTGCTCCTCAATTACTCTTCAGCTCCTATTTTGAGAGTCTTTCACTAAATTTGGAGCTCACCAATTTAGCTAGGTTTGCTGGCTAGCAAGCTTCAGGGATCCCCCTAGCTCTGCTTCTTTAGGACTGGGCTTATAAGTGAGCCACTACCCCTTGGATTTTTATCTATCTATCTGTTTATATATCTGTCTATCTGTCTGTCTGTCTATCTATCTATCTATCCATCCATCTATCTATGTGGTGTGTGTGTGTGTGTGTGTGTGTGTGTGTGTGTGTGTGTGTGAAGTATACACATGCTAATGTGCATACGTGCACACATATATGAAGGTTCAGGTACTTATGGGTGCCTGAGGAAGTAAGAGGTCAAAGTTGAGTGTCTTTCCTGAGATTTTTCCATTGTTATTTTAGGGGGCCTCCTCTGAACCTGACACTCATCAATTTGGCCAGGCTGGCTGACCAATGAACTCCAGGAATCTGCCTGCCTCCACTCTCCCAGTGCTGGGGTTACAGGTATGTACCATCATTCCTGACTTTTATGTGGGTTCTAGGAATCAAAACTCAGATTTTCACGCTTGTATAGCAAGCCCTTTACTGGTTAAGCCAGCTCTCCAGCACTAAATCTGAAACCTTTTGAGTATCACACGACTTTTATATTTTGGGTGAGCAACTTCACCAGAAACACTATCCTAGGTTGTGTGCATACCTGTGAGATGGAAGTGAGTTTTGTGTTTTGACTTAGGTCCCATCTCCCAAGATATTTCATTATGCATATGAGGATATCCCCAAATCTAACAAGATCTGAAGTATTTCTAGCCTTAAACATTGTAGATACAGGATCCTCTACTTGTCAATGTTTTCTCAAAGGGACTTGTGTTTTAACTGGGTCAGGATGAAGATGCCTAACAGAGGCATCCTCAGTCTGGGGTTTCAGGTGAGGAACCCGAAGAGAGATTTACAGTCTTTCCCAACGCCGCTTCCAGTGTGCTTGGCTTGACTGGGCATTTGGAGGGAAATAGGCTGAACTCTACAGGAACAAATGCCCACAGAGCTTTATAAAGCCACCAACATCTCTCTGCCATCATGGCGTCCAGCCTGCTTTCTCTGCAGAAGCCAGTTCACGTCCAACCTCCTGCTTCAAGTTGCCTCTCCCGTTACAGTGGGGTTACCCATAGCCTATGCCCCACTTTAAGCCTACATCACCTCTGCTCCACAGGCTCAGTGTAGGTACCTTCTTATCAGCATCGCACATGCCAGCCACAGCCAGTGGCTAGAACTCAGTGGGTTCAAAAACTCCGCCAAAAAGTTTACATCGTTATTCAGTGGCCTCTATGAAAAGTTTAGTATTTCCCTTCATTCTGGCTGTAGGAAAAAAGAGGAAGGAGGGAAGGAATGAATGGAAAATATCTATTGATCAATAAAATCACAGTCATTTTAGCAGCACCCGTGACATGATACTTGCTTGTTACATCACAGATGGTGAGCTGTGGGGTAGGGCCAGCTGCTCTAGTTGGTATACAAAACAATTTGGAGGATTTCTCCTAAAGTCGGGCTTCCTCCTGCATTCCACCCTCACTCTTTTTCAGTGTGGGACAATCAGACTACCTTTTACTTCTCCTGAGAAGACACTAGCCACCGAACCCCTAAGACAATAAGCTAATGCACGCTACAAACCACGCTCTGCGCGGCTTTGCTTTAGGAAGTCCACTGACTGTGCGCGTGCTTTGGGATCTACACAGCTGACTGGAACTGTTGCCGCCCTTCCGTCCAGTGGAAATAAGGAGGCAACAAGGAGCTCTTCTCCATGCAGTTTATTCAGGAACCTTGTACTACAGAATCATTTGTTCATTTTTACTTCTTCTCTAGCTAGCTTCTTCTATATTCTTCTATATCTTCTTCTTACATCTTACTAGTTACATCTTACTTCTATTCCCTACATCTTACTTCTATCTTACTCCTATTTCCTACTTACTCCTATCCCCTACATACATCTTACTTCTATCTCCTACATCTTACTTCTATCTCCTACATACTTACTCCAATATTCCCAGCCCCCTGCCCTTGCGGTCCCAATCAGCATCAGCTACATGGCAAAGCATAATAGGCTGCCGGAAATCATGCCAGCTTGCATCACAAACTGGAGGCACTCAGCTTTTCCAACTAAGGGCTTGTTTATCAATGCTCTCTGCTCTGGCCGGAGACCAGGTGTTCAAAATACATAGGGTGGCAGCTGCGGCTCCCCACATGGAACACCATCATATGGAAGACTAGACAGTGGGGATGGGCTCTATGGCCCAGGGGACCTGCCCTCTGGGCAGCCTCCAGAGCAGTGTTACCACAAGATTCCAGGGATCCACCCTTAACTCCAGAAATACAATCCAAGCCCCAGAGTAAAAAGAAAAAAAAAAAGAGCTGGGCGGTGGTGGCACACACCTTTAATCCCAGCACTTGGGAGG
>NW_022196905.1:233885125-233964364 GCF_008632895.1 Mastomys coucha
AAAAAAAAAAAAAAAAAAGAAAGCTGTAGTAACCCCCCTGGTCATCAATGAACACTGTACTTATGAACTCCTGATGTCCTGTTTATTAAATGAGTTATGGTGGAGTACTGTGGAATTGAGGATAGAGGCACAGACCTGTTATCTCAACACTTGGGTGGTTGTCATTTGAAGAGAGAAGATCAAGGTCAGCCTGTACTACAAATCAAGATTTTTGTCTCAACAAACAAATGTTATCATTATTATTTTTTTTAAAAAATCTGTTAAATTGCTGTGTGCTTGTTTATATGATGTGCCCATGTGCGTGCCTGCGAGTGTGTGCACATGCCAAGGTGCACGTGTGGAGGTCAGAGGATAACGGTCTCACTCAGGCCTTTCATTCTTCTGTGGACTCCAGGACTGAACCCAGGTCATCAGGCTTGCAGAGCAAGCGCATTTTCCCACTGAGCCACATTGTTAACCCCGTGAATTTTTAAAAATTTTCAAGACAGAGTTTCTCTGCATAGACCAGGTTGGCTTTATCTGCTTGTCTCTGCCTCCTGAGTGCTGGGATTAAAGGTGTGTGCCACCACTGCCCTGCAATGGATTACTTTTATTTTTAAATTGTCTGTTATTTTGCTGGAGAGACCTCCTTCCAACTGGTTTCTGAGCAACTTTTATTTTGTTTGTTTGTTTGTTTATATAGAAAAAGTTCACTAGGTATCCCAGGTTGGCTTGAACGCCCAGCCTCCTGGGATTCAGGCATGGAGGCAGCCGCTTGGATATGATCGTCAGCCGCTTGGATGATCTTAAGCGGCCGCTTAGATGATCGTATCCAAGATGGCGGCCACAGCAGCAATAGACTATTCTACTGCGCATGCGCCCCTCCCGAGCAGGTGTATGCTAATGAGGGTTTGCCAGGGAACCAATCCAGGAGGACTTGGCAGCTCAAGCTCGGGTATATAAGGGGCTGTCTCCAGACAGTCGGAGCCACTCCACAGAAGCAAGCAGACCTGCAGCACCTAGGAAGAAGAAGAAAGAAGAAAGAAGAAGCAGCAGCAGCAACATCAAGAAGAGCCAAGAAGAGCCGTGCCATCAAGAAGAGCTGTGACACTTAAGAACCTAGGAGAGCTGTAATACCTAGGTATCAAAAAGAGCTGTAACATCTGGTCATCTAGGAGAGCTGTAACACAAAAGAAAATTTCCTGAGTAAACCGGGAGAGAAGAAGTCTAAGTGTGTTCGTCGTTATTGCTGCCATCCGGGCAGCAAGGCGCCATACACAGGCATACACCACTATTCCCAGCAATAACTTAGTTAGAAAGGATGTTCCAGGCTCTTGACATACTTTTCCTGTCCCAACTCTGCAGTTGACTACCACTTCAAGATGTTCTTATTCCTTTTTGTAGAGAACAATTTTTAGAAGTCATGATATAGGCATGAAGTGGGTTCATCCTCCCGTGCCTCTCCCATCACTACTACACTTGTCTATATTGACAGCTCTGAATAGAGTCTAAAGCGTCCATCTCAAGCTAAAACCACAGCACTCGTTCTAGGGTTGTCTCTTGGGTGTTCATACCGCCTCCAACAGTGCTCAGTCTGGCAACGCAGTGCTCCTTTAGCTGGAGGAGGGGATGTTACAAAAAAGCCCCTATGAGGATATGAAGGAAGAGCATTTCCCGGGGAGATTTTGGCAGGACTTAGCTTCATCTGCAGTGGCCTGGGCAGAAGTGCCTGCCGTTTGGGAGGAACAGCAGGAATCCCATAGCCCTGTAACAGGGAATGGTGGAGGCAGACATTCATGGACCATTGTAAAGATTCTGATTTGTCAAATGACCATGATCAGAAGCCATCAGAACAAGCTGAACAGAGGAGGGGCATGGCTCTAAAAAGGTCTTGTTCTAACTGTGAACGTGAAAGCCCAAGAGACCAACCATAAACAAGGTAAAAGAGGAGGCTGGTCCACAGGTATGAGAAAACACAGGTCTGGGTCTGTTTGGGAGGCTGCTTAGCTGGATAGGACCTGTGCTCTGGGACACAGAGGCCAGGTACATCAGGTTCTCAGTCTTGGACACCCCAGACACGGCTGTATGTGGCACTCTCTGCGGGCAGGGGACTTGGGAGGATTGAGTGGGGGTTGGGGGCAGGGGGTGCGTTGTGGGTGCGTTGAGGCTGTAGCTGGGACAGAAGTCAGGGGCCCAGGAGGCGTGGCTGAACACCTGCTGTCCCTTAGGGTCACCCTGGTTCCAGGCCTGTGCTTGACCGGGAAACAGGCTGTCTGTGTATAGCTCACCGCCCCACTTTGACTGAACTGGCTTGGTCAGACAGGCACATGTGGTTGTGTGGTACTTGCTGCCACTGTCTGTCTACTGGTGAATGATGTAAACTGTGCTTTGTGGCCGGTGACGTGACCTGGTCGTTTGCTGTGTCCTGGAATGCGGCTCCTTGGACAGAGCTATCAGATTTCATCTGGAGCTCTCTCATATCCCTCCCTGCCCTTCTCAATGAGTCAAACTCCCACTCTCTGAGTCCTGTCCCTGCAGGGTGTGGATCAGCATCTGATAAGCTAATAAATAACATTGTATTGACTTCTCCAAGATATCTACGCTTCCCTGAAGGATTAAGTTTCTTTCTTTCTTTCTTTCTTTCTTTCTTTCTTTCTTTCTTTCTTTCTTTCTTTTTTTTTTTAAAGGCAGCAACTTATTTACAGGCTAGTGATGAAGGAGGTCACTTCATTCTGGGTAGTTCTCAAATACCACTGCCTTACTTAAGGTTATTATTGCTATGATGAAACACCATGACCAAAAAAGCAAGTTAAGAAGGAGAGCATTAATTTGGCTTACACTTCCACATAGTAGTCCCTTACAAAAGGAAGTCGGAACAGGGACTCAAACAGGGCTGGAGGCAGGAGCTGATGCAGAGGCCACAGAGGGATGCTGCAGTAAGGCTTGCTCCACTTGGCTTGTTCAGCTTGCTTTCTTATAGAACCCAAGACCACCAGCGCAGGGATGGCACCACCCACAGTGCGCTGGACCCTCCCTTATCCATCACTAATTAAGAAAATGCCCAACAGGCCTGTCTACAGCCCAATCTAGGGGTATTTTCTCAACGGGGGCTCCTTCTTCTCCAGTTACTTTAGCTTGTGTCAAGTTGACCTAAAGCTAGCTGAGTATGGTAGCCCATATCTGTAAGTCCAGGACTTGGGAGGTAGAGGTGGGAGGTTGAGAAGTTCACAGCCAGCTTTGGGTAGAACATTGTGAGTTTGAGGCCTGTCTAGGCCACACGAGATTCTATCTCAAGAAACAAAACCCCAAAACTGCAGAAAGAAAACAGATTCCTCCTCTCCCAGCAGCTATCAGCAGCCAGCTCAGGGTGGGACTTACTGACCCCCACCTCACTCCGTGCTGGGGTTTTGTGAGGGTCTTGTGCATGCGGTCAGAACTGCTGTCAATTCAAATGCACAGCTACTCTGTTGTGTTCAGAAAACAGTTTCACCAAGACCTCCCTCCCACTGCTTTAGGTCCCACAGCCCACCTGCTCTCCTCTCCAGGTGCCTGAAAGGCTCCTAATGCTCTAGGAGAGGCCACCACACACATGCGCAGATTGCCATGAGCTAAATGGAACCTATGATTGATTGTTTAACTAGAACTTCATGAAGTTAGAGGAAATAGCAGTGATAGGGATGGGGAGGGATTGGAAGGGAGAGAATAAGGTGTGTGTGTGTGCATTTGATCAAAATACACTCTGGATGTAGAAAATTCTCAATCGGAAATAAACTTGAAAAATTGGAAAAAAAAAAAGGAATGTGAATTTCTAAATAACCCCCATAGTTTTCTCAACGAGAAAACATGTCAGATTAATGGGTGTGATTTGACAGTTTTTAAAAATGTAAAGAAGCAAATAATTTGCATTAACAAATACTCATCCCCGTCTCCAGTGAATAAAAGTTAAGTGGGCTCCAAGTACTTACGACAGCGTTTTCCTAATAGCCCCATATGTGGAGGCAGCCCATGTATTTACTGACTAAGTACAATTCTGTATATCTGTCTGATGCAATATTACTTGGTAATAAAAGTAGTGAATTACTGATACATGCTGCAGCATGAATGAGCCATGAAAACATTAAGACAAGTGAAAGAAACCAGTCACAAAAGACCCACACATTGTATGACTTTATTTATAGAAATCTCTAGAATAGGCAAATCCGTAGAGACAGAATGTGGATTCCTGGTTGCTAAGGGGTGGGAGGAGATGACAGTGACTGTTAATCAGTATAGGGCTTCTTTTTAGGGTGATAGGAATGCACAACTGTGGGAATCTGTCAAAAGCCACAGAGTTATGTACTTTAAATGGCTATATGGTATATGAATCATATATCAATAAAATAGGTTAAATTTTTTTTTTTAATACAAGGAAGGAAGGGGGTTTCTTGGAGGAAGGGAGGCAGTGTGTAGAGGGGGAAGAATCGGAGTGGGAGAGGGGGAAAGAGAGAGGAAGAAAAGAAAGAGGAAAAGAAGAGAGAAAGGTGACAGCAGGCAGGAAGCCTGGTCCGAGCAGTGACTAAATGAAACTCAATGTCTCAGGGGACTAGCCTCACTTTCCAGGAGTGTGGATAAAGAGAAGGAAGAGAAAGGACCACAGGAGCTTTTGCTGTTCTCCTGTAGGGAAGAACTAAGCTGGTATGATGTGGATTCCCAGAGAGAGAGAGAGAGAGAGAGAGAGAGAGAGAGAGAGAGAGAGAGAGAGAGAGAGGGAAGGAAGGAGGAGGGGAAGGGAGGGGACAGGGAGGGGGGAGGGAAGGAAGGGGAGAGGGGAGGGGAGGGAGGGAAAGAGGAAGAGAATGAGACTGGAGAGAGGGCTCAGTTGTTAAGATCACCTAATGCTCTTTGCAAGGATTAGGATTCCAGCAGCCCCCCCACTGGGCAGCTCACAATGGCCTGTGACCCTAGCTCCAGGAGGGAGCTGGAGCCCTCTTCTGGCCTCAAGGATCACCTACACTCACTCGGCATACATACACTCACACATACATACATACAAATAAAAATAAAGAAATCTTTTTGGTGGCACATACCTTTAATCCCAGCACTTGGGAGGCAGAGGCAGGCGGATTTCTGAGTTCGAGGCCAGCCTGGTCTACAGAGTGAGTTCCAGGACAGCCAGGGCTATACAGAGAAACCCTGTCTCAAAACACCAAAAACAAAAACAAAAACAAAAATGAAGAACATTTGAAAATTCCCCAAATTGGAGAAACAAAAGAGCAGCATGCATCTTTTTAGTGCATGCTGTAGCACTGTGCAACAGAGCCTCGGTGTGGTTTCAGTTTTTAGAGATGTACTTTCATTGGACTTGAAGTAGACTCCTCCCTGGAGGCCAGAGTCGATAAAGTTATATGTTAACTGACAGAATTTCAGCAGTGAGACAAATAATTTCTGTTTGCTAAAAAGGATAATCCCAGCAGGTGTGTTGACATGCATCTATAACGGGGAAAGTGAGTCTATAAGATGGAGCGTGTGAGGCCAGCGTGAGACCTTGTCACACACACGTGTAAGAGATACCCCAAAGGTTTTATTGTCCTGTGGCCATTAATCAATTTTGTTCTGAGTATGACAGACTGCTTTTGGCATGCCTTTTTCTGATGGGCCATACAACTCTTTTCTGCAAGAGGAAAGATGGTCATTTGTACCATCTGACATCTCCCCTTTAACCAACATATCTTGGGTGCATGCTCATTTAAATAAGAATTGAAGTTTTTAATATTTTCCAGGTAATGTTTTGACAAGGAACAGGAGTCATTTTCTATATGACAAAAACAATATTGGGGCTGGAGAGATGGCTCAGCTGTTAGGAGCTTTGCTGCTCTTGAAGAGGACCTGGATTCGATTCCCAGCACCCACATGGTGGTTCAAAACACCTGTAACTCCATTTCCAGGAGATCCAACACGTTCTCTACAGGCACCAGCCATGCACATGCTACACAGACATACATACAGGCAAGCCATTCATACACAGAAAATAAATCTTTAAAAAAAATGTTTTTAAACTGATACCGAGGCTGGAGATATGGCTCAGTGGTTAAGAGCACTGGCTGCTTTTCCAGAGGACCCAGGCTTAATTCCAATCACCTACACAGCAGCTCACAGCTGTCTGTAACCCTAGCTCTAGGAAATCTGACATTCTTATACAGACATACAGGCAGGCAAAACAATAATGCACATAAAATAATAATAAACAACACACACACACACACACATACAAGCTTGATACTGAAAATAATGTTCTAGAATAGAAGATGCCTGAACTTGTACCCGAAGGGTCTCCCTTTGCTTTACATGAAAGAGACATTGCAAAGGATTCTGGGTACTTAAGTCTAGGGAAATATTGCATTACCATGTGTAAAAGGAAGGTTAGAGGAGAGCAGCAGAGAGAGATGTTTTGCTCTGGTTTGCACATGCACGCACATGGGTAGACATACTACATATTTGCATGAAACACACAACAACTACAACAGACACAAAGAGAGGGATTATGTTGAATTTCTTATAAACATATGTATAGGGAAAAGGAAAAATAACAAAGAAAGTATCTTTTTCTATTCTTCCCTGTCTAACACTTCCTATACCAGATTTGTGGTGCTTCTTCCCCCTTTCCCACACATCAAGTATCCCTCCAAGATTTGCTAAAAAGCCACTAGCTGGGCAACTTATAATTTAGCTCAGTTCTAACACAGAGCTCTACCCAGAGAGAGTCAGGTCCTACAGGTTGAGGGTCTGGCCCCCACTCTGGGTACGTCTCAAGCACAGTCTGTAATCTGCGCTTCTGACCAACTGAGTACCTTTTTTTTTTTTTTTAAAGATGTATTTATTTATTATATATAAGTACACTGTAGCTGTCTTCAGACACACCAGAAGAGGGAATCAGATCTCATTACAGACAGTTGTGAGCCACCATGTGGTTGCTGGGATTTGAACTCAGGACCTCTGGAAGAGCAGTCAGTGCTCTTAACCCCTGAGCCATCTCTCCAGCCCCCCCCCCCCCAGTACCTTAACTGAGGTTCCTTCAACCCTCTTGGGGCTCAATCTCTTTGTTAGAACTCAGGGACTGTTTATTAGGAAAGAGATAAGAAAGATTACAGACAACAGCATGCGGTGTTCAGAGCCAAAGGAAGAGAGGAGGAGTGAGCCCCATACCCTACTGGCTGCCCCTTCTCCTGCAGGTTCTATGAGTTCACCTGTCCTAAAGCAACCAGAATGCAGTCCTTTGGGTGTTCATGGAAATTTCCAGGGTAAGTGTCACCAAGTCACTGGCCATCAATGAGTGCCTCACCTTAGCGTTCAGCTTCTCTCCTCCTTCCTACAACTCTAGAGACTCCAAGGACTTCAGAAGCTACTAGCAGGGACAGAAACCAAATGTGTGTCCCATGGTTTGAATGTCCTTACCAAAATAATAATAGTAGTAGTAGTAATAATAATAATAATAATAATAATAATAATAATAATAATAAATCAAAATTTAATCCTCCAAATATCAACCATGCCAAAGCCAAGAAAACCTGCTTTATAAAGGCGATGCCACAAAGGAAAAAAAGGAAGAGCCCGGAGTGAATGTCCATACCATGATTAGAATTATGGGAAAACCAGGTAAAGGTGCCAGAAGCAATGAACTCCTCCCAAAGCCCACCCTGATCCATCTGCCCAGTACCCTCTCCCAGGAGGAGGGATAAGGATGACAAAGGCCCACCCTGATCCATCTGCCCAGTACCCCCCATCAGGAGGAGGGATAAGAATGACAAAGGCCCATCCTGATCCATCTGCCCAGTACCCCCCACCAGGAGGAGGGATAAGGATGACAAAGGTGATTTTTGTTGCTGTGATTGTTCTCCTCTTTCTTCTGGAATATAATTCCTGTCCCTAACTTTGGAACATTACGCAGCCATAATAATGAACGAGGAGGATCTCTATATACGGACATTGGCGATGTCTTGAATATATTAAGTGAAAAGAGCAAATTGCCAAACCATATGCACAGCATGATCCATTTTTATAGATGTAAAATTACACAGAGGGGTATAGATGCTTGCATATGTGCATAACGAGGCAATGCCACGGCAGTTATATTGAAGAGAAGTGGAAAGCAAGAGTAATAGGCTGAGAAAATCCTCCATCTCATCTCAAAGACCAATCAAAAACTCACAGTAAGCAATCCTCAGAGGTTAAACCCATAAAAAGCTGGCAAAGGGAGCAGCAGAGAGGGGTCACAGCAGGTGAGTGTTTGGAAGGTAGAAAGCCGCTGAAGTGACTGAGTTGGAATTGCTTCAGAGGTGCCAACCTCTGCCAGGTGCATCCAAACCAGCACTCACAGGCCACATGTCTCCCAGGTCAGCTACAAATGTAGACAAATGTATTCCCATAGATGATGCCCTATTGCCATTTCCAAGGCTTGAAGAGGAAGTGGTTAATGCTCCTGTAGGAGCGTAACTTCCATGGGTGGGAAATTGACATCATTTGGCTCCCCTTCCACTGTGCTGACGCCTGACAAGAAATGACAAGAAATGGTTATTATTGATGGACCAGGTTGGAAAGTTGCCCCTAAAATGTGGGTACTCTTGGCTTGCATACACTGACATGGTAAACGTTCCCCCAAAGCAGGAAGGTTCATGATGGACAGCCCTCAAATGCTAGGAACTGAGTCAGATAATGCATCAGCATTGGAATGGGACTGCTCCATATCTATTTCATGTGCTACTGCATAAATGTGACTGGGGCCTTCCTCCTAATGAGAGATGGAGTCTGTGTTCCCGTTCCTTCAATGGAGGGTCATTTGATTCATGACAACAGAAATCAATAGAAAGGCTACTACACCACTTCCCAGGTTGGAGCTCTTAAGTCTGGAAGCTTAAGCTTCCATGTCAGCAGTCAACATCCTTGAGACCATCAAACCTGTGGTAGCCTGTGTGGGAAAACACAGGGAGAAGCCCAAGACTATACACATGCAGAGAGGGAGCAGTCTGGCTAGCTCTGTCATCTAGATGGCTGGAACTGCACGAGGGATCCCAAGCCAGAGTCCCTAGAGGATTCCTCCCCCAGGTTCTCCACCCACAGAAACATGGTAAAATGAATGCTGTTTTTATATATGTATGTATGTATATATATATATATATATATATATATATATATATATATATATATATAAAACTTAGGATGATACTTCTCACATCAGCTATCCTTGGAGTAACCTCCCAGGAGTCCTTTCAAATGTAGCATGGCTAACAAGTACTCCTTTGAACCCTGGTGCAGGTTTGTTTTATAAACCAGGGAAACTCACAACCTAAAGATCCAGGCTAGGGCCAAAAAAAGAAGGGTGATTCTAAAACTGGGGGTAATGTGCAAAAGTCTGTGTGAGCTTCACCTTTCTGGCCACTTGGCTCCAAGGATTCTGCTACACAGGCACATGTCTCCAATAGCAGTAAACTGCACAGGCACCAATGGAGAAACCCAGGAAACTAACGTGTAGATGCTATGAACCAGGCTAAGCCTTCACATAACAGCAAGACAGAGCCTTTCAAGAAAATCCAGTTGGGAGCTGGAAACATGGTTTAGTTGACAAAGTCACCTGTTGTGAATCCTGATGACCTGAGTTCAATTCCCAGAATCCACACAGTTCACAGGTTCTGATCTGTGTGTGAGCACTTCCCCAATACTCAATAAATGTTTTTTTAAAAATGTAATTTAAGATTTTGTTAAGGCCAAGATTGTGGTGTAACTCAATGGTAGAGCATTTGTAGCTTATACTGGGCCCTGGGCCTGATCCTCAGCACCACAAAAAGTAAAGGCAGATAATCCCAGAAAATACTGGCTGAGGATTGGTCAGGAGGTGGGACTGGGAAGGAAGGAAGCCAATAAACAGGCATATTATTAAGCCAGTGCACAGTGTGAACGAATGGAGCTTGAGCATCCTGGGAACCTCCAGGACAGCATGCAGAAAGAACATGCCTCAGAAATGTTCTATCCAGTGGGCAAGGATCAATCAACTGCTTCCAAGTGAGTGGGGCATCACTTCTTGCAGCTTTTCCAGCAATCAAAATGAGCAAGAGACCTGGAAGAAAATAACTCTTGGGAGGAGCCGTAGACATTTACAGCAAAGAGCCCTTTTACATAATACTTCAGAAAGATAATTTGGAAATCATTTTAAAAAATAATTTTGAAATTAGGGATTCTAAATCAAACAAAAACTCAATCCATCAGATTGAAAGAGAGAATAAAATATTCTTACATTCCCATGCACCCTTTCTTTCTTGGAAACTACTACAGCTTTGATCCACGAAAAGAAAGCAAGGGCTTCATAAAAGAATGACTCAGGAGCCAGGCTGCAGGGAATGTGACAGAGATATACAGATTGTGGAGGGACAGACAGACACACTGAGCAGTGGGGGACAGGGTGGTGAAACCTCCAGAAGATTCTAGATGGATGAGGTTGGCAGTGTAGACAACTGCTTTCAGAGATTACAGCTCTGTTGGAGAGGAAGGAAGAAAAGAAAGAAGGAAGGGAGAGAGGGAAGGAGGGAGGGAGGAATGGAAGAGGGAAGGGAGGAAGGAAGAAGAAAAGAAAACAGAAGTGTGAAAAATTTCCCAGTGGAAAATGCAGAACAGGAAAATTAATGCATCCACTGTACTTGGCCTGGGAGTAGCGGTTCTTACTCTTGGCTAAATATCAGAAGCACTTGGAAAACACCAAAAAGTCCTGAAGACTGGTCCTCACTCTCAGAGAGCCTGATGTGAGAGATTTGAGCACAACCTAGGCTTTGTGATTAAAGATCTTGGGTGATTTAGTGTGCAGTTAAAGTTGAGAGCTGTATCTTGGCAGAAAAAGTACTTCACTGATGACAATAAAAATGGACGAGGAATTTGTCGTACAACTCTATGGGAAGAATGGAGGGAGGAGGCATGTGGCCCTGGGTGGCAGTCAGCCATGTCTAGGGGCAAGAGATCAATGCATCTCCAGGAAGCATCTTATTCAGAAATAAAGATGGCAGATGCCAGGAGAGACAGATGCAAGAATGACCTTTCCTTAGGGAATCAGAGCTCGCAGATGGTGACTGGGTGTGTAGGCAGGAGATGAGGACATTGCCGATTTTGTCTAGAAACAGTATTTGACTTACTAATACCACGAGTGCACATGAATATGACCAAAAAATGATCTTGATAAAGAACGAAAGAGACAACTAGGAAGCTAGAGAGATGGCTCAGCAGTTAAGCTCTGAGGCTGCTTACCCAGAGGACCTGGGTTTGATTCCCAGCACCCACCAACATCAGTTACTCCAGTCCTAGGGATTCTGAGGCCCTCTTCTGGCCTCCTTGAGCGCCTGTTATACATGTGGTACACAGGCATACATGCAGACAAAATACTCCAACATAAAAAAGAAATAAATTGTAAAAAAAGAAAAATGGAAACAACCCAAGTAGTGTCCATGAAAAGAAAAAGATAAATAGGTTGTGTTATATTTCTCTACGAGGATGCAGCACCTTAGACGGGAGCCCTGACTTGTCTGATGTGACGTGTGTGTGTGTGTGTGTGTGTGTGTGTGTGTGTGTGTGTGTATGTGTGCTGTAAATCGAGTCCAGGGCCTTGTGCATGCTAGGCAAAGTGCTCTACCACTGGCATACATTCTCAGTTCCTTTCTACTTCTTGGAACATTAAAAATTAATTTAAAAATGACTATGCATAGATAAAATCTAGACTATTCCACACCAAGCCCTTAATGAGAGTTTCCTTTGAGTGTAGGCTTGGCTAGAGAGGAAGGTAAAGGTTTCTGGTTTGGCTCTAGCCATCCCATAATAATCTCTTTTTCTTTACAGAGACCTCAGGGAAAGTTTTAACCAGGAAGGGGTCTGAGAGTTCAGACAGTTCTGGCCTGGCATTTTTCTTGCTTCTGACTTGGGAGGAGGGCAAAGGCGAGGGTTCTGGGTTGGCAGGGGTAAGGGCAGGCCCCATCTCCGGGGGATCTGGTAAAACCAGCTGCAAGCTGATTTCTGGAAAGGGCATGTTGACAGGGTGACTCACTGTTGGCGAGGGTGGGGATGGCTCTCTCCTCCCTCCCCGCTTAGCCACCATGCAGCTGGAGTGTACACGGATCCATCTCTACAGTCCTAAAGACGACATCTTTTCCAAACCCAGAGAAACAAGCCACCCTTTTGACTTAGGCCACACATGCATGCGGGTTTCTTGGAGCCAACTAGGGCAAGCAGAGCCAGGTTCATTGATCAACCACGTATGAGGGGAACTGGGGAAGAGTCATGAACTCCAGGACCTTCGGGCCTGTGTGCATGGAAGCTGGGAGGAGTCCACGGTTTTAATTACCAGTGACGTTTCTTTGACTACCTTCATATTCCAAGAGCTCCTGCCTCTAGGCATTATCTGTGTGACCCTCAGGAACCACGTGTGAAGCTTACAGAAATACATAAAAAATATCTTCAGAGTTTTAGGCTATTTATGATTTATGATTTATTTATTTTTGTTGTTTTCAGATAGGGTCATGCTCTAGCTCAAGATGGCTAGAAGCTCACTCTGTAGTCCATCTTCATTTCAAGTCTATGGTAATCATACTGCACCTCCCAAGTGCTGGGATTACAGGCATGAACTACCATACCTGATTTTATCGGACAGACAAGCTAATGGCTGTATAAAGTGGGGGCTTCAGTACCACAAGTATAAAGTGACGTGACACCCCACAAGGTGTGGTTGAGGGTACTTTTCGATTGAAGATATAAAGGAGAGTACAGCTACATGCCCTTGGAAGAATCTAGAGCAGCAAGAGGAAATAGTAGACTAAACATGGCCAGCAGAACGGACTAGAACATAAGGAGGTGGGGAAGACCAAGGGATGTAGGCAGGGGCCGGGGGAGGACAGGGGCAAAAGAGAGAAAAAGAATCAAGAGAGAGCCAAGAAAGTACACAGCCAAAATGGCAGGGTTATCTAGGAATAAGAAGCTGGGGGAAGGGAAGCCCATGAGCTGAAGAAGTTTAGGGTAGGAGCGGGTGAGAAAAGCTAAGAAAGTCAAGACATCAGCATGTGCTTTGTTATGCTAATAAGCACTATTGTTAGTCATTTGTCCACGGTTTCTTTTGGACTTCACGGTGGCTGAGTCCAGGGTCTTACCAGCCCAGCCTACTCTCTCCCTTTCTTCCCTCTCCCTCTCCCCCTCCTTCTGTCTCTGCCTTTCCCTCTACCTCTCTCTGTATTTGAGAGGGTCTCACCATGTAGTCCAGGCTGCCTTCCAACTCAAGATCCTCCTGCCTCAGCCTCTTCAGTGCTATGATTACAGGCAAGTACCACCTTGACCAGCAAACTCTGCCTTTTTACCAGCTATGAGGCCAACCTTGAGAGAGTCAGAGAGACTCCATTATGTCAAGCAATACTCCCCTTCTTTGCCATCTAATATTAATATCACACCAGTGCCAGGCTGGCAGAAGCTGAGTGAGGGACTGGTAGCCCACGCTGGGCTCTCACTTGTCTTCTGTCTTCCAGCAGCGATGCAGTACTGCACCATGGGCCCTGCATGCAATGCCTGCAAACTTCAGATTTGCAATGCCTCAGGTCATGCATGCAACGTCTCAGGTCAGTCTTCACATGGGCCTCCATTGAAGGCAGTCTACTCTCTTCCTTGGTTACCCTGGTGATCCAAGTGGCTCCGGAACTCTGGTTTTACACCTCATACTTACTTACCTGCTTTGTTGATCTTTGTTGTTCTGGGCATCAGATTAGAGCATTGTGCACGCCAGCCAAGCCACTCTCTGCCACGGAGTTTCATTCCTACCTTAGTTCTCTGAAATATGGTCTTACCCAGGCTGGCCTTGAATTAATGACCCTCTTGTTTCTGCCTTCCAAGTGCTGGCCTGTGCTACCATGCTTGGCTTGCTTATTTATTTATTTATTTATTTATTTATTTATTTATTTACTTATTTATTTATTTATAGTCTAGGGCCAGAGAGCCAGATGGCACAACCCTTAAAAGTGCGTGCTACTCTGGCAGATGACCAGTGACCAGTGTTTGGTTTGCCTGCAACCTCATTGGCTGCTCACAACCACTGGAAGCTCCAGTTCCAGGGAGTTTCCAGTGCCCTCCTCTGCCTACCACAAGTATATATGTACATGCACACTTGTGTAAACACACACACACTTAACATAAATAAATCTTACTTTAGGATCTGGGGGGGGGGCTATTGGAACTCCTTTTATATTAAGGGATGTCCTTGAACCTCTGACCCTCCTGCCTCTAGCTCTGGTTGGCTGGAATCACAATCCACACCACTAACCTATTTATCCCTTTGATTTTTAACAACAATGAGCTAGACTGTTCTTGGATCCCTCTGCCTCTCCCATTCAGTACCTGCTCTTTCAGCACCTGATCTGTGCTGCTCCGCAAGAAGAAGGGAAATGGCAGAGGATATGGAGTAGCTCCACATTTCCTACAGGTCAGGCACTTGGGGTACCCCAACATCCTGAGGCTTCAATACACAATGAATGGAGAACTCTGGGAGCCAAAACTCTTTCTTTTTCTTTCTCTTTTCCTTCCTTCCTTCCTTCTCTCCTTCCTTCCTTCCTTCCTTTCTTTCTTTATTCCTTTCTTTCTTTCTTTCTTTCTTTCTTTCTTTCTTTCTTTCTTTCTTTCTTTTTTTTTTTACTTTTCCTCTCAAGTCAGGGTTTCACTCTGCAGAGCCCTGTTTGGCCTTGAATTTCCTGTCCTCTGACCTCTAGCCCTAGACCCCCTAGAATGTAGGGATTATAATGTGTGCCAGCACTCATTCCTGCCTGACAGCCAGAAGTTTGTCTTCACTGGGGGAAGGCAGGCAACATTCTCCGTGCTTAGGTCGCATGGCTAGTGGGGGACAGAAAACAGGAGGGACCTCTACAAGGCATGTAAAAGCCTTGTTAGTTGCTCTGACCTTCCATCTTTTTCCTCCTTTATTATGTAAATTCTGCACAAAAGGAACTAGAGTGTTTTGGAATAGCAGCCGAGCTCAGACTTGGGTATGGGAAAACCTAGACAGATGAAGCTCAGACTTGCGTATGGGAAAACCTAGACAGATGAACCGCTAGTTTGCCAGGAAGCAAACAGGTACAACAAAAGGTGATGAAGATGTGTCAGGACACAGGCACCAACTCCAAGGGGCTTCCGCTGGCCAAATTTGGGGTGATTCAAGTGTCAACTAGTTGAACAGTAGCTAGGAATTACAATTTGCACAATAAAATAAGAATCTGCCAGTTGGGCTGGAGAGATGGCTCAGTGGTTAAGAGCCCTTGCTTTTCCAGGGGACCTAGGTAGAATGCCCAGCAACACCCAAATGACAGTTAAAAACATTCCATAACTCTAGGTCCAGAGGATCTGACACTCTCCTCCGGCCTGGGGGGTGGGGCACTAAGCACGCACACACTCAGCCAAAATAACCATTGACATAAGTAAAAAGTAAATAAAAAATTAAAAAAGAACTTGTCAGTTTATCCTGATATAAATAAAGCAGAATTTAGACAAAGAAACATAAAGGGATTGATGGGATTAGAAACTCACCATTTGGCAGCTGTTACAGTAACAAGAATTTGGGCAAGAATCAAAAGGAGGACTAACACTGGTGGGTGGAGGATGGT
Organism: Mastomys coucha; assembly: GCF_008632895.1. NCBI lineage: Eukaryota > Metazoa > Chordata > Mammalia > Rodentia > Muridae > Mastomys > Mastomys coucha. Next base: position 233,900,740 of record NW_022196905.1, read on the forward strand.
GAGAAACAAGATATTTAAATAGACTCACAGCATCTTCCCACAACATACTCGCTACCCACAAAGGGACAAACGGCAGCTGCAGCAGAGAAACCCGGCAGACGCCATCTTAACCACGGGGCTGGCCCATGTTCAAATTCTCATGTAGATAGATAGCACTTCTCGCCCTGGGGTTACTGGGCTTGACATCCCAGTACTCTGATGTTGCTGTCCAGTGTGAGACCCTGAATTGAATCACAAGAACACACAAGAGAAGCCCAGACCGAGGATAAATAAATAACTGGTGTTTACCCTTTAAGAATAATCAGCCCGGAGGCGGCGGCACACACCTAGACTCCCAGCACTCCAGAGGCAAAGACAGGTGGATCTCTGCGAGTTCAAGGCCAGCCTGGTCTATATAGCAAGTTCCAGGACAGTCAAGGCTACACAAAGAAACCCTGTCTTGAAAATGAAACAAAACAAAAAAACAAACAAAAACAAAGAAACAAAGAATGTCAAGGCTGGGCTGGTGCCAGGACCGGAAGAGGCAGAGACAGGTAGATCTTTGTGTTTGAAGACAGCTTGTTATAGACAGTGAGTTCTAAGACTGTGTATTGAGACTTGAGACTCTATCTTTAAACACACACACACACACACACACACACACACACACACACTGAGAGACCAGACCAACTCCATCTTGGGTTCAGACTCCATCTTAGAGAACCTGACCTAAGGTTGAACTCGAGTTAACCAACAAGCCTACACCTAGCACCAGTTTCCAGGTCACTCCCCCACAAGCACCAATCAGGAGGAAAACAGAAGTTAAGTTTATGGTTTGGCTCCCTGCATCAGCCAATTATTTTAAAGGGCAACAAAATTCCATACTAACCCCCCAATCAGGTGTGTGCCAGGCTAGAAACCTCTTTGCTTGTTTGCTTGCCTCTATAAATGCTTGCTTGAAACTGGGCTCCGGGTTTCACCCTCCTGTCCAGCAGTGGTGTAGCCCAAGCTGGAGCTTGAATAAAGACCTTAGTGCGATTGCATCGGAATTGGCTCTTTGGTGGTCTTTTGGGGTTCTTGAAATGGATACACACACACACACACACACACACACACACACACACACACACACGAGGAAAAAGAAAAAAAAGAATGTCAAGGTTGGGGCTGGCAAAGTGGTTCTGAGGTTAAAAACACTGGCTGTTTCTGCAGACGACCTGGGGTTTGGTGCCCAGCACCCACATGGCAGCTCACAAGCCTCTAGAACTGCACTTCCAGGTGCCTGCTGTCCTCTTCTGACCTGTATGGGCACCAGGCTTGCACACAGAGCACATACATGCAAACACAACAATCACAGGCATCAAGTAAATAAGCCTTTCAAACAATGGAGATCAAAGTTTGAGAACAAAAAACCATGAAAACATTGGTGGTTCATTTATTTATCTTACTCTGTAGGGCACTAGCAGAACAACAGACAAAACTTACACAAGGAACATAAATTAGACAACAAACCACAACAGCCCTATTCTCTTGGTCATTATAAATTATTAAATTTTATTATTTATTTATTTATTTATTTATTTATTTATTTATGAGGTGTTGGGAATCAAACCCAGATCCTCTGCAAGAGCAGCAAGTATTCCTAACCTCTGAGCCATCTCTCCAGACCCCAGCTACATTTTATGAAGAAGAAACGATTGATTCTAGTTTATAGTTTACTAAAATGCCCTTGTTTCTAGGAAAGGCACACTGAAGTATTTGAAGATAAAGAGGTGTCACAAATTATTCTTAAGTATTTCAGAGAAATTAAATACATAGAGAATGATAAAGCCAATGTTAACGGTTAATATTCAGGAGTTTTGGTGAATCTAGGTAAATGGTATATGCCAATTTATACTGTTGCAGCTGAAAATATTGCTAGATCAAAGGTTTAAGAGTATAGTCCTAAAAAAGAGACCTATAATTACAAAAAGAAAGAAAGGAAGGAAGGAAGAGGAAGAAAGAAAGAAACAAAGAAGGGAAAAAACCTGTAATGCTGAAATTTCAATGTGGTCACCAAGGGGACACACCTGAGGGTGGTGTCTAGAATAACACAGGTACATTAATAATGTATGTGATTTTGTCAGATAAAATATGGTAATTGTTTGCTTGTTTCAATCTTTGCATATGTACATGAATGCACACACAGGTGTATGTGCAATGCTTGTGTGCATGCAGGAACATGCATGTCAGAGTGTACCTGAGGAGGTCGGTCAGAGGACAGAGGTGTTGGTCTCTGCTTTTTATCTCACTTAAGGAATACTCAAGACAACCTGGCCTAATGGCTTCTAGCAATTCTCCTGTCTTCATCTCCTATCTTGTCAGGGGAACTAGAAACACAGTCATTGCTGAGACTGCATCCAGCTTTTGGGTTGTAGGGATCCACATTTAGATCTTCATGCACACACAGCAGGCACATTACCCACTGGGCCATCTACCAGTCCTAATTGGTTTTCCACTTGCTTGTTTTGTTTTTGTTGGGACAGGGTTTCTCTGTGCAGTCCTGGCTGTCCTGGCTGTCCCAGAACTCTCAACGTAGACTAGGCTGGCCTTGAACTCAAGAGATCTTCCTGCCTCTGCCTCCCCAGAGCTGGGATTAAAGGGGTGCACCTCGAAGCACCAGTTTAATTGTTTGTTTTAAATCTTGAAGGTTGTCATGAGTTGTTTTCATCTGTTACTTCTCTCTCTCTCTCTCTCTCTTTTTTTTTTTTTTTTGGATTTTTGAGACAAGGTTTCTCTGTATAGCCCAGGCTGTCGTGGAACTCACTCTGTAGACCAGGCTGGCCTCGAACTCAGAAATCTGCCTGCCTCTGCCTCCCAAGTGCTGGGATTAAAGGCGTGTGCCACCACCACCCGGCTACTTCTCTTAAATAAGCACAGCCGGAAAGCCGGTGTGACATATGTGCACAGTGCATGCATGCGTGCTTACCATCGCTTTAGCCTCACTATTTGCCTGATTTTTCACAGAATCTGGTCCAGGGGGTATCATTCATTTTCATCTCACAGCAATGGAGATTGAGGAAAGTCCCATACTTACAAAAGGCAGACTCTAGCTTCCAACCGAAGTCTTTTACGTTTGGAACCCAGTATGTGCAAAGCCTTTATACTGTTCTGAGCATTGCTGCTACTGATAACAACACACACTTGTTGGGTACCTGCCCGAGCCTCGTCTCATCCAGACCATGGACCACAGCAATATGTTGAGTGAGTTAAGACATCAATGCTGGAAGCAGGGTCTGCACATAGTAAAATGCTCACATGTCAATTACGATCGCCCATTGGGCATGTGTTGGCACGTGGGGCACCATGTGCCATGTCTAAGATGACACGCTCCACTGCTTGGGACTGCTCCCTAGGCAGGAAGGCGGGGCACATTCTAGGCAGGTATATATGTACAGTGGGCAACTCATGCAGAGAACAGTCTGCGGGTCTGTAAGTGGGCCAGAGCAGCCTTAGCCAGCATGAACCTGAGAGGGACATTCTAACACTGCTCCTTGGCTTGGGGAGAGTCACCACCTTATTTTGCAGCAGTCTTCCTGGTGAGACCTCAAGCAACCTAGTGGGTCACCCCTCCTCAACACAATGCATCTTTTCTGCTACTATCAGTGCAATGGCATGGTAAATAAGACTTGTCCTTGTGCCTGGAGATCCCCCCACTGCCCCTAGAGGTCCCAGTTGGGATCAGCTAGGTGCCAATGGGATAAAGAACCCTTCTATAGCATCTAAGGAGAACACACTATGGGCAATGGGATACGGACATGGAGAATGGAGAAGCAACCACGCCTAATCTAACCCAAGTTTTCAAAATATACTATGACCTAGCATAGAATTCCTCCTCCAGAGGTAACACCTAGCAGAAACCTACACTCAAATTTTCACGGCATGCAGCCCTTATTACAACAGCTCCAAGCTAGAAACCATCCATGGTGGAATGGGTAGTCACAATGAAATACTGTGCAGCACCAGCAGCAAGAATGAGTGGCATATAATAACTCACACAGGGGCGGGTGACACTTATTAATATGCTTAGTGGAAGAAGCCAGAGATGGACGTCATGACATGATGGATCAGAGTTAGAAGAGGAGGACATGTCAGTGGCTGGCTTCAGGATGCAGTGGTTACTTTTGGGGTAGTACTGACATTTAGAGGGGTCTCTGGAAGGCTGGGGTCTATAGCCCACCAGCACCAAGAAATAGCATCTTATTTCTTCAGTCTGATGCTGGTTGCATAAATCTCTTCCACTTTCAAGGTTGTGTCGAGCTGTACAGGTATGGCCTATGCACATTTTCTTGTACAGAAATCTTTAGTGAAAAAGGAATACTCCAAGACAGAGCCCATTATCTTCTACTGATCCCCACTTCCGCCATCTCCATCCAGTGAGTGTCTCCAGAAAAAAAATGGGTGAAGGAGAAATCTGGACTTGGGTTCATGGCCAAAAGCAAGGGGAAGAAATGAATATGAAAGGGATGGGTTCTGTCTGAGTGCTGAGCCTTATGCTGAGATCTCATGGGAATGGGGTCGTGAGGTTTGCAATACTCACAAGATGTGCAGCCCTAGGGGACAGTAGTGTGATCAAAGTCAATGAAGCATGCAACCGATGGGGGAAGGGGGAGCATGCTCTGAACACAGATCACTCTGATGCCAGAGCCCAGGCTCTTAGTACTGTTGTTCCTGTCTGATACAGACAGAATAGGTGAGACAGGTCTTTAGTTCCCTCTGTCTGCCACCATCAGTGCAATTCGAATGAGACTTACCCCTTCATCAGGCAAGCTCCCCACTGGCCCTTAACCACATCCTGCTGCTGCTGATTTTTATGATGGGAGCTACACTATCAGTGAGCATGTGCACAGGCCTCATGCTTCCTGGGAACGTTCTGTCTCTGGGCTGGGACGAAGCAACGTATAGATATCAAAGACGTCTGGCCATCTCCAGTGTCTCCCAGTGCTTCTGAATGGGTTCAAAGGCTTTGGAGACCAGGCCTAGGCTAGTCCACGTGACTCTGAGAAGAGGGGAGTAAGGTTCAACATGGACCCAGGGGTAAGCATCCCAACAGTTCATACTGTGGCACACACCTTTAATCCCAGCACTTGGGAGGCAGAGGCAGGTGGATTTCTGGGTTCGAGGCCAGCCTGGTCTACAGAGTGAGTTCCAGGACAGCCAGGGCTACACAGAGAAATCCTGTCTTGAAAAACAAAAGCAAAAACAAAAACAAAAACAAAAACAAAAAAAAAGGACTTCTGTTTGTTCTTTCAAAGGGCTGGAGCACAGAGTGGCCTTCCTTTGGTCATGCAGTGCTCTTTCTTCTCTTAGTCTTTCATAACCCTTGCTTTCTGGGTCACCACTCTCCTCTTGGCCTTTGGCTGAGGTCAAAGACTGTGGTCAAACTTGGGTGAAGAGCCTGGCTTACCTGCACTCACATCTCAGCTCAGACCTTATTAGCTCTCAGAAACCCTCCCGATGCCTTGAAGCTGGGGGCACCCTGCCTTTCCCCTCTTGCCACACTGGTCTGCATACTCAGACTAGAAGCCCCTAGTGAGCACAGACATTATTAGCCTTGCTACTTGATGCTTCAGGCCCAAAGGCTCATCATAGGCCATGCACACAGTAGGTATTCAGTGAACGTTTGCCGAAAGGATGAAGATGTGCTCTGGAAGTCCCTGGGTGGGATGTGCTTCACACAGCTTGTCTCATTGGCAAAAGTCCGGAACACTCACTTCTCTGGGACTGAGCATCATCGCCTTAGGGAAGGAAGCAGCCAGGAAGTCCCAGTTCATAGTTAAAGCTTAGTACTTGGGTAGATCAGACTGTGTGGTTCAAAACAAGCTCCTGCAGAAATGCAGGCAGGGATCAGCATCCACTTAGAAATACCAGAGGCCAGGTCAATGGGAGGGGTCCCAGAGAAGCAGAGGCAGTGGGAAGGCAGGATGGCCTCTGAACGTGGCGTCTCTGCTTGAGGCAGCTGTCTGGATTGACAAGGGCGCATTCTTCTTGCTTCCCAGGGTGCACATGCCTAAGACCCCTCAACCTCAGAGTTGCTGGTCTCTGGAGCTAAATAAGTCTTGCTTGTGGGGCTTCTCTTGCTCCTTGTTCTGCAGTGACATGTGCTGAGTAGTTTCTTTCCCCAAACTCAGGCTCCCTTGGAACTTCCCATCTGACCCTTTGTTAGGACAAGGGTTTTCACAGGCAGAGTCTGGAGGTGAAATCACTACAGACTTAGAGTTGGCTCTTAGTGTAATGCTCTTTAATGTTGGCCTTGACTAAAAATTAAATGAAGGGCTGAGGGGATGGTTCAGTGGGTAAAAGGGTCTTGCCACCAAACTTGACTCAAGTTCAATCTTCAGGACCCACTTGATAGAAGGAGAAAACTGTCTCCCGTAAGTTCTCCTCTGACCTCTACATGTGTACTGGGCTCACGCATTCATCCACACACTTAATCAACTAATTAAAAGCAAAAGCAAAAATAAAATAAAATAAAATAAAATGTAAAGGAAAAGCAAACCTGGTGACTTGGGAGAATAGCAAAGGTCACAAAGTTACAGGGAAAGGAGGGAAAGAGGCCATATAGAGAGGAGACGTGGGATGTGGAGCGATATAGCCAAAAGTAAGACACCAAGGAGCCACTGGAAGCCAAGAAAAGTGGGAAGAGCTCTTCTCTGCCTGGAATCTTCAGAGAGTAAGAAGAGCATTGCTGACAAAACCTTCAAAATTGTGAGGCAAGCAATCTCGATTGCTTAAAGGATTGGTTTTTTTTTTTTTTTTTTTTTTGGGTGGATTGTTTGTTACAAACTAGCATGAACAGCAATTCTAGCATGCCATCGGATTAGCATGAATACCATTCTGGCTCACCATCAGATTAGCATGAATAGCATTTCCAGCACCACCTTTGGATGCTCCTGGCATCCTCAGTTACTACAAACAAAATTAGTTCAGATTATTTCCAGAAGTCTCCTGGGAGAGGGGTAGAGGTCCCACTTACCTACCCACTGAGGGTCGCTGTGGTAACAGGGTAGATAGATCAAAGGACAGAAAGAACCGAGATGAGATGAATTTAGATTTACATTTCAGCCTTGCCCAGGATGGCTACGTGATGCTGGGCAAGTTGCTTAACTTCTCTGATCCACAGTGTCCCCATGAGGGGAGCAGGACACACGGAGGAGCCTGTATCTCACAGAACCATCAGTGCTGATGCAATGAGATGATGCACAGAACGTGCTTCGCAAAGCATCAAACAGTCAGCTAGCAGCCAACAAACAGTAGAAGAAACAATGATTGGCCTATGTGCATTTATTAGGCAACAGTAATATTACCTAATGGGTAGCAAATACACAGAGAGCTAACAATGGCGATTTCCACTATTATTATTCAAATTTAGCAGGCTGAATCACTCAGCCATGCAGTGAGCAGTCCCCACACCCAACACCGCAGTACTAGCTCCTCCAGGCAGCTGGAGTGCCCGCCCATCTTCGTTTCATGTTTTCTACATACTTTTCCCTTCCCTGTCCTACGGATCATAGTAGTCTTGTAAGATGCCTAGAGTAGTCACCGCAAAGTGCTGTCCCCATTTTATAAAGGTGGAAACCACGAGTCAAACCCATTGGGAGGTTTACCCAAGTTGGGACTTAAAACAATCTCTTCTGGGGCTGGGGAGATGTCTCAGTGGATAAAAGTGTTTGCCACACAAGTATGAGAACCTGAATTCCGATCCCATGCATCCACGTAGGGATGGGCACAAGGAAGTGCTGGTAACCTCCATGCTGGGGGCTGATGTGGAGACAGAAGAAAGAATGGCTGGGACTTACTTTCCAGGCAGCCTAGCCCCAAATCAGCAAGCTCTAGCTTCAGTGAGAGGGGTAGCACATGCTATAATCCCAGCATGGAGGAGAAGACAGAAGGATCACGAGTTCAAGGTCATCCTGGGGTATAGAGGGAATTCAAGGCCAACCTGGGCTACATGAGACCCTACCTCCAACAAACAAAACAAGAGAAAAAAAATAAAAAACTGATGATTAGAGGCAGATTTGAAGGACATGGGGGTGGAGCAGCGGTCTATGTGTTGCAGTGATGGACTGTGTATGCAAGCTCCGCTCCACAATCCAGGTGTTTCTGTCAACAGTAACAAACTTGCTTGGTAGTTTGTCTGGACTGAGAAGACAACAGAAAGGAGGATGTAGACTTGAAAGGAAACTGAATCTGGAAACGGGGAAAGGATGAGCCATGTGGGGATCTGAAGGGAGACTGAGGGGATCGTCAGGGTAAGGGTCCAGAGGCAGAAACAAGCCTGGCCTGTTTGAGAGAACTGCCAGGTAACTGGTATGACTGGAAAGAATTAAGTCAGGAGGTCTAGGGAAGAACTGAGTCAGGAGGAGAACTAGCAGGGACAACTAGGCGAGCGCAACCTTATAAGGGACTCTGGAGCTTACCTGAAGCCTGACAGGATGTTATCCGAATTCTGTGCCAGGAGATGTGATCCAATTTATGTTTAACCCATGCCTTGGCTGAATGTAAATACACTGCATGATATGAGGGAAGAAAGAAAGTCCTCTTTCGCTTCCTCTCTCCTTCCCTTCCTCCCTTTCCACTCCCTCTCTTCTTCTCCTCTCCCTTCTTACTTCCCTCTCTTCCTTTTTCCTTAGAGCTCTCCCTCTCTCCTTCCTCCTCTCCCTCTTCCTCCCTCCCTACTTCCCCCTCTTCTGTTTTCTTTTATCCCTCCCTCTCTTCTTTCCCTCCTTTCCTCCCTTAACCTTTTCTTTCCTCCCTTCTCATCTGCCTCCTTCCCTTTCCTGCCCATCTCCTCCTCTCTTATAGTTTTACTGACTCATTAAAAAGTGCAGTCATTTAGGTAAAAGAGGATGGTGGTTTAGACCTCAGTAGATGGAGCAATAAGAAGTCACCTTCTGCATTTATTTTGAAGGAAGAGCCAGTGAAATCTGGCGAAAGATCAGATGTGAAGTTGAGGCTGGGCACTCAAGGACTGGTCTGGGATGACTCCCCTGTTTGCTGGACTGAGCTCATAGAAGGATGAAGTTGGCATCATCTAAGATGAGGACGAATGTGCAAAGAGTGGGTTTGGAGAGAGAGAAAACAAGACCATGACTTTAGTGGGAAGATGTGATGCTCGACATGCCTGTCACATGGTCATGAGCAGAGGTTGAATGTGCAAGGCTAGAGTGGAAAAGACAGTGTGTTTACCTTACAGTTGTACTGATTTTTTTTTTTTTATGGTGTTTTCGAGACAGGGTTTGATTCTCTGTGTAGCCCTGGCTGTCCTGGAACTCACTCTGTAGACCAAGCTGGCCTCAAACTCAGAAATTCGCCTGCCTCTGCCTCCCAAGTGCTGGGATTAAAAGCATGTGCCACCACTGCCCAGCTCAGTTGTATTGATTTATAATCAATAGACAGCAAACGTATATACTAAAAAGTATACGGTGACCAACTTGGGTACGTTTTAGTCTATTTGTACCCACGTTGTATGTTTTCGTTCCTTATGTAGTCTTTCCCACAGTCCTGTCTCACTGGATCTTCCTGCCCCAGGCAGCTACTGATCTATTTCTGTCATTATAGACAGTGTGTATTTTTTGGAATTTCATACCCAGGCATCTACACAGCACAGATCTTGTGTTTTCTGACCTTTCTCACTCACATCCTTGTTTTGAGGTTTATGCGTTTCCTCACCTGAAGCAGCACTCCACTTTCCTACCTTACTGATGGGCAGTAACCCATGCACAGCAATGTCTTTTATCTGTGGTTAGACATTTGGGTTGCTTCCTGTTTGGGACTGTTAAAAACAGAGTTGCCTAGGGTTGGAGAGACAGCTCAGCAGTTAGGAACCCATGTGGGTCCTTCAGAGAACCTCAGTTTGGTTCCTAGCACCCAAGACAAGTGTCTCACAATCGTCTATATAACTCCATCTCCAAAGGAATCTGATGTCCCTGTCCCCAAGCATCTGCATAAACATGATCACACACACACACACACACACACACACACACACACACACACACACAAATTTATAACATTTTAAAGCTGTGTGAACATTCTTGTCTTTTGGATTTGCTATCTTTAGGTTGACTCAGGTGCCTTCTCTAAGGCGAATATCTCTGAGTGCATGACTGGATCATGTGGATTTTCAAGAAACTGCTAAATGATTTTCAAAGGGATTGTATCATTTTACAGTTAGGTTCGCAGTGGAAGTCTTCATCTACTGCTTGATCTGGTCAGGCTTTTTAAGTTCTATGCACTTACATAGGAGTTTATTGGTAAGTTAGAGTGTACCCTTTCATTTCTGCGAGGAGGAAATGTTGAGCATCACATCGGCTGCTTCGTGGTCCATACACAGCTCAGTGCTGCATGTGGCAGCTCTGTTATAAACAGACTAAACCAGGGCTGGAGAGATGGCTCCAGCGGTTAAGAGCACTGACTCCTCTTCAGAGGTCCTGAGTTCAATTCTTAGCAACCACATGGTGGCTCACAACCATCTGTAATGGGATCTGATGCCCTCTTCTGGTGTGTCTGAAGATAGCTACAGTGTACTCATATAAATATAATAAATACATCTTTAAAAAAAAAACAGACTAAACCTATGATGTGGTCCTATGGGTAGTAATGAGTTTGAACTGCACTATTGTAGCCAGTCTAACACAGTGCATGTTTGTGATGCTCCTGGTGTAACCGAACCCAATACAATGGAATATTAGACATATTTAATAATGAGGGTAAACTACTAGGTTGGTGTAAGTGAAAAGTAGACTTTTAAATGTTATTATCTGTTCTTTCTCTTTACACACTGTAAAGCAGTTTGCTGTGTTACACCAGCAGCAGCTTCCTGAGGCTTGTGTTTACCAAATCACTGTGTGTATCGTTCTCTCTGGGGTTTGATTTAATCTTGGGAAGTTCTGTTTATCATGGCCATGAGTGAGCTAGGCTGAACTTTGAATATTTATACCCTTAGCCCAGGAATGCAGTAGGCCGCCTAAGTTTGTGTAATTATACTCTGTGGTGTTTGTCCAATGATGCTATCGTCTAACAACCCATTTTCCTGAGTATTTCCTTGTTGCTAAGCAACACAACAATGCCCGTTTGTATGTCTGTTTGCTTGTTTTTGAGACTAGGTCTCAAGAAGCCCAGGCTAACCAATAACTTACTATGTGCCTGAGGATGACCTTGAACTCCTGACTCTCTCCCATTGTGACTCTCTCACCTGTGGGGGTTCCTGTAGGTGTCACAAGGGGAACTGAACCCCATGAAGAGGTAAGAATGAAAACCAGGCCCAGGGGCTGGAGATGACTCAGTGGTTAAGATCACTGACTTCTCTTCCAGAGGTTCTGAGTTCAAATTCTAGCAACCACATGGTGGATCACAACCACCTGTAATCAGATATAACGCCCTCTTCTGGTGTGTCTGAAGATATAGCTACAGTGTACTTACATATAATAATAAAAAAATCTTTGGGCTGGAGCTAGCAGAGGTCCTGAATTCAATTTCCAGCAACTACATGATGGCTCACAGCCATCAGTACAGCTACAGTTACTCATATACATAAAATGAATAAATACATAATAAATAAAATATAAATAATATAAATAAATACCAAATATAATAAATAAATAATAATATAAATAAATGAATATCTAAAAAAGAAAAGAAAAGAAAACCAGGCACAGATTGACTTCGTCAACTTGGATCAGACTTTGGGAAACCTAATTTCAGGCAATTCATTGTCAGCATATTTAAAACAGAGTACAGCTTGGGAAAAGGTTTCCAGGCAACATTGGTTCAATCAGTCCAATTCCAGGTGCACAATAAGTTTTAAGATGTGTCTTTAAAAGAAACTCCTTTATAAAGTACATGTGAGTATGAGGGTGGATTCTATAACTAAAAGCCCTAGAATTGGGCTGGGGAAATGGCTTAGTGGTTAATAACACTTGATGTTCTTCCAGAGGACCCAGGTTCAATTCCCAGCACCCATAGGGCAGCTCACAACTGTCTGTAACTCACCTTCCAAGGGATCCAACATGCTCACATAGGCAATCATAGAAACAAAACACCACTGCAGCCTTTAATCCCAACACTTGGGAGGCAGAGGGAGGAGGATTTCTGAGTTCAAGGCCAGCTTGGTCTACAGAGTGAGTTCCAGGATAGCCAGGGCTTTACAGAGAAACCTTGTCTCGAATAAACCAAAAAAACAAAACGAAACAAAACAAAACAAAAAAACCCACACACAAAAAAATCACTGCACATGAAATAAAATAAAGAAAATAAAGAAAAAGCCTAGAATCTACTGTAGTCTCTAGTCCTGGGAGAGCAGAGTCTGGAATAATCATTCTGGGGAATTTGGGTGAGGTCCGCCTCCACAGACAGCAAAAAGGTCACCAGGTCACTAACAAGATCCACTCTCAGCTTTCTGGATGGAATGGCGTTTGATTTTTGTCTCCTCCATTGAGGATACTCCCCTGCCTAATTTGCATTCCTGGTTCTCTTAGTACTTCTCTCTGAGTCCAAGGACCTGGGTGCCCCCAACACTTACCAGCGCTAGGATCCTATGAGGGAACCAGCACACTTGACTTGATTGTGTGCATGCATTTGTGTGTTCTTTAAATGGCATGAGGAGTGGATGTTGATCACAAATGCAATCTAGAGGTAAATAAATACACACACAGTATCTTTCTCTCCTCATTCCCAGGCCCCCTTACACAGAAAGAAATTCAAAATGTCTCATCCTGGCCTGTTGGCCACAGTTGCCCCTCATATTGTTTTAGACAGACTGCAGCTTGGTCTTCTTTGAATTTCAGTACATCTTCTAAAGAATCCCAGGAAAAAACTCCTGTTGATAGTCCCCATGGTCTCCAAGCAGTGAGTAATTGGCTTGGAGAGGACTGGCAGGGGTCTTCAGCAAACTGAGGGCTGCTGGGAAATATGCAGAGACAAACCCTCTCAGCAGGTTACCAGCCCCTTCATTCAAGCAGAGAATGCCTCGCATCGCATCATTGCTGACCCACTCGTAGCTACCTGTCCATTTCTTACTACCGGGATGGCCCCTGTTTGGATGCCAATGGCAGAGTATCGTACACCTCCTGCCTCCAGTTTGAACCACACCATAGTCAATTGTGGAAAACAGACCTCCCCAGACCTCAACGCTATCTGCCAACTGTGGAATTCTGGGTTTGACAGCTGTCAGCTTTGCTCTGCGGTTTACTCCAATGTGGAATTCTGAAAACGTTTGGTGCCCTTGGTAAAACCCTCACCAAGGTCGCATCCACAATTTGCCAGGAGCAAGGCTCTCTATGGAACTCATCCTTCTTAACTCTAGCTGTCCCATTTTCTAATTCCTTGAGGTAAAATGTTCTTTCCTCCCTCCCTCCCTCTTTCCTTTTATCTTAGTGACAGCAGGCTATACTCCCAAGCCAACACAAAGAAAGAATTTCAGTATTAAGTATACTGTGTCAATTTAATGATATATTATGCGGGTGAGTTAAAGTTTATGTTTTTCCATACTTAACGTACCTTGAAACACTGCTGCTTTACATGCATTTAAAAATTTTTAAAATGTGATTTTCAAACACAAATCATAAAATTTATCATTAAAAAAAATTTACCATCTTAACCACCATTAAGTGTACCAAAAAGTGCTGTTGCTGTCGTTATCTCAGGCTGCAACTTGTTTGGGTCTCTGACATCTCACTAACTGCAAGCCATTAAAGGGCCCAAATTACCACACATTACCCCAAGATACTAAAGACACACGACTCCTTTAGGCACTTGTCTTGAACTCATACCTATTTTAAAAACCAACCAGTTTCTTTCTCTTTGAGCAATGTTGCAATAATAGAACAACTGCAGCTAGCGTGTGAGGCAGTGACTACAGACTAGAATCCTCACTGCACCACGGAAAGCTAGCTAGCTTCTGCTAGCTTTTTGGACCTGCGGTTTCTGGCTGGGAGGATGAATAGGGCCCATGCAAAGATTTGCGTGAAATAGGCTTAACATGGTGCCAAGGACAGAGAAGACACTGGGCAAACCCGAGCTGACTACCCATAGAAGAGCCACTCTCAGAACAGTGAGATGGATTGTGTTTAGGCATCTCAGTAGGCAGGCACCTTTGCTTGGTCTCCACCGCGAGGCGCAAGGGAGGTGCCGGATCACCCGAAGCCCCGCCCCTATAAGCGGCGTTCAGTTGTCTAGGCAACGGGCTGCAGGGTTGCGGCCGAAGTGAAGCGGGACGTTTTACTGAAGGCTCTCAGAGCACCACAGGCTGAATAATGTCTGAGGAAGACTCGGATAGCACGTTCACTGACTCCCAGACGGAGGAAGGCGAGCTGCCAGTCATCCAATTGTGCGGGCTGGTAGAGGAGCTCAGGTACCCGCACCGTTGGCCTCTGTGGCCTCAGCTGTAGCTTGCAGACCACTCGTGTCTACGCGGATCCCCGCGGAAACACATCTCATTACAGTGGAGAAAGAACTTGTGTTTTTCTGGTTAGCCTTGCTGCTTGCCTGCTCCTGGACTGACGAGCCACTGATGGAGCACGGACAGGGTGGAGGGGCAAGGGGGCTGGTGACCTTGCAAAGGTCAGACAGGATTTAGTGACCATAGAGCTTTGGCTTGGTGTTTTCCTGGTGCTGGGAGGCCGCCTTCCCGGTCTGCATCAGGTGGCCTCCTAAGCCCTTTTTCAAAGTTAGTATTAAGATATAAACATTAACATGGCGGCTGGTCGAAAACTAAGCTATTGAAAAGATTTGATTGAGGCTTTGTGGGCTGAATAAGGATTTAAGCTTGGAGAAGGACTGAGAGGAATCATTGGCCCAGTGCTCTGTAGTTTCCACAGTCTGTTTTTCACCTTCCATAGCAAGTTATCTGGATCTGAAGATTGCACAATGCAGTTGAGGTTCAGTGTACAATGTATTGATATTACACAGTATCCTGTTTCCAGCCGGCCGGAAGAGGTGTTGGTTCCATACATCTGTAAATAGTTTATACCAGAATGGAGGGATTATTACTAATTACCATTTTGAGTGTCTGTCATATGCCCCAGCCTTATATGTGAAACAACCATCCTCAGAGGTACACACTTTCTGAAGTTTCCTTGTGAGTGTCTATAACTGCGAGTGTGTATAGTCTTGTATATCAGTCAGCCATCTTAGGAGAGAAACGCATTCTGAGGTTTTCTTCCTTAAGATCCTGCAGCCTAGATTCAGACCCGGGCCCATGGAAGGCTCCACTGAGAATACAATATGTGCTGCAGAGACAAGACGTCATGATTTTCCTGTTTTCTATTTGGCTTCTGTGCTAATCTCAAAATTCAGGAATTAGTTTAACAGTACACATAGGCCTTAATGTCACCCTCTTTCCTATATATGTAGGTGAGTATGTGCATGCAGTAAAGTGGGAAAGTTTGGGGACTGGAGATGTAGCTCTAGCCCCTGCCTAGTATTCACAGGGCTATGGGTTCAATCCCAGTACCCTCTCCCCACATTAAAGTTGGGCACAGTGGCTCACACCTTTAGTCCCAGCACCAGTGAGGTAGGTGGAGTTCTGTAAATTCAAGGTCAGCCTCAGTATACATAGCACAAACTCTAGGCTAGCCAGGACTACCTTCTTTTTTCTTTCCTTCTCTCTTTCTTTCTTTCTTTTTTCTTTTCTTTTCTTTTCTTTTTTCTTTTTTCTTTTTGTTTTTTTTCGAGACAGTGTCTCTGTATAGCCCTGGTTGTCCTGGAACTCACTCTGTAGACCAGGCTGGCCTCGAACTCAGAAATCCGCCTGCCTCTGCCTCCGATTGCTGGGATTAAAGGCATGTGTCACCACTGCCTGGCCTTTGTTACTTTTCTATTGCTGTGACAAAATACTATAACCAAAGCAAGAAGAAAGCATTTAATTTAGGGGCTTACTGGGCTAGAGTTCATGATGATCATGATGGGGAGCATAGCAGTAGACAGCCAGACATGGTGCTGGAGCAGTAGCTGAGAGCATTCAGCTGCCATACAAGTACAAGGTAGAGAGCAAGTGGTGACTATGAACGGCCTAGGCTTTTGAAACCTCAAAGCCCACCCCCAATGACACACCTCTTCCAACAGTGTCACACCTCCCAATCCTTCCCAAACAATGCCACACCTCCCAATCCTTCCCAAACAGTTCCATTAGCTGGAGATTAATCATTCGGACACATGAGCTTAAGGGGGTCATCTCACTCAAACTACCATACCCTGTCTCTAAACAAACAAACAAACAAACAAACAAACAAACATAAAAGGCAAGTTTTATGTATGAGAACTAGTTATAAAGTCCATAATCTTGGCATATACAAGACAAGCCAGATATATTATCTCTGTTCAAATACGTCTTTCGTTTATAATAAACATCCAATGGAATTTCCAATCTGGAGGCTGGTGGTAAAATAATAGAGAAACACAAGCCAAAGGAAGTATCTAGAGATGATCGGTGGGTGTAGGTAGCTTCAAGAGTGTGGCCATTCAGAAGAACTTTTACAAATGAGTTAGATGATATCTGAAGATGCCTGCAGCAACTATCATCAGTTAGACACCAGCACTCTGAATCTTGTGGCTTCTTAGACTCAATAGCCAAGAGATCTAAGGTCCTCTAGCAGAACTACGTGGCCCAGAGCTGGCCTCAGACCACAGAACCCCTTGCTACTACCCTTAAAAAAAGGTGATGTTATTATACCTGTTGTATAGGTGAAGAAAGGAAGGCACCAGGAACACGTGTGTCTTACAGAGGGCCATGGGTGGCCAATGATGTACTAAATACTGATTATTTGGGGATGATATTCACAGAATTCACTTATGTGCCCTATATCTTGCAGCTATGGAAACTCTGCTCTCAAAACAGAAACAGAGATGTTCGAGAAATATTACTCTAGACTGGAACCCAGGGACCACCGAATGCCACGGTTTTCAGATATTAAAATGACAGCAGCAGAGTTTTCACAGGTACACAATGAAAGGTGAACAGGACTTCATCGTGTTTGCCTCCATCAATGTAAATAGTGTGTGTACCTGCTTTGGCATGTCTTTTTGCGTCAAATGGCCATAGGACTCCCTCTCTTCTATTTTCTGATTACTTCTTCCTTTATAATTTCTTTCAAGTGAGGAATCCCACTCAGTTAGTTGCTGACTCTTTCATAATACCTTAATTTATATGGATGAATTCCTTGTAGGCTAATATGGTGGCACAAACCTGTAATCCCAGCACTTGGGAGGCCGAGGAAGGAAGGCTACAAAGTTTGAGGTCAGCCTGGGCTACATAATAAGACCACATCTCAAACAAAAACCTAAGGGCTGGGAATGTAGCTCAGGAGTAGAATCCTTAACTCATTAGACACCAGACTCTGGGTTCAAACCCTTCTACTGAAAAAAGAAATTCCCTCAACTGGGGAATCAGTTTACAAGGTCTGTCAAAACCAGGCATGGCTGTACATGCTTTTAATCCCACAATTCAGGAAATAGAGGCAAGCAAAATCTATGTGAGTTTTATGTAGCCAACCTGGTCTACATAGTGAGTTCAAGGCCAGCTAGGGATACACAGAAAGACCCTGTCTCAGAACAACAATAGCAAACAAGACCTGTCCAGCTACATAAATGAGTGAAGTCCCTGTCTGTCAGACTTATCTCAAAGGGCCAATCAATGTAGGTCTATTCTATGAGGAGCAAACAAACTTACTCTGAGGTTTCCACTTTACCTGAACTACCTTCACTGACATTAAATGTCTAGAAAATTCATGGGTTTTGCCTGTTTTGCTAAACTCGGTGGCTGGGACACATTGCTCTTCTGTGTTCACCTGAAAGCACTGAGCTCTGGGATTTCCGTGGCCTATAGCTGGGGTATTTCTAAAATTCCTTCCTGGGGGAGATGTAAATCACAACTATCCTGTCCTCCTAGGGTTCCAACACAAACCAAAGTATCCCTGCCCAGTCCTCCCAGTCTGTATTCCCTTGCCCCTTCTGGAGACCTCATGCAATTAGAGCAGAATTGCCTACAGGTGGCTGAGAGAAGTGGCCAACGGCCCTCCCTGCTCCTGATGAGGGGATGTCAAGAGTCCACATGCCTTGCTGGACTATCAAAGGTAGATAGAGCTGTTCTCTTGATGGCAACAGTTCAATCTCGAGGATAGTGCCTTATAGTCCTGCTCCACAGCATTTCTACCCTCGAGATAAAATTTGAACTCACTGCCAAACATAAGCCTTTTGGTATTTAGTGCAGGGGTCTTAGGATGACTTGGGAAATGTCATTTCTGGCCTAACATCCAATATCCTTTCCTCTCCCAGGCTCCACCCAGGCCACCCTTTTGTAGGTCTCAGAGCTGATTTTGGTGACTCCCCAAAGTTGCTTTTAATCACCAAATCCTCCTTTACCCTGACTTGCTTTTGCTTGGGTTACAGTTACGAACTAGGCGTAAATCCAAGGTCCGGGGAGGTCTGGACCGTATGGTAAGCCTCACTGTAGAGCAAAAGCTCGAGCTTGTACAGAAGGAACTGGAAGACACGAGAGATGAAATACGGCACATGCGGGCTAATGCAGAACGGGACCTGCAGCATCATGAGGTATCTTTTTCCCTGTGGGTGTCTACACCATTGCCTGTCCTTGGGAAGAAACGAAAGGAGGATACGGCAAACGGAGGACTTACCATTACCAAACTTACCAATAGCTATATGTATAACAGTCGTTAAATTTGTTTAATATAAAATATCAAAAATATTTGAACTGTCATCACCTACCCCTATGTGCTCAACACCCAGTTATGAGCTCATTGTCATAAGACCACTCTGGTTCCCCCATCCTCACTGGCATGTTAGAAGTGAACTCTAGGCATATTATCTACTTTAAGTATTTTATCATCTGTTTCTAAGATATGATATGATAAGATATGATACCCAACAAGTGAGGTGGAAGTCACAGAAGGACGTAGGTAGAAGCCTGGTTTGGGAGTCAGGTCAAGTAGGGTAATGAGACCTGAGAACTAAGCAGAGGGCTTTTTATTGTTTTGGTTTTTTTTTTTTTGTTTTTTCGAGACAGGGTTTCTCTGTAGCCCTGGTGTCCTGGAACTCGCTCTGTAGTCCAGGCTGGCCTCGAACTCAGAAATCCACCTGCCTCTGCTTCCCAAGTGCTGGGATCAAAGACATGCGCCACCACCGCCCAGTGGCAGAGGGTTTTTTTAAAAAATCATTCAAGTCTTAGAAAGCTGGATCCCATTGAAGATAATTTATCAGAAAAACAAGATAAAAACAGTGTGTAAGAGGCCTGGTGCTCCCATATGGGAAGACTAGAGTCTGAGGAGATAGTGAAGACACTATTTCTTGCTGATAAATCAGGAAAGACTGGCCAAAACCAATTTACTGTGTGACCCAGATGCCTTTTAACTTTATTCTGTAAGGGAGTGTGAGTGTGTGTGTGTGTGTGTGTGTGTGTGTGTGTGAGTGTGTGTGTGTGCATGTTTCAATGTTCAATGCAGTCCATATTTGTCATAGAATATCTTATTTATTCTTATTTTATAAGCATGAATATATTTGTCTGCATGTATGTCTGTGTATCGCATGCACGTCTGGTGCCCATGGAGAAGGTAGCATCAGGACCCCTAGGACTGGAGTTACAGAGGGTTGTGAGATAATGCGTGGATGCTGGGAGCATAACAGGGTAGGGGAGTTCCCTGCAGGAACTGCCAGTGCTCTTGTCTACCGTGCCATCTCTCCAGTCCCATTATAGAACATTTTGAAAATACAGATACGCTAAAGGAGCATTTGAAAACACAGTGCTGACAGCCTAGCAGAGGTAACTCCTTTTCACACTTGGATCTGTCTCCCTCTAGAGTTCAGATAACTCTCTGTACATAGAAGGCTTTTCTTTCAAGAGCTGTCAGATTCTCTCATGAAGTATCCCTGTTGCTTAATGTCTGTGTCAATTTTCGGCTATCCCTTATATCACTCCAAGTTATCCCGTGGAGTCCCAAAACATTGGATAGCGACAAACCCTATACTATATGTTCCTCTACAGACATATGATAAAGTTAAAGTTATATACTGGATAAAGCACACGATTTAAAATAACCAACATAGAATAAAACAGTTTTAACAATGAACATTAGTAAAATATCAGCATTTCTTTTGCATTTTGGGGGGCCTTTATTGAATAAAATAAGGGCTACTTGAACTCCCACACTGAAATCTGCCCTCTCCCCACAGTCAATGGATAACCCAAGTGATTGCTAATTCACTAATGTGAGGGTAGCATACATAACAGGATACACTGGATAAAGATGACTTGTGTCCTGGGTGGGACAGAATGGAAATCTTATCATGGTGTTTAGGATGATATGCAAATTAAAACCTGAATTAGTGCCAGGCAGTGGTGTTGCACACCTTTAAGCTCAGCACTTGGGAGGTAGAGGCAGGCAGATTTCTGAGTTCTAAGGCCAGCCTGGTCTACAGAGTGAGTTCCAGGATAGCCAGGGCTACACAGAGAAACCCTGTCTCGAAAAACCAAAAAAAAAAAAAAAAAAAAAAAAAAAAAAAAGAAAAAAAAGAAAGAAATCCAAAACAACAACAAAAAAACCCAAAACCTGAATTAGTGATTTCTTGCATTTTCTGCTTACTTCCTGACAAATGGCTGCTCTGCAGACACTGAAAGGGCAGATAAAGAAGGACTTCTGTATATATATATGTATATATATATATATATATATATATATATATATATATATATATATATATATATATATATGCAGTATCTGTTCTCCAAGCTACACAGCATACAAGAGTGCTTGATCACCCCCCACACTAACTCATCATCTCTAGATTGAAGTGGGACTCCTGCTTTGCATTGTATTACCTGGGATTTTGGTAGCATTGTGTTGTTTTGAAACAGATCTCACTTTGTAGCCCAGGCTAGTCTCAAACTCACAGCAGTCCATCTGCCTCATCCCGCCTGCCAAGTGCTTGGATTACAGGCATGCACCACCACACTCAGATTTTCCATGTATTTTATATGGCTTGACCTGTAATGGATAAAGAATACTCCCAACATGGAAATAGTGACAGAGATGATGTCTTGGTTTTGTTGGTTGCCAGCTTCTGTGGATGCTTTAACTTCCAAGGCATGTTTTTTGTTTGTTTGTTTTTCGAGACCGGGTTTCTCTGTGTAACCCCGTCTGTCCTGGAACTCACTCTGTAGATCAGGCTGACCTCGAACTTAGAGATCTGTCTGCCTCTGCCTCCAGAGTTCTGGGATTAAAGGCCTCTGCCCAGTATGTATGTTTTTGTTTTTGTTTTTAAATAATAGTTGTCATTGATCAAGTTCGTACTCAGAGAGATCTTTCTAAGTTTAAGAAGAAGCACCTACATTGAGGCAGAAGTCAGTGGGGACATAGGTATCCTTAGAGGATGTGCCGTTGTGGCATTTTGGAAACTCTTCTCTCTCGTGCTGACGTAGGCTATCATTGAGGAAGCTGACATCCGGTGGAATGAAGTCCAGAGAGCAGTGCATGAATTTGAAAAAGATATTCTGAAAACCATATCCAAGAAGAAAGGGAGCATTTTGGCCACTCAGAAAGTGTTGAAGTACATTGAGGATATGAACCGCCGGAGGGTGAGTTGCTGGCACTTAAAGAATCAATTAAGCACTCAGGAGACAGTCAGGGGCAGGTGGATCTCTGTGAGTTCCAGGTCAGCCTGATCATCTTATTAATAATTTATTGATACTTATTTACAGGCCAGGGCTATGTAAAGAGACCCTATCTCGAAGGAAATAAAAAGAATGAATTCTTAGGACAACAATGCAGAAATGGCCCACATGCCACAGGCTCCCTCCAGTTCCTCCTGCTGTTGTTAGGGGCCATCTCCCAACAAGACAGCAGAGCCCATGGGTCAGTAAAGGGCCCGGAGATAGACCACTCTGGAGACACTTTCAGGGAACAACATCTGCTTTATTGTGTGGAGCAAACACTTCCATAGTGGAAGCCTGTCTACTGTGATTGGTTAGCACATTACCTTGGATTGGATACCTCTCTCGCACCACCAGAATCTCTATGTAAAGGAAGCACATTAAAGGAGACTTGGAGAGCACAGATGTGTCCATGGGCCAGCTACAGGCTACCTCAGCTACTTCAGCTACTTCAGCTACTTCAGCTACTTCAGAATTCAGTGTTCTGGCTTCTGAGGCACGATGCGCCACGCTTCTTATTTAGAAGTGCAGTGTGCCAAGGAGGCTGGCTGCCAGGTCATGTCTGCAATCTCTCCTGCACTCCACCATAATACTTCCCACATATGTAAAACACTTAAAAAAAAAATCTCCAAACGTGCATGTTTAAATTTTTTAAAAATTTGATGTGTATGGCTTTCTTGTTGTTGTTCTTGTTTGTTTTGGTTTTTGCCTATGTATATGTTTATATACCACAAGCATGCCTGAGGCTTGTATAGGCAAAAAGAGAATGTCAGATCTCCTGGAACTGGACTTATGGGTGGTTGAAAGCTTCCATGCAGGTGCTGGGAATCAAACCTGGGTCCTCTAGAGAAGCAACCATTTCTCTTAAATGCTGAGCCATCTCTCCAATCCCCAAAATGTGTGTGTGTGTGTGTGTTTTTTTCCTTTTTTTTCAAGACAGGGTTTTCTGTGTATAGCCCTGGCTGTCCTGGAATTCATTCTGTAGACCAGGCTGGCCTTGAACTCAGAAATCTGCCTGCCTCTGCCTCCCAAGTACTGGGACTAAAGGCATGAGCCACCACCACTGCCTGGCCAAAATGTGTGTCTTAAATGCATGTTTATTAAAGCAAGAACAACAAAACCAAAACAAGACAAATCCAGAAAACCAGGCAGGATGATTATTAGTAGTAGCAGATTGTTTTCCTCTTGTTTGGTATTTCATTCAAGATCTATGTGTGTCCTTGGGGAAGGTGTGAACTAGTCTGGTTACTGCATAGGCTGAGACAAGTCACTATCTTTTTCTCTCCTTCCTGTAGGGAGATGGACCCAGACTGGCAGGAGAGAGGAAGGGGAATTGGTGACAAGAGCATGCTTTCAGTTGCAGAGATTTTGTAGCACATTAAGCATGCTAATCTGTTGAGCAGGGTTTTTAATCCTAACACACTATGGATGATAAAAAATTTGCACCCAGCCTACTATCCAAACAGAAGACCAAAGAGTCCCAAGACTGTATTGTCAGTAAAGGGCCCTGCAGTAGCATCACACCCAATGCCAAGAGCAGAAGCACTGTAGCCCTGGCACAGAGCCCACCCAGTTTCCTCTGCGCCTTGGCTTCCAGTGAAATGCCATCCCAATACCAGTTTGGGCAGAATTAAGACAGCTGGAAAGAAATCACTGGATGTCACTGATCAAGTTCTGGTTTGTAGTTTCAGATGTTCTATTCAGAACAACAGGGGAGTAGGTAAGAAATTGATTAAAATGTGTGTGAATTTTTTTCCCTTAGGATAATTTGAAGGATAAATTGTGTTTGAAAAATGTTTCTCTCAAAGTTCAAAGGAAAAAGATGCTTTTACAATTGAGGCAGGTATGTGGTTCTTTTCTTTCTTGTTAAAAAGATAATCTAAGTGTTTTAGTTAGGGTTTTATTGCTGTGAAGAGACACCATGGCCACAGCAACTCTTATAATGGAAGACATTTAATTGGGGCTGGCTTACAGTTTCAGAGGTTTAGTCCATTATTGCCTTGGCAGGAAGCATGACAGCATACAGGCAGATATGGTGCTGGAGAAGGAGCTGAGAGTTCTACTTTTGGATCTGAAGGCAGCAGAAAGAGAGAGAGAGAGAGAGAGAGAGAGAGAGAGAGAGAGAGAGAGAGAGAGAGAGACTATCCCGTTGGGTGTGGCTTGAGCAATCTAAGACCTCAAAGCCTGCCTCCACAGTGACACACATTTTCCGACAAGGCCACACCTCCTTAGTGCCAGTTTCTATGGGCCAAGAATTCAAACACATGAGTCTGAGGACTGTTCCTATTTAAACCACCACAATAAGTAATATCCCTTCCCATCTTCCCACCTCCCCCTGTCCTAGGCACTGGAATCTTTGAACAGGTTATTTTATACAGTAGAAGAACTTTGCAGTTGTTATTAATTCATGGGTCTTGAGATGGGGAGATGTTCTAGTTTCGTTTCTGCTGTGATAAGGTACCGCAAGACAAAACAACCTAGGGCAGAAAGGATATTTTTTCAGCTCACAGTTCCAGGTTATGGTCCATCATTATGAGGGAGTCAAGGTGGCAGAGACTGCAAGCAGCTAGTCACATCACATCCACATTTCTGTACTCTTAATATAGGTCAAGGCTCCTTGCCTAGGGGATGATGCTACCCACAGTGGGTTGGTTCTTCCCACATCAATTAGTCCCCTACAGGCCAGACCAATGTAGACAAACCCTTGCTGAGAACACTCTTCCTAGGTGATTTTAGGCTGTGCCAATTGGACAATTAAAGCTAACCAGCACAGGAGATGATCTTGGATTACCCGGCTACACCCAGCATCACTTCCCTCCTTATGAGAGAAAAGAAGAAGGGTGAGAGGAAATTTAATAAGCAGAGGTCAAAGTGATGATAATTGCAGTACAGGAAGGGGCCACAAGCCAAGGAATACAGGCAGCTTCCAGAAGCTGGGAAGAACAAGGCAATGCTCGTCCTAAAGCCTCCAGAGGGATACGGTACAGATAACATGATTTTAGAGTCAAAACCATTCAGACGGTCAGCCTTCACGCTGGGAAAGTAATACACCTATAGGTGGTTAAGCCACTGGGTTTATAGCAAGTTGTTGCAGCAACCAAAAGAAACCAATATGGATTCTGGGTAGGCAGAGTCGGAGCTTCCTGGAAACACAATTGGCTTGAAGTTGAGATTCTTATGGCACGTGTGTGGCTTTTTGAGCGATGTGGCTGGGTGATATCATTGCGGTGTGCAGTGATAAGTGTCTCAACAGCTGACTTCAAGGGCTCCCAATTAAAGGCAGGAAGACTGATACAGCAGCCCAAGGATACTGAAACCTGGTCTACTGCCCTTCACTTCCTTGCCCAACTTTTTTTTTTTTTTTTTTATCACTGTATCAATGTGGGCATGGATGACACGTGCATCAAAGGTAGCCATGAACCCATGGGACTGAGAAGGACAACGTTCATGCCGGGCAACTATTGCTTGGTTGACTCAAGATCCAAGCAGACCTTGACAAGCTGGAGCAGCCCTAATGTGACAAAGGAGAAATGCAAGACTCCCAAAATACCTGCACAGGCACAGGCTTAGAGGAAGAGTCTATGACAGTCAGTTCGGCGGGAGTCCAGGCTGTCCTAGAAACACAAGCCAGACCACGGAGGGACTGGCTCCGCTCTGCCCTTCCCCAGGCGGCCCCACCAATGCGAACTCCACACTTGAAAGTAGCAGACAGTGTGATGAGCACAAGAGGAGGTTGAATGGCTATTTCTGCCTACAGCTACTGTGGAAAGGGTGTGGGGGAAGGCAGGGGTGTACAGGGCTCTAGAAAAAGAAGGAGTGCTGCCCAGGGTTTCATGAAGGCTCATGCATCATGGCAAGGGGCTTGAAGTGAGGAGTATTGTGGATGGCCTTTAACCTCTATGACATTGCTGCACAGAGATGACAGGGATGTGAGTCTTATCCCTAAGCCTACAGGATAATGGGGTATATAGTATTCTAAGAGGAGGGTAGGCTCAACTCTGTATAAAGTAACAGGGATATGAGGCCCTAGAGCTATGCTGTCAGAGGCTCAATGGAGACCGGGGTTACCCTAGTTGCAGAAAACAGACTATGCAGTGTTGCTGGATGAATGGAATCTGGGTTTAAGGAAATTGTGACATTTGGAGGAAGCAGCAACCCAGGGCTTTATGCATCTCAGTAGACTTGTCAAGGCAGGAATGACAGAAGCCCCAAAGCTGGCTACTGCTCCCACGAACCAGAGGGCATGAGCCTGGACAGGATGCAGGCACAGTTTTAGAGAGGGACCCTTTTACTAACAAACCTACAAAAATGTAGACTCAAAGAAGGGGAAATTTTGGGCAGCTCTTTGTGGGTTTCCAGGTTTGAAGTTAAATTTATTTGTTCGCTTTTGAGACAAAGCCTTGCCGCATAGCCCACTCTGGTTTCAATCCCAAAGTCTTCCTGCCTCAGCCTTCCAAGAGCTGGGATTACAGGGTCGTTCCACCAAACCTAGATCAAAAATCACGTTCAAATGGCCTGTTTTTAGACTGCCTTTATAGCTTTGTGGAAGTTCCATTTTCCCTGTGGGCGGTCTCCCTCAGCCTAGCTTCTGTGTGCTCTCCTTCTTCCCTTTTGCATTATACTGTTGAGTCGCCATCTTTGGCTCTTCTGTGAAGCCTTGGATGTGTTCCTCGAGACTCAGAGGCATCGTGTTAATTGAAGTAGCCAGCCCTAGTGCTTACCGCCATGCCGGTGCCCAGGAGGGTTTCACCTTGAACTATGGCAAATCTCCGAGATCTCAACAGATTGCAAGGGGCAGGGTGGGGGAGGGGGAGCTTAAGTTTACAGTCGCCTCTGACCTTGCCTGTTTTTCTTTCTGAACCACAGAAGGAGGAGGTGGGCGAGGCCCTGCACGATGTTGACTTTCAGCAGCTGAAAATCGAGAACGCTCAGTTTTTGGAGACGATTGAAGCAAGGAATCAAGAACTGATCCAGCTGAAGCTGTCCTCTGGGAACACCCTGCAGGTTCTTAACACCTACAAAGTAAGCTCCGCCCCTGGGCCAGGCACCCTGCCAGGCTTCCTATAGCCACCTCAGGGAGCTGTGAATGTGAGCAGTTCGCAGTTCACCCAGGTTGTAGGCATCTCCTGAGTGTCTGTGTTGTATTCCTACCCTGACTTAGGGGGGATAAGGAACACAGATCTGGCTTGTTTTGAATTCCCTGGGTGACTTTTATGCACAGTGTTTGAAAGCAGACCACATTTGGGCCCCCATTTAATTGAGGTATGTATTCAGCCCTTCACTTAAAACCCTGCAAAGGAAAACAGTCTCAGCTATAAATCAGAACACTACTAAATTATGTATCACCCGAGTGCAAGGCTTTGGGGAAAAAAAAAGAGGCGCTATTAATAATTAAGCAGGGACTATGGACATGAATAGGGCCTATCCTCAGCAGAACAAGCCATCTGGTCACCCTGTGAGTGATGAAGTACTGCAGTGGCCAGCGAGATGAGTGAGCTTGTCTCACCTGCGGCCTGAGAATGGCTTTCACTGAGGAGCACAGGCATGTAATTGAATGACGGAGAACACTGTCAAACCAACACAGAAAAACTGACCTGTCTTCTCCAAAGTCCATTCACACACACATACACACACACACACACACACACACACATACACAAACACACACACACACGATGTGATAGATCAATATCATCTTATTATTTATGTATGTTTATAAATAATAGGATATACATATATCATATCCTATTATTTTTAGTGTGCATGTGTGTGCTTGTGGGCGAGGCGAGTATGCCATGGCATACATGTGGAGATTGGAGGACAGCTTAAGAGTCAACTTTCTTCTACCATGAGGGCCACAGGATTAAACCCAGGCTGTCGGGCATGGCCGGAGACAGGTCTATCCACTGAGCCACCTCTCCAGTTCTGTTCAAAAGTATCACACCTGGTTACAATGTTCTTACTTTCATCAGTTAAACACTTATAGGAACTGAGGGCTTTCCCTCGTTAGCATATGTAACTACATACTGTGTAAAATGTTGCCTCTGGTCCTGCGCAGCTGAAAGTTTACTGTGGTTCTCCACAGTGAGTTTGCTGGCTCTTGATCTTGTGCCTAGGTGACAATGATGGCTGTAGCTTGGGTAGTTTTCATGTGGCCTTCATTTGGCCCACAGACATGTGATGAACAAAGTGAGTTTGTAGCAGGTGTCTATAGCCCCTGTACTTGGGGATGGGGTAGGGGCAGCTTGGGCAATACAGTGAGACTTTGCCTCTTCCAAACAAACGAAAATCCAAAGACCCTCCACAAAAAAAAGGCAAAACAAAGTTAATTTGACTCTGACTTTGTGAGACAAGACTTATGTTTGCTCAACATTTTCCTTTACAAATAAAAAACAAACAACCTAAAACAAAGTTGCTGAGATCTTTGTCCAGTCATAAATCAGTGCCAGCGGGGACTGCTTGCTCAGTATGCATGCCAGTTGACCTTCTTCATCCCGCACAGCACGGAGAGCTATTGAGGCAGCATTGTGAAGCTCATGTGTGATAAAAGAGCAGATCATCCACATTCGGCCTATCCCAGTTGAACAGCTACTTCAGGATGAGACAGGACTTCCATTTCCTTGATGCCGGGAGAGCTGGATAGGACTTGGCTAGACAGTCCAGCAGCTCTGCACCTGCCTGGACTTGTGGCGTTTGGGTAGTGGAGCTATGGTTTCCATGGTGAAGCTGCTGGGTTGCAGAGCCTGTCCTCAGTAGGATGGGTCTAAAGTCACAGTGGAGACCGCTGGAGAAAAAGGAGCCGCAGCGCAGCTGGCCAGTCAGAATGCTGCCTGAAAGCCCATTTCCTGTGAAGGTAAACAAAGATGGAGCTGAAGGAGATGGTCTGTAGGAGTCTGAGGGTGGGCCTGAGTAATGAACTGAGGGAGAGGCTATCTTGCTTCTTCCTGTTGGTTTCTCTCATGTCCCAGTTGTCTGCTCCTGTGGGAGAAATGGAGGCAGAACAGGAATGACTTGGGAAGTCCGACTTCACCAGGGATTGAATGGTTGCTCTGTTAGGAGGAGTGACGGTGCTTCATCTGGTAGAGGTACTTCAGCTGCCAAAGGCAAGGGCCATATCTCACTTCTGGACCCGTTTTCCGTGTGATCTGTGCAGTGTGCCCAGTAATAGAAAACAGGGCCTGTGCAGAGCAGGTGCTCAGCAAATAGCTGCTAGCCACCAGCAGTTTGGCTGTGTGTTTGGTGGTCATGGAAGGTGAAAGGAGAAGCCATTTGGTGGCACACATATCAAGCACCCAAGTAAGAGACCTTGTTGAAAACATTCAGATTAACTCCCCTCTGTTAGCAAAGCCCAATGCCCATGCATGCTAGGCACAGGGCCAAATGCTCAGGGCAGAGCTCTGAGACCATGCAGGGAGACCATGCAAGCAGACACGCTTGCATTTCTTCTGTGACTCTCCTAGGTGAGTCTGAGTGTGTGTGTGTGTGTGTGATTCTGGTGTTTTCTCTGACTCCATGCCCTGAGGCCTGCCTGGTGAGTCCAGCAGGGCATACGCATGTAATTACAGCCACCATGAATCACCCTTGTCTGCATTAAGTGACCTGGTGCCCTGAGGAGAGCATTCTAAGAGGTCCTCAGCCCCAGTCACCGGAGCACACCCTGTGTAATGCAAATCTGGACTGGGAATGTGAGGGCTCTGGGCAAGGGGCTCTGTGATGCAACTGCGGGACAAAGTTGACCTTAAGATAAGGAGGTGTCCAGAAAGCCTGATTCATCCCACGAGCCCATCAAAAGATTATTTATTTATTTATTTATTTATTTATTTATTTATTGCAAAAGTAAGTCGTAGATATGAAGTTTAAGTAAGTGAAATTTGGGGGCCAGAATTCCTCCATTACTGCTTTGAAGATAGAGGAGGCTACATGGAAGAGATCCTAGGTGACCTCTAGGAGTTGAATGGACTGCTGACAGTCAGGAAGGAACCCTTCAGTGCTATGACTTCAAGAAAATGTGTTCTGCCAACAACCATCGTGCTTAAGAGAGTCCCTCAAGACTCAGACAAAAGCCTTGGTTCTGGCCAATTCCTAGGTTTCAGCCTAGTGGGCGCATGGTTAGAGAATCCAGCTGCATTGTGCCCAGACTTCTGAAGAGGGAGGGGTTGTAGAGAAGGACAGAGAGGGAGAGAAAGAGGGGAAGAGGTCGGCCAGGGACACGTGGGAAGACAGAGAGAGGGAGAGAATAGATGGGGGGAGGGAGGGAGGGAGAGAGGAAAGGAGGGAAGGAGGAAGGAAAGAAGGGCAGAAGGAAGGAAGGAAGTTAGGAAGGAAGGAAGGAAGAGCGGTCTTCTTATAAGCTTGGCCCCTGGCTTGAACCTGGCTGGCAGAAACACTCACTGTTGCTAGGTAACTGTTGGGCGGAGCCTAGAGGAATTGCTAACAAGGACAATCTGAAAGGACCAGGACTGAATGGTTCCTAGGAGCCTAAGGACTCCAGGCAGATGGCTCCAGCCGGGCTCCTCTGCATTCTCCAAGTTTTGAGCTTCTGGGGCAATGCCCCTGCACCATCCTCCTCCCATTGCACTTTGTGATCTCCTCTTCCAGCTCCTTGCCCTCTCTTCCTTTACAGAGTGAAGTGTGGTTATATCTTTCAGTTCTGTTCTCAGTCCTGTTGCCGGACACCCCACCCCGACACACCCCAGCTTCAGCCTACTGTGTGCCCATGATGTTCTGCCTCCCCACCTCCCTTGACATTGATTGGCTGTGAGTGAGCTTCCTGGAGGCGAATGTTTCTCTAACCAGTGCCTCTGTGTGTGTGTGTGTGTGTGTGTGTGTGTGTGTGTGTGTGTTCAGTCCTCAGCCAGGCAGAATACATTCTAGCATTTCTGCAGATGTCCTTGAAGGAGAGGTGCTAGGCAGACGGTTCCAGAGGAGGCCAATTTAAGCAGCAGGGGCCTGGGGACACTGAAGTGCAAATGATGTAGTGGACACCCATGAGGCATCTCCTGCAGGATTCTCTGACACCAGCAAGCCAAGCTCCTCTGGGCAGAGATGTATAGTAGAGCTCAGAGACTGAGGAATCACACTGCATTCGTTCAAATCCTGACTCCCTTACTTTTAAGTGAGATGAGGGATTGGACCCTTCTGTGGGGAGCTCCCCCAACTCTCTGCACCTACCTGAGGTAGTCATCACAACTGTTGAGGGACCTGTACCTGCCAGGCACAATGGTCCATTCTCTACCAGGATGCTTTCTCACAACCTAGCAAGGTGAGCTTATCAGTGTAAGAGAAGTTTGGCTACCTAAACGTTTCTCTTAAAAAAGCAGTGGGGCAAGATTTGAGTCCTGTTCCTGGACCACTCTGCATCTCCCGCATAGGCCAAGATCCCAAGGTCCTCTCCTTCCCTCCAGCTGGTTCTCAGATACCTTTGGCAGTCCCAAGCTGATATGAATAAACCTGTGGGAATGGATAACCTCGCTTTTGCTCCCATCTCCCCTCCCCACCGTCCTGAAAGCTCCTCTAAGCATGTGCCATGCCTGTGTATTTCAGAACAAGCTCCATCGGGCAATGGAGATATACATCAATCTGGACAAGGAGATCTTGCAGAGAAACGAGCTGCTTGGGAAAATTGAAAAAGAAACCATACAAGCAGAGGAGGTAAGGGGACACAGCGTGCCATTTCTGAGGTATGCCTCCTGTCCGCAAGGGTCACTGTCCACCAAGACTACAGATCCTTAGTACTCAAATCTAGAGAAAGAGCCCAGACCACAAAAATCAAAACAGCTTTGACACACAAAAGCAGACACTATACTTACAGCTCAGTGATACTGTATTGCTATATTTACTGTTGGATGATGTTCTAGAGTTTGCTCACCAAGAAAACAGAGTCCACAGGAAATGCCAGGGAGTGGATCATCCAGAGTTCTGAAGTTCTGTGTATATAGCCTTTTAAAAATACATAAGGTATATGGTAATGTAACTGATATGAGACTTACTATACATATGTTTTTCATTAAGGGTAGAGATGAGAGGGAGGGACGAATGGAGGGAGATGGAAGGTGCTTTGTGAAGCATTACTGTTCTTTGTATGCTCAGCGTGAGTAGACTATAGCAGAGATTGAAGGACTGTGACCTCTGGCCAGCCAGAGCCCACTCCAAGGCCAGCAACAGTCAGAGTGTGGAAGGTGGGCGGAGCCAGCATCAGTTTTGCATGCTCTGAGCATGTGTAGCTCAGTATCTGTGACTGTAGTGCACTAGGATGTTATCCAAAGAGGATCCTTCAGGGAGGGTAGAGGAGAGAGTCCGTAGGCCTCCTGGGCAGAAGACCTGGCCTGGGTTCAGGACAGGACTGTTGGCACACCCGTGCTGGTGACTGGCGACTAGAACACCGCTTTGTCCATGTCATGTTCACCATGAGTGTCGTGGTTTTGAGTGGATCCCAGGAGTCTGTGTGGCCCAAACCTGCTCACAATGTCCACAGCACCACGGGATTCTGTCAGATTGTGGTGTTTGTCCACCTCATGTGCTCGATGGGGAAGCAACTCCCACAGAAAGCCCCAGCCTTAGGACAGAGTGACAGGTGGCAAAGCTGACGTGGCAGCCTGGGCTTGTGTTTTCCCTTGCATTAGGTAATCATTAAAACTTAAAATTCACCTTTTGAAGTCTTGGCTTTCGTTATTTAGTACCTTTGAAGTTTTCTTGTTAGCTTCGGTTTTTTTTTTTTTTTTGGTTTTTTTTTTTTTGGTTTGTTTGTTTTTTTGGTTTTTTTTTTTTTCAGTGCTGGGGGTTGAACCCAGGGCGTTTTACATGTTCTAAAGGCTTATACTTAGCCTAGATTCTTAGGTACCTTTCTATTTCTGTGATAAAACACCATGACCAAGGCAACTTATAAAAACAAGTTCTTTAATTTGGGGGTTCCAGTTTCGGAGAGTTGGAGTCCATGATGGTGGGGCAAAGGTACAGTGGCAGGAGCTGCTGAGAGCATACTTACTGATCCACAGATTGGAAGCAGAGAGTGTTAACGGCATTTTATATGTGTTGCAGTTTTCATCTTAACCCAGCTAGCTCCCAGATAATTGAGACAGGGCTATTTCTAGTTAGTATTAGTGCTGGTATGAACATTCTTTTTAAAACAGTTTTTGTGTAATGTGCTTTCTTTCCTCTTGTGTATGCACATAAAGTATACCATTGTGAGTTACACTTGGCAATTCTATGTGGACCATTTGGAGAAACTGACAAATTGTCTTTGAGGTGTGTCTACAATGTTTTACATTCCCGCCAGTAATATATGAGGCTCCAATTTCTGTACATTACTTTAAATCTTTTATCTCAGTGTTTTAGTCTTCTCTCTCTCTCTCTCTCTCTCTCTCTCTCTCTCTCTCTCTCTCTCTGTGTGTGTGTGTGTGTGTGTGTGTGTGTGTGTGTGTGTGCATGAGTGTGCATGCCCGTGCCTCAGGAAGTCAGAGGTAGTGGATCCCCCTGGAGTTATGAGATATATATTATATATAATTATATATATATATATATATATATATATAATATAATTTTATTAATTCTTTGAGGATTTCATACTCCTCCTAAATCCTTTCACATCTACTGCCCACTTCCCCACCCCTCCAGACTTTGTGGCCTTTCTCTCTTTGTTTTTAATAACCCTGAGTCCAATTTGTGCTGGCTGAAAATCTTGGGTATTGGGGGGTGATCCACTGGAGTATGGTGACCCTAACAGGAGCCAGACCTACACCATTTCTCACCACCCCAGAAACTATCAGCTAATAACAGCTCCTCAGTTACAGCCGGAGGCTCACGAGCCCCTGCCTCTAGACTGTAATGACTGGCCTGATTTTCTGTAGGTCTTGTGCCAGCAACCACAGGCCCTGTGAATTCATGAACACTGTAGCCTAGCATGCCCTGCACTGATTGTTTTGCCTGGGTTTCATAGCCTCTGGCTCTTACGACCATTCTGCCCACCTCCCCCATGATGGTCTCCAAGCTTCAGGAGCAGAGGTGACATAGATACTCCCTCTGTGAGTGAGTACTACACCTACA
This sequence comes from Mastomys coucha, assembly GCF_008632895.1. Taxonomy (NCBI): domain Eukaryota; kingdom Metazoa; phylum Chordata; class Mammalia; order Rodentia; family Muridae; genus Mastomys; species Mastomys coucha. The sequence continues at coordinate 233,934,461 of NW_022196905.1, forward strand.
TGGATTTTCTGTACTTTTCATCTGGGTTTCCTAAGTGGGTTCTAAAGATCCAACTCAGGCCAGCAGAGTTGTGTGGGAAACCCTTTGGACCACTGAGCCATCTTACTGAGCCCTTCAATACATTCTTACCAACACATCACTATCTATTTTAATGGCTGTCCAGGTCAATGTGAAGTTGTGTCTTGTTATGGTCTTTATTTGGCATTCCCTGATGGTTAATGACACAGAGCACCTTTTTCTGCCTGCGCCACTTGCCTGATGTTTAAGAGAAATGTGCAGTCATGTCCTCTGCCTCATTTTTTTTATTGAGTTTTCTTTAAACTTGAGTTGTATGAATTCCTTGTATATCTTGGATTTAGTCTCTTATCATATGTATTAATTTTATTCTGTTTTTTTTTTTATTTTATTTTATGTGCACGAGTGTTTTGCCTGCACATATATCTGTGCACCATGTGCCTGCTTGGTGCTCAAAGAAACCAGAAGAGGAAGTGGGGTTCCCTGGAATTAGAGGTACAAATGGTTGTGAGCCACCATGTAGGTGCTAGGAATTGAACCCAGATCCTGTGGAAAAACAGCTAAGCAGCTATTGCTCTTGACCACTGAGATATTTCTCTCAGTGAGATAGCCTTCTTTCTTCTTTTGAAGATGCATTGATTTTATATATGTGAGTGCACTGTCTAGGTCTTCAGACACACCAGAAAAGGATCAGATCCATTACAGATAGCTGTGAGCCACGATGTGGTTGCTGGGAATCGAACTCAGGACTTCCGGAAGAGCAGTCAGTGCTCTTAATGTTGTGAGGTTGTAGGTGTTAAGGAGCGCCTGCCTAGCCAGGCATTGTGAGGATCTACTGCTATCTTTCCTCAAACTGCAGAGCCCTAATTCTTACATCTACATTTTGAGATAATTTTTTTTTTAAAGTGTGAGGAGCTGATTCGAGAGCTGGTAGAACTTATGGCATTAACCGCATTTTGCCATTTGTGGTTTTCTTGTTACTTCCTGTGGACCTGAGTCACCACCTGAAGTTATTTCTCTCTCAAATGCAGCTTCATTTCCACTTATGTCCTTGGCTGTCACTGCTCAGATTCATTACTTTTTCTTTTTTGTAGGGCATAGGCCCAAACACAATTATCTATGTGCTTCCTCTCTGCTTGCACTTCCATCATCTGAGAGATCTATACTATTAAAGGCTCACATAGTTATTTATTCTGATGAGAACTCTATCCCCTCTGCTGGAACTTGTTTTCGGCCTGCATAATTTCCTTTAGTAGTCATCATAAGATGCATGTGCTAGGTTTCTCTGGGTTTTCCTTGATAAGGGAATCTTTCCATTACTCCCTCATTTGAATAGCCCTGTGCTGGATACAGTGGCTCATGTCTTTAATCCCAGCACTCAGGAGGCAGAGGCAGGTAGATCTCTACAAGTCAGAGGACAGCCTGGTCTACATAGTGAGTTCTAGGACAGCCAGGGATACACAGAGAGAGCCTGTCTCCAAACAAAACAAAACAACATGAAATAGCCCTTTATTGTATAAATTTTATATTTATAGTAAAATTGTTAGGATATTTAGAGAAGTTCTTTATGCCCCATATTAACATCGACATGATATGTTTGTTACAATTAATAGACACTCTTGGTTCATTATTGACTAAAGTCCATGCTTGTATATAGGCTTCCTTTGTTTTTGTCTGACATCCCATCCAGGATCTCCTTTCACTCGCTGTCATGTCCCCACTCTAGGCTTCTCTTGGCCTTCTCTGACACTAGAAGATGCTGTGTGCTCATCTCAGATGAGTGTCATTCCATCAAAAGATCAGCACTCTTTCAAGGAGTCCTGATCCATTTTAATTGACAATAGCATTAGAAACAAGCGCCCAGTGCTTTACCTACTGTGCAAACATGAGGACTTGAGTTTGGATCACTAGCACCCTTATAGCCTGGCACAGACATCTGTAACCTCAGTGATGGAGAAGGCAGAGGTGAGGGGGGGACAAGATCATCCCTGGAAATCATGGGCTGGCCAACCTAAGCAAACCTGTGAAGCTCCAGGTTCATAAGAGAGATCCTGCCTCAAAAAGTATGATGGGAAGTAATCAAGAAAGACACCCAGTATTGATCTCTGCCTCCATATGCACCTGCATGATTATGTAGACACACTCACCCAAACATACACAGAACACACGCACACACACATGCACACACACAGACACACACACAGAGGGAGAGAGGGAGAGAGGAAGGTGGGGGGAACAGTGCCTTGAAAGTTTTTCTTCCTTCCTTAGCATATGCTGTATCCCATTGTCTTGTGGCCTCGGTTGTTTTTGATGAGCAGTCAGCTGTTGCTCTCACCAAGCTTGCAAGCTTACAAGTTTGATTGTCATTGTTTTCCTTGCCATCTCAAGCTTATCCCTTTGCCTTATCATTCAATGGTATGAGTATGCTGTACTTGGGATGGGTTTCTTGGCATTTATACTCTTTGGAGCTTGTTTAAATTATCTGGGTGTTGAGCTTAATGTTTTTAAAATAAAAATTGGGAGGTTCTTGCACATGGAAGCCTTGAGTAGTTTTTCAGTTCCTCCTCTTTTTCCCCCTTCCGTTCCTACTACTACATGTACCTCACTCAGGCTCTCTACATCTCTCTGAAACTGCTAGTCCTCTGTGTCTTCACTTCCTCTCTTTATATTGCATAAACTCTACCCATGTATCTTAAAGTTAAGAGCTTGCTTCTTCTAATAGCTTAAATCTGCCATTGATTCCCCACAATATGTACTCCATGCCATCGAACTATGTGCTTAAAAATGCTTAAGACAGCAAATAAATTTTGTTATGTATATTTTACAATACAAGAAGTCAGGAAAGTAAATCGAGACTATGGAACCAAAGCATATATATAAATGCACAGTCTCACACACAAAACAGCCTGCGAAATCAAAACAAGAGAAAGTCTATAGTAAAGAAAAAAAATAGGGGAGGAAAAGAAAGGAATGAGGGGAGCCTAGCCACTCGAGGGTCTCTGAGCCAGACGAAAACATCACCATCTGCTAGAAAAACCCAGAACCTTCGGAGGGTTTCTTTACAGCTGTTGCCTTCCATTTTGGAACTGTACTGAGACGTGGGGATGAAGCAGGAGCTCCCAGAATTTCATGAGCTAATGGGTCCCTCCCAACAGGACAGGGCCAAAGCCCATATCTTGAACACTAAGTTACGGAAGCAGCTGGCTGAGTTCCGGGCTCCACAGGTAATGATGTACGTCAAGGAGAAGATCCTGAATGGGGAGCTGGAGAAGACCATCAAGATGTGGGAGCGGAAGGTAGAGATCGCAGAGGTAAGCCTGCTGTCCTCAGGCAGGACTGAGTCTGACTTAACCCTGGTTATGGGATCTCAAGCTGTCAACACTTTCTTCAGTCTTGTTCTTCAGGGCTGAACTTAGAGGGATATTGGGCATGTTGTATTTGTGCAAAATCTCTGTAGCTGGTTCAGCTACTCAGCCAAAATGAAAAGTGGAATTTCGGCTGGGCGGTGGTGGCACAAGCCTTTAATCCCAGCACTTGGGAGGCAGAGGCAGGCAGATTTCTGAGTTTGAGGCCAGCCTGGTCTACAGAGTGAGTTCCAGGACAGCCAGGGCTACACAGAGAAACCCTGTCTCGAAAAGTGGAATTTCTTTCTAATTAGAGACAATGTACTTTAGGGTCAGGAAGAGATGCTTATGACACAACGGTGTTTAATTGCTTGTTTCCATAATGGATTCTAGAGTCTTCTAAATCCCTCCATATCATGGGATTTATTAACTGTTGCTTCTTCCATGGAGAAGATAGTTTTTAGGAAAAGGAGAAGCTGCATGTGTGTGGAGGTCACACCTTTCGTTCTCAGCACTGAGAGGCAGAGGCAGGTAGATCTGTGTTTGAGGTCAACCTTATCTCTTTATAGCATTCTAGGCTGTGTAAGACTACGTAGTGAGACCCTGTCTCAAGAAAGAAAGAAGGGGGGTGAGGGTGGAAGGAAGGTGGAAAGGAGGGAGGGAGAAGAAAAGGAAACAAGTTTTTTTTTTTTTTAATGGTTCTCAGAACCCAACTCCGTGCATTTACATTGTTACTGTAGGCCTCTGTGTTTATAACTAAGCCTTCAGCCTTTGAGATGTGCTGTATGTACTGAGACCCCGTGGTGGCCTGCACACTTAGGGTGTCATTAGTGTAGTTTAAAAATCACATGGGCTGCTAGGGAAACTGGCATCTGGACCCTAGTTCCATTTCCCTCATCTGGTAGCTTGGTGACAGAGAGAACATTAGGGACCTAACTTGGGGGGTACATCATACCTGGAACTGAGCAGAAAACACAATGGGGTATGCACATTTCCCTGAGACAGGGTTTCTCTGTGTAGCCATGACTCTCCTGGAACTCACTCTGTAGACCAGGCTGGCCTCGAACTCAGAAGCCCACCTGCTTCTGCCTCCCAAGTGCTGGGATCAAAGGCGTGCGCCACCACCGTCTGGCAAAAAACCACTCTTTAAGGCAGTCTTTCAGGTTTTTGCTGTTGCTGTTTTGTTTTGCTTTGCTTTGCTTTTTCTGAGACAAGGTCCCACGCATCCCAGCCTATCCTTCATCATAATTCAGCTTAGTATGCAGCTGAGGATAACCTTGACTTTTTGATCCCCATCTCCCCACCTCTTACATTAATCACCACTCCAAGGTTGATAGGGTGCTGTGGGTTGGACCTAAGGCTTTGGGCATGGTAGGCACACACTATACCAATTGAGCTACATCCCAGCTCTAGAAAGATCTTTTGGGTATCCATTGCCCTAAGGTGATGTCTACCAGCAGGGTGTAGTCTACCAGCAGGGTGTACCACAAGAGTCCCGCCCCCACCAAGGCCACCTGCATAGTCAGCATCTTACAGATGGTGGTGGCTTTCAGCTCAAGCACATGCTGTCATTCCCAAGTAACCCTTCTCCCCTTTCCCTCCTTTTTGTTTCATAGATGTCTCTAAAAGGGTACCGGAAGGCCTGGAATAAGATGAAGACATCAGATGAGGAGCAGCAGATAGTCCGGCCCCCTGGGAAATAACAAGGAGCATCCAGCAGCTTGTAGAGCAGGAAGTGACCCATTAAAGTTCTCTATTATTTTCCATTAATGGGGTTCTCTCACTTGTTGCCTGTGCCCAGCTAGCGTCCCCTCCACTACCAGGCCACATCTAGATGGTCACCTGCAGGACCACATCTCCCCATGGGAATATCTCTGCAGCCTGGCCCCTGGAACCATAACACTGAAAGAACCACAAGGGCACACTCTAATCGTTTGACACGTGTTAGCCCACATTTAGTTCACAAGCATAAATGAAAGTGACCTTCCCACATATGGGAGTGGGACAGAGGAAGGAGCGCCAGCCCAGTGCTGCTGTGGGCCTGCCCATGGCCAGCCAAGAGGTGCCTATCAAGAGCAGACACCAGAACAGTACAGCAGATGCCTAGTGCCTGGCACTCTGAGCTGCTTCTCTGTGGTAGTAGGTTAGCTCCTAGCTAGACTCCGCTGACCAAGAAAACAAGCACGAAGGACATCAAGATCCTTTCTTGGGACCAATGCAGCCTGTTCTGGCCAGACCCAGCCCCACCTTCCCCCACCTCCCCACCGTAGTAGTCATAGTACATGGGTTGAATAGCCACCTTGGAAGGCCCGCCTCTTTCCGGTTGCTCGTTTACCCTGAAGTTCTGCCCAGCATCCTTCTGCTTGTTGTATGTAGTGGACATTCTTTGTCCTTGAGAGTAGGAGTGGGTCCAGTCAGTATAGCTATGTACAGAAGATGAATTCTCTGTCAGGGCAACACTTGATTCGTGAAAAGGGAGCTCAGAGATCAAGTTCTCCCAGAAGGGGAGTGAGGACAGGGAAAGGCCAGGCTTCCCTGTCTTGGCCGTGATCCAGTCGCTGTAGTCTTCCACACTGGTGTAGAGAAACACGCCAGGGCACGAGACACCTCCATAGGCCAGGAGTCCCCTCAGGATCCAGAGATCCAGACGCTTTACCTGGCACATCATGGGGCTTCCTGGCTCCCCCTGCAATAAAGGACAGAAGAGGACTTTAGGCCTCAGAAAAACTTCCTTCTCAGTAGATCCCTGTACCACCGTGTCTGCTTTAGAAAGTCTTGCATTGATTCTTTCTGGAAATGGGGCAAATTATAGGCTACCATTTAAAATGTAACCACCCCCAATTATGACACACACACACACACACACACACCCCCTCTGCTTTTTCCCTCTGTCCCTCTCTCTCTCTCCCTCTTTCTTGCCTGCTTCTTTGAGTCTGGATCTCATATAACTTCTCACTATGTAGCTAAAGATGACTTTGAACTCGATCCCTGTGACTCCACCCGCTCATGCGAGGAGTACCGACTACCACAACTGTTCTTTAACGTAGAGCTGAGGATCGAATCCCTGACTCCAGGGCTCTGTGCAAGGCAAACACCCTACTTCCTTGGCCCCGTTTTTCTTTGTATTCTGCAAATTATTTGGGGCCCCGGTACCCAGATTGCTCATAGCCTCCTGGCTCAATTTAAACCATCTTGTGTTTTTCTAGTACCACAAGTCTTCCTCTCTTTGGGCTGTGTATCCCTCAGATACCAGTATTTCTTTCCATTCTGGGTTAGAACGATCACACCTCTGAACCCTTCTCCTGTTTCTTTCTTCCTGAGGAGGAGCTGGATGGAGGGGAGGAAGGGACAGTGTCCCTCAGGAGGTAGAGCTGTGCTGTGCTCTATAGCTTCCTGCCCCTTGCCACAGCTGCAGCTCCTCTGTCTGCTCACTGGCCCTGCCACACAGCAGCCTTCCCTTTCCTGAAGGAGCTCTGGGACTCAGGAGCTCTACCCCACACACCTTCCCTCATGCACAGCAAGAAGGCAGAGGCTCAGCATATTTAGCAGTCAGCCCCCCTTGACCAGAAGAGTCAAGCAAGCTGGCCAGTGGTATGCTGCTCTTGTAGTTTGGACTGAGGCAAGTGGCCTGGTTCAAATGCAATGGGGTGATGAGCTAGTGCCCATGACATTTTCCTTTTTTCTTTTTTTCTTTTTTAAGATTTATTTTATTTATTTCATGTATATGAGTACACTGTAGCTGTACAGATGGCCGTGAGCCATCATGTGGGTGGCTGCTGTTGATCTCAGGACCTCTGCTGGCCCCTGCTCGCTCCCATCGTAATTTACTGCAGCTGTCTTCAGACGCACCAGAAGAGGGCGTCCGATCTCATTACGGGTGGTTGTGAGCCACCATGTGGTTGCTGGGCTCCAAACTCAGGACCTTTGGAAGAGCAGCCAGTGCTCTTACCCGCTGAGCCATCTCGCCAGCCCACCTATGACATTTTTAGTGCTGATGCTGGGCATGCAGTATGCACTCAGCAAAGTATGAGCTACGATCGCTAGCTACGTGAGGGATTACAGGGGCTGTGATTTTTCTGTAGGAAGTTGTGGAAATGGGGGGAAGGCACAAGATAACTACCAGGTTTCATGTATCCCACCTTTCCTACCTGAGGCTCCCCTCTTCTGCAAGTGTCAAATCTCTGTTTGTACCCCACGGTCCATCTTGGGTCTGACATAGAGGAAGGACTATTCACCCTCCTTAATTTAGGCCCCCTTGACTGGAAGAGCCAGGCAGGCTGGCCAATGATAGGTTGCTCTTGCTGTTTGAAAGACTGAGGCAACTGGTGAGCAGGGTGGCATCAGATAACAACGAACAGTTTGGAAAAACTCAAGGAGAAGACACAAAGAGGCAAAGGGTGACCTCTCAGCCGCTTCCGCTCTGTGGCCTGGGTAATGGCCCTGCCTGGGGTATCCCCTCCCAATCTACTCCCCCTTGCTTAGGGAGTATGGGCCGAGCAGAGGTGAGAGTTAATGATAGAAGGAGTGGAAACAAGGCAGAGGTGCAGCATCACATTCTGCAAAGACGCCATCATATCTGGGTAGAAACAGCTTGTGGGCAACAGAGGCTGTATATTATTCTCTGTTGCTCGCTCCAGGGGCAGCACAGTACCCCTATACTTCCATTTCCTTCACAGTCTGCTGTGTCACCCCCCACACTGCCAAATGGCAGATGATTGAAAGGTTATTTCAGGGTTCTGGCTGTCCACCTAGGACTGCTGAATGACCATTGTCTGTAACACACTAAGGCCTCTTGGGGCATGGAGCTCCCTGCTGATGAGCGGTGTGGTCTCCATCCTCTCACCGGTCCTACCCCCAGTTGATTATAACTGCTCTTGAGGAAGAAAATGGATGGAATTTATTGATGGTTCTGACGTACAATAGTGAGTACCAATAGCCATGACTAGCACATGGTTTTGCTGCTAACCCCAGGTTCAGAATGAACTAAGTTTTTTCTTTTGTCATCCCCCAACCCATTCTTCCCTACCTAATAGAGCCATGACTTCTGGTTTCTGAAATAAAAGCAGCAGAGGCCACTGGCCCAGAGCCCCTGAAGTAGCTGTGTCTTACCTCTTGGGGTGAGGGGCAGCTACCACATAGAAGGGCCCCTCTCTCTGGGTGGTCCTCTCTCTTGACATTCCACAAAACCTCTAAGAGTTGTAAAGAACTATAAAAGTAAAGAGTAAAGGTCCACAGCAGCTGTTCTGGATCCACGGAGAAAAATCATTAGTCAGGTTCCAAAGCTGGAAGTTTCCTCTATACCCAACAAGTGTGGTGTTCAGAATCCAGACACCAGATCAAATTTCCAAGAGAGGAAAACATTGAAAACACTGAAGTCACCATTGGATGTTTTGTGAATAGAATTCAGTTCAAAAGCTAAAGGTTAGTGGCTGAGGCTGGCTCAGTGGATAAAGTGTGTGCTGAGCAAGCCTGGGGACTAGAACTTGGACGCTGAGATGCTGTAAGTGCCTGGTGAGCTCCAGAGGCTGCGTAGGACACATGGGGCAAGTAGGCTAGCTAGACTAGCCACATCAAACGATCACACTGTAGGTTCAATTGAGAGACCTTGTCTTGAGTAGTAAGTGATTCATCTAGGAAGACAATGGTTCTAGACATACACATAAGAACCCACATATGTGCATACCCTGCATGCACACCATACATACATATGAAAGATTTTACAGGGGTGCCACAGTTAAAAAACAACTTTGCTGGGTGATCATTTAACACATTAATAATACACCACTTCCAAGGTCTAGGCACACTCCAACACTTAGCATCTTGGAAAAGATGATGTATTTTGAGTCCGTTGATGGCAAAGTCTAACCAGCATCATTCTATTTGTTCTTAGCATTGTGTAAAATTATGCCAGCATCTACAGTTGATGGCATCTTAGGTACAATGAAATGTGGTACTGGACTGGTGATGTAACTGCTACCAGGATTTTATTAAATAGCGATGACTTCTACTGTTTTTAGAACATCCAATTTGAGAAGTTGCTGAGGCTGAGCAGTGGTAACATATGCCTTTAATCCTAACAAGTGGGATCTCTGTGGGTTCGAGGCCAGCCTGGTCTACAGAATGAGTTCCAGTACAGCCAGGGCTACACACAGAGAGATTCTGTCTCAGCAAAACAAAACAAACAAAAACAAAAGAAGAGGAGGGAGAAGAGAAGGAAGGAAGGAAGGAGGAGGAAGAGGAAGAGGGGGAAGAGAAGGATAAGCAGAAGCAGCAGCAGCTGATGTCCTCCCCTGGCAGGGAGCCAAGCACAATGTTGAGCCACTTCAGAGAGAGCAAAGTAAACAAGTTGCTTAATGAGAATCATCAAGTCTTTGGGACCCAAAGATTTTTAGAAAGAGGTGTGTGTGTGTGTGTGTGTGTGTGTGTGTGTGTGTGTGTGTGTGTTCTTTACCCTAAAAAAAAAAGAAAAAAAAAAAAACCCTTGCCTTCCTCTTGGAGGAAAAACATCTTGACCAGAGGAGTTATTTGTAGAAGAGAGAGGTGATCAACATCTTACAAAGGCAGAGTTAAGTTGAGGATGCAGCTCAGAAGTAGAGCATTTGCCTATCATGCTCTTGGTCCTAGGTTTGATCCCCAAAGTGTATCTCTCTCTCTCTCTCTCTCTCTCTCTCTCTCTCTCTCTCTCTCTCTCTCTCCTTCCCTCCCTCCCCCTCTGTGTGTTTGTGTGTGTGTGTGTGTGTGTGAGAGAGAGAGAGACAGACAGACAGACAGACAGAACTTTGCCTGCTAACCTTAAGTTTTTCTCCTTATTCTAATATTTATTGACTACTTTTAGTAAGCCACATTAGTGTAGGTTTAGACATCAGGGGACCTGAACCAGATGTTGGTGAATTCTGCACATTTTGCTCAGACCATAGAACAGTTATTCTCTGCAGTATTTGTGTAGAGAGTAGAGGTTCTTAGAGAAGAAATTGGCAGTTCCTGGCAAACAGTGTATCGAAAGAGAATCTATGATTCATGGCTACTGGATGTGGTGGCTCCAACCCTGCAGACTTGTATACATACCCACAAGTGGGAGAAGGCGGGACCCACACCTTTCATTTTTAGCTCATTAATAAGCATCTGTAACCTGGATATGCTGAATTGTTATACTGGAAATAGTAACTCCGTGTAGTCTTTTCAACAGTCTTTTCTTTCTTTGTCAAGGTAAGATGTCATTATGTAGTTCAGATTGGCCTTAAATTCACGATCCTGCTGAGCTCCAGAAGTATAGGTATGTCGTGTCACACTCAGTCATTCAGCGAGTTTTTGAGTACACACTTTCTGCTAAGGGTTATTCCTACCAGACACATGAATCTCATGTCACTGTCCCTTTGTCCTTCATTCCCCTTTGTCCAGTAAGGAGGCACTCCCATGACCCCTTGGTCCCTCGGATGCAACCCATGATTACTTTCGGGATTTGGGTACTACTGGATCAAATTCTTACCAGGCAAACATCGTTGGGTTCCTTTATGTGACTGGCACATTCTGTTTTCCTATCTCTATGAAAAGGACATGCTTCAATGTCATTCACGGAGATTTTCCTCAGGATACTCATTGTCATGTGATTTCCTGTCTGGACCATGCAACAGAGAGCCCAAGAGTTATTAACAAGAAAGTGGTCCTGTGTCAATACAACAGCAACTCACATAGCCAAAGAGGAGTGAACAGAAAAGTCCCCTTTACCCATAGAAATCAGAACCTGTGTCGGAGTTTTTACTGAAAACGATATCTTTGCTTTGAATCTGAATCTGTAAACAGACAGAGAACAATTCGCCCTTCTTTCATACCTAAAGACTATCTATGCATTTCCTTGTTTCATTCTTACCCAAGATGACAGAAAAAGGGCAACTTAGGTAAGTGTACACTCAGCTCTCATCCCCTTACTCCTCCCAGCATTTGGTGAGGCAGTTTGCTGCTTGTTTACTGCTTAGGTATAGAGAAGAAAGAGGAGGAGGAGGAGGAGGAGGAGAGAGGGAGGGGAGGAGGAAGAAAAAAGAGAAGAAAAAGAGAAGAGAGAAGACAGAAAGAGGAGGAAGAGGAGGGGGATGAAGAGTAGGTAGGAGGAAGAAGAGGAGGAGGGGGAGGGTTAGGGGGAGGAGAAAGAAAATAGAGAAAAGGAGATGAGAGAAGAAAAGGAGGAGGAGGAAGAGGAGGTAAAGAGGAGGAGGAGGAAGAGGGGGAGAAAAAGGAGGACTAGGAAGAGGAGGAGGAGGAAATGGAGGAAGAAGAGGAGGAGGAAGAAGAGGAGGAAGAGGAGGAAAAGGAGGAGGAGGAAATGGAGGAGGAAGAGGTGGAGGAAGAAGAGGAGCAGGAAATGGAGGAGGGGAAAAGGAAAAGGAAGAAGAGGAGGAGAAAGAGGAGGAGGAAGAAGAGGAGAAGGAAGTAGAGGAGGAAGAAGAGGAGAAGGAGGAAGAGGAAGAAGAGGAGGAAAAGGAGAAAGAAGAGGAGGAAGAGGAGGAGGAAGAGGAAGAGGAGGAGGGGAGCCAACCCACAAAGACAAACCCTAGGAATCAACCCTAAACATCAAACATCCTCATTAACGCAAGCCCTAAAGAACTTCATCGGAGAGTCACCCCCACTGCCAGCACACACACAAGCCTCTTCTAGGAGAAGGAATGCATTAACTGCAGACGTGGGATTCCATCCTGCTAGCCAGCAGCTCTTCAAGGCTGGTGGATTATGTAGCTTTTTGCCCATGAAGCAGATGGCCTGGACCAGGTCATTGAAATGCATGGCAGATTCTGTCTTCAGGAGGGCTATGTTATCGCTCATTGAGTAGTTGTTGAAGTTCTCATGGGGGATGATGGTATTGATTGAATACTCTCTATGGTCAGTCTTTCGGGGATCCATGTTAGATATACCAACAACTGCAATAACCTCCTTCCTAGAAGACAACAAAAGGGATTTTGAAAAATCAAGGCAGCAAGGAAGCACCCCACTTCCCTCATTTCTCATTTCTCATGGTTTTTATTTTCAGCCTGCCATGCTCATCCAACCCACTCCCTAGGTATTTTTTTTTGTTTTGTTTTTGCTTTTAATGAGTGTGTGTGTGTGTGTGTGTGAACGTGTGCTGCTACATACATGCCAAGGCCAGAAGAGGACATTGGATTTCTTGGATCTGGAATTACTGGTGGTTGTGAGCTACTTAATGTTGCTGAGACTCATACTTGGGCTCTCTGGAAGCACAAGAAGCGTTCTAACCACTTAGCCACCTGTCCAAACCCTGGGTTAGTTTTTACTCATACCTTTGACCTCAGTCTCCAAGGAATTTCTTCTGAATTTCTAGGTTTGTGCTTTCCCTTGTGAGCCCAAGGTCTCATGGGGGATTCTTCTGTCTTAATACATTTATCTTACAAACCAACGATCATGTGTTCACATGCTACTGGGTAACTTTCTCCATATGAAGTGTTTTTAAACACAGTAGTGATCATACCAGTTATGTAATCATAACTCTCACTCTCAGTCTTAGCAATTTAATGCTTCTCTCCTTACATATCCTATGAATGCTATGATATGGCTTTTGGGTGGGAAGATATGGCATATCAGTGATTAGCAGTGGTGGAGTTAAGCTGGGTATTCTCTTCTTCATCCCTTGGGATGCACCCAAGAGACTATAAGAGCTCGAAGGAAGTGTGCATACTGTGAAACCATAAAGAGGCTTGAACACCTAGCATCCAAGCAAGACAGCTGGGAGTGACTGGTGACATCTGCTACCACTAAGCTCAGAAGCAGCTGGGTGGGAAGATTCTCAGCAAAAAGGTCAAGAATGAAAGTCAAGTTAGAAACAGCATGCAGGAGAATAGAAGGCGAAATTAAAGCCTTAGTAAGTAGGCTGAGAACAATGACCAAACTGAGATAGAAGCTAACAAAGTTTTCTTGTATGTCTGTTTTTTCGTGTGTGTGTGTGTGTGTGTGTGTGTGTGTGTGTGTGTGCGAGCACGCACTGAGGTTGGGAATCACTCTGCGTCGCTCTTTCATTGTCTTCATTGAGGCATGGTCTCGAAAGCCCAGGTCTCAGACACGGGTGACTCCCTAGGTGAGAAGAGTTTTAGGTCAGGCAGAGTTATATGGAGCTGGATGACAGAGTCAATCAGCACTTCACCTCAGGAGAATAGAGATCCTGATGGTAGTGTCTCCTCCAGTCATTGTATGCTGCATTGATGTGACCCAACAGGAAGCAGCAGGCAAGACAAACCGCTGCTGTCACCCATATAGGCCCACCCTCTGGGGCCCACCAGAAGGGGGAAGAGTAGAGAGTGGCTCATGAGTGACACAGATGGGAGTCATCTAGCATACCTGGACACCCAGTCCATCAAAGATGACTCGTGAAAGTGAAATGAGGAATAACAGCCAGCGCTGGGAGGCAGGGCTGAGCCAGGTGTCTCCTTGGCATATGAGCATTCGGAGTCACCCTGCTTAAAACCAGAATCACCTCAGACTTCTCCACAGAAACATTTCATACCTGAAGCCGGAGCTATGGGATGGGGAGAGCGATACCTAGAAGGTCTTCAGTGGAAAGGAAGAGCAAGCCACAGAGAGGACATGAACTGGGAGTGAGGGGTCTTTTTTTCGTGTGTGTGTGTGTGTGTGTGTGTGTGTGTGTGTGTGTGTGTGTGTGTGTATGTGTGTATATGTGTCTGTGTGTACATATGTATGTATATGTGTGTGTATGTATGTGTATATATGTGTGTATGTTTTATGTGTGTGTACATGTGTGTGCGTATGTGTGTGTATGTGTGTATGTGCATACATATGTATGTATGTGTGTATATGTGTGTATGTGTGTTTGTATGTATGTGTATATATGTATGCATGTATGTGTGTGTATGTATGTGTGTATGTATGTGTGTGTATGTGGGACTGGGGTTGATATCAGGAGCCTTCCACAATCTCTTTTCTGTTTCATTTTCACACAGAGGGGAATAGCCACGTGAAGACACAGCTTGAAGGAAGTAAATATGCTGGCACACTAACCTCGGACTTTGTGGCTAACCCACCCAGTCTACGATATTTTGTTATGGAAACCTGAGCTGATGAGGGGAGAGAGGATTCTGTCTGTGTACTAGACCTAAGAACCAATTTGGAAAGATGAGTAGATACCCATGAACACATTAGTTTTTTGTTTTTTTGTTTTTTGTTTTTTTGTTTTTTGTTTTTTTGTTTTTTGTTTTTTTTGGAAGAGAAATACCCTGGAAATTGATGACAGGACATGATGCAAGGGAAGGAAACTGGTGACTGAGGGATGTTTTCGCTTCTTTGTGGAGAGTCACCTGTATACATGGATTTCCATTTAAACATGTAAATTCTGGCCCTTCTAAAGACAGTGCTTTAGAGACACTCAGAAGTTTGACAGCATTGCAGGCTTTCCTGCAATACAACCTCGGACAAAACTAAGATGTCTTGAACCCTGGCAATAGAGCTATTTGCCTTTACACCAAGGAGGCTCGGAAAGCACCAAAATCTGTATGTGTGTGTATACCTCCCAGACAGACTGCGAGGGCTTCATGCCGGAAGACCTAAGTCTTCAGGAGCCTGTCTAAAACAAAGAAGCACATTGGCAGGTCCTGCAGCGGTCCTTTCTGTGCTAAGTGTGTCCATGGAAGATCGGGTGTGCTTCATCATTGAGGAGCGGAAAATTGTTGTGAACATGTTGTAGACACAAGCACAGGGTCAGGAAGCGAAATAAATATGTAATGTTTTTAAATAATAAAAGTCAAGGCTCTGTAAACAAACCATACACACACACACAAACACACACACACACACACACACACACACACACACACACATATATATATATTCCGACCAGTGTGAGGGTCAAGGGTGGATGAACTCGACATCATATGGCACCAAGTAAACCTCCAGTGTCAGGAATGGGTTATATGTTACTGAATCATTGGCCAAAGGGACCCCATGGACTCCCCCAAACATCACTGACTATTGCCAAGGCTATCGGTTACTCTCTACAACCTGATGGTAAAGCCACATTGCCGAAGACATCCCTTATGTCGTTGAACAAGGAGAAGCTGATCTGGTGCCTAACTAGAAGCTTCACTCAGACTGACTAGTACTCGTGGTTCTGGAAGGGATTCAGCACAGAACCAGAGGAAAGAGTAATCGTGAATATCACTCAGCTATAATCCCTGGCCTACAACAGCAACCTGCCTGCAAGATATACTGGTGTAACAGTGGCACCAACATGGGAGTAACCAACCAACTCCACAAAACAGAACCCATCCCTGGTGCAAAGTGGCCAAGAACCTGAGGCTACATAGGTCACAGGCCTAGGGAGAAAGGCTACTGTTCTGCTAAAGGAACACAGTAATAGCATGACTCCTACTGACATACACATCAAACCACATCAAAGACAGTTTTTCTTGCAGTAGGGGGAGCTAAGACAGAGACCCACAACTGGACAGTGTGCAGAGAGTGAGAGTCTTGGGGGCACTCAGTCCTAAACGAGATGTGTTCATTAAACCCCTCCTTCTCAAGGCTCAGGGTTCTATAAGGAAGGAGAGGTACATTGTAAGAGCCAGAGGTGATGGATGACTCCAAGGAACCAATGTCTTCCAGACACAACAGGACTGATGTGCATGTGAATTTACAGAGAGTGTGGCAGCACACAAAAGACCTTCACTGGTCTAAACCAGACAGGGTCCCAGCACTGAGAGTGGGAAGCAGACACAGAAAGTCCAAGGTTAGAATATCAGTAGGTTTGTTTCCGTCTTGACTTAGAGGCAGCAGCCCTAATCAAGAAGCTTTTTGCAATTGATAACCTGCTGGCAAAGGGAGAATCAGTTCTTTCTAGTAGAGCTACTGGGTACTGGGTATGCCAATCACACTCTAGGGAAGGAAGGCCCATGCCTAGGAATAGTTGGGCAACACAAATCAAACTCAGTGGTATTTTTGTGGACCTTTTTGTTCCATTTTTGTCTTGTTTGGCTCTTTTTTTTTTTTAATTTTGTTGATCTTTTGCTTGTTTTGATTTTCGTTTTTTGTGGGTTTTCGCTTTCTGCTTTTGAAAGAAAGAATGAAGGGAGTTGAGTAGGTAGTGAGGTAGAGAGTAGTTGGGGGAGAGGGAATCATGATTAAAATATATTTTATGAAAATAAATAAAAATAAAATGTCTTCTGAGTTCAAGGCCAGCCTGGTCTACAAAGTTAGTACCAGGACAGCCAGGGCTACACAGAGAAACCCTGTCTTGAAAAACAAACAAACGGGCTGGAGAGATGGTTCAGTGGTTAAGAGCACCAACTGCTCTTCCGAAGGTCCTGAGTTCAAATCCCAGCAACCACATGGTGGCTTACAACTTTCCGTAACAAAGTCTGACTCCCTATTCAGAAGTGTCTGAAGACAGCTACAGTGTACTTACTTATAATAAAATTTTAAAAAAAAGAAAAACAAACAAACAAACAAAAAAATGTCATATGAAGCGTATCATTTTACATGAGCACAAAAAGAATAAAAATGCAATTTTAAAATACATAAAACAAGTATTAAAAATTCAGCTATTACAGAAAATCCTACCAGGTCCCTACACTATAATTTCTTTAACTAATTAAGCTGATTCTACTTTCAGGCTGGGTAATGGCTCAGTGGATAAAGCAGTCACTTTGCAAACATGAGGACCGGAGTTCGGATCCCTAGCTCCCAGATAAAAGCTCAGTAGCCTGCCTGCAATCCTAGCCCTCAGGAAGTAGAGACAGGGAACCCTGGACAAAACCAGCCCAACTCAGTGGGCTTTGGGTTCAATGAGAGACCCTGCTTCAGGAAAGTGGAAAGCAATGGAGGAAGACACTTAATGTCACCCTTACACATGCAGACATGAGCCACACACATGGGCACCTCACACAAGCACATGCCAACAAATCCCCGTTTCCTCCCTCCATTGTTGTAATGCATATTATACTATCTCACATACAGGGTATGCAAGAAATTATCATTTGTCTATCTGTGATAACTGAATGCTTGCTCTTTGGTTTTTGTTGTTGGTTTGTGTGTGTGTGTGTTCATATTTGAGGCCAAGTCTCATGTAGCCCAGGCTGGCCTCAAACTCAGCATATAGCTAAGGATGACCTTGAACTCCTGATCCTTCTGCCTCCACCTTCCAAGTGCTGAGATCCCAGGCCTGTGTCATGCTATCCCTTAGATGGTTACTTGCTTTCTGGTGCTTTCAGTGTTATTAGCCATGCAATGAGCAACCTTGAACATGAAAGCTTCCCTCCCAAGAGGTTGAAATCACCTTCTTAATGCCGATTCTCAAAAGTTAAGTTCACTGGACTAGAAGTAAGGTATTCTACAATACTTATGAAAATATTTTTAGAATATTTGCCAAATTATTTAGTCAAGTGATTTTTTTCTTCCTTGTAAGAATTTGAGCTATGGTACATATGCATATGTACTTGGGGATACATATGCAAGTGCAATTAGAGAAAAGAAGCCAGGGGTTTTCTTGGCACCCAGAGAAAAGCATTCTGAAAGCTGCTATAATTTCTTTCCACTTTTCTCTGTGGGCTTCTGTCTGTGGCAGTGACATTTGTAAGGCCCAGGGTGTCTTGACAGGGCTCGTGTCGACTTCCTTAACTTATCCTGGAAGGACACCCGGTGGATATAATCAATGAATCCACGCCTCTGTGATTGTGGCAAAATTACAAGTAGACTTCCCTAGACACAACAAATAGCATCCTGCTTTTCACTGGCACCACCCTCGGTCCTCATATAGCAAAGTTCCATGAGCCACTGGAGAGCTCAGGACCTTGACACAGGCTATCCTTGGTGCAAGGATAAACCCAGAGTTTATCCTGCAGGCCCCACTAGTCCCCAGGTCTATAGGACACTCCACTCTCCAACCCTCACCCAGGGGAGCACTAGCCTGTCCTGAAGAGCGGAGGCAGTGCTGAGGATCCAGAACTTGCTGAGAATGCAGCCGAACGCCAGGTGAGTGTACCGTTTGTCCTGGATGGACACCACCCAGGGGAACTCGGCGCTGATCACGAGGTTCTCCTTTAACATGTCCACGAAGTTGGCTTTCTGGATGCCGCAAACTGCAGAGGGAGCATAGGCCTCACCTTGTGGCAAGGAGTTAGCCACCACCCCCACCCTTCCCACACCACCCCCCCTCCCCCGTGAGCACCACCATTCCCCGGACCTTGGGACTCCTGTTCCGCTGGGTGTTTTGCTTGGGGCTCACTCTACCACCCTGATGCTGTGTTTATCCCAGGAGATCTTCCACATTAAAGACGCTTGGCAGCATCTCTGAACCTTGTAAAAGTCTCACTAGACTCTGCTACTGGCGCCTCTCAGCCAAGCGCAGCACCTCTTGCTAGGCCTTGTCTGGCATCCTGTAGTCTAGGCCCTTCCTTCAGGGAAAAGCTGTTGCTTGCTTCTTCAACTCTCCTCTCACAAGTGTATGGTGCAGCTTTCCAGATTCGGGATGCTAGCACTCTGATGGCCAAATGGATGCATGCATAGATTTGTATACCCTTGTGCTTTTGC
This sequence comes from Mastomys coucha, assembly GCF_008632895.1. Taxonomy (NCBI): domain Eukaryota; kingdom Metazoa; phylum Chordata; class Mammalia; order Rodentia; family Muridae; genus Mastomys; species Mastomys coucha. The sequence continues at coordinate 233,953,357 of NW_022196905.1, forward strand.
TTTCTCTAGTTTCTTTTCTACTATGGTAAACGTGAAGAAAAATAAAGTCTGTGGTGGTTAGTTTTAGTTGTCAACTTGATGCAACCTAGAATCACTTGGAAGAGAGTCTTAATGAAGAATTATCTAGATAAGGTTGGTTTGAGAGCCTGTCTGTTGAGGACTGTCTTAACTGCTGATTGATATAAGAAGAACAGGATCGCACTGGGCAGTACCACTTCCTGGGGGCGGGGGGAGGGTGTCGTTAACTGTGTAAGAGTAAAGAAGCCTCAGGGGTGGTGGCTTAGGTCTTTAATCCCAGTACTCAGGAGGCAGAGGTAGGGGGATATCTGTGAATCTGAGGTCAGCTTGACCAACATAGTGAGCAGAGAGGGTTCTGGCCAGTCAGTGCCACATAGTAAAACCTTGTCAATAAGAAAAAAATAGTGCCGGGCAGTGGTGGTGCACGCCTTTAATCCCAGCACTTGGAAGGCAGAGGCAGGCAGATTTCCAAGTTCGAGGCCAGCCTGGTCTATAGAATGAGTTCCAGGACAGCCAGGGCTACACAGAGTAAACCCTGTCTCGAAAAACCAAAAAAAAAAAAAAAAAAAAAAAAAAAAAAAAAAAAGTAAAGAAAGCTAGAGAGCAAGTAGGCAGCTCTTGACTATGGGCGTGATGTGACTATTTGCTTGAATCTCTCTGGTGGGGTGTTCATCAACAGAAGTAACACTAGAACACACACACCTTGCAGCAAAACTAGCTTAGGGCCCTCCAATAACTTAAGAGTATGAAAGGGTCTTGAGGCCCAAAGGTTTGAGCACTTCCAGCATTCACATACAATGGGACAATCCTCCCATAACCCTGAAGGCAGGCACTGCTAAGGTGGATGGAGAACTCCAGCTTGAGGGTAGATGGCACCTGTCTACATCACACAGGCAGCAAGCCTATGGAGCCAGTGCAGAGTAATCCAAACTCCACCACTCACCTTGTCGTGATCTGTGTTCCAGACCCCCTCAGCTTTAAATTCACCCTTGCCTTTCCCTGCATCCCCTTTCGAGCTTCTGGCACACATGGCTCCTCCTACCAGGTCTGTTTTGCTTATTAGTGAGTTCCTAGGAGCTAGTGCGGCATCTAGTATCTGGCTGGTGTTCAATAAGTTTTCTGGTGCATGAGTAAAATGACTCTGTCGGTTATCAACTCCCTGACTTCCTGTCATGAAGGAGGTAAAAGTCCTGGCATGTGGAAGCTGTCTCTGTCCCCCTTCCCAATTCTGCTCAGCCTCTTCCTTCTAGACTATCCAGTCCAGCGGTCTCCTGGGAAGCCTGGATTTTTGTTTCCAGGAGAATACAAATGTTGTTTACATGATATGTTCCCTCTGTCTGAGGTTGGATGGACCTGTATTGTCCTTAACAATTATATTCATATAAGCATAGAGACTGTTAGAACAGGAAAGATCATGGTAGCAAGAGAAGGGAGGTGAAGGCAAGGCCAGAGACTGGCTTCCTTATAGTTCTGGGTAGGGTGAGCTGAGCCCCTATTTTCCTGGCATCATTCATAACAAGATGGCAATTCCATGAACTATGTTGCTCCATAGGTTGCTGACTCCCTCCATTGTTCCCTGTCCTCCCTCCACCATTGATATATCTTGTTCTGTTGAGTTCTAGTGCCCACAGGTCTCCTCAGCTCCTTATGGAGCCAGGGTGTGGAGATTCTCCATCCTGAGAGTATCAGGCATCTACAAGAGTCTCTAGACATTGATTGCACTTACTAAACATTTACCAGGGTAGATGTGTGCTTGTGAAGTACCTGGATGCAGACTTCAGAGTCAAGTTAGCCTCTTAGTGTGCTGAGATCTTGGGCAAGCCACTACTCTCTCTGACACTGTTTCCTCTTTTGAAAGGTGTAGTCATGGGCCTGGCTGTACACCACTTGGGACTGTTGCAAGATCATACCAGAGGTTATGGGAATATGCAGACGATAGCTCTATAAATGACTGTGATGAGCCTTGGGGGCAACACCGGCAATTCTGTTTCCAAAAACGCAAGCCAACCCCCTGCTCGCTCTCCAATCAATGCTTACTTCTGTGTTGGTGGCCTTGGGTCTCCATGCTGTGTGACAGGCACCCATAGCAGATCCTGTGCACTGGACTCCCAGTGAATGCCTTTTCAGCCATTCATCCACTTGCACAGAGCCCTGCCAGGCACTGGGGTTGAGAACTAAGCATGCAGGAATGGGCTTTGATGGTCTGGGACAGAGAGATATGACCCAAAGGATATGCTAAGTGTTTGGAAGAAAATGCAGGAAAAACGGCAGGGCTTCTTCTGGTGGTGACCTAGGATGTCAGCAGCAAAGACATTTCCAATACACTGAGTCCATCGCCATCTACAGTATTGTCAGGAACTCAGAGAGGGCTAGGCATGGCAGCATGTACCTTTCATCTCAGTACTCAGGAGGCAGAGACAGGTGGATCAAAGCCAGCCCGGTCTACCTAGTGAGCACCAGGATAGGCAATGCTGCGTAGTGAGACTCTTGTCTCAAAACAAAACAAATAAACAACATGAAAGAGCACAGCGGACCTCTTCATCATGGGGTATTCCCAGGACCAAATTTCCATCCACAGAGTTCGCTGGGAGAACACTAAAGCCACTAACCACTGCAGAAATACCAACAATGAAATTCCTTGGCTTGGCCTTGGTTTTTCTCTAGAGAAACTGGTGATCTATAAGGCAGGCATTAGCCAATCCTTCCCCAGCCAAGGGCCTCCTTGTATGAGACGACATTCCGTTTTTCCAAAATGCCATTTGGGTGCTGTTTAAGTACCTGGGTATCAGAGTACTTGTGCAGAGTCCCTGCCTTGTGCCCCTATTCCATTGATAATGCCATGATGAGAAAATTTGGTCCAGAGAATAAGGGTTTTTTTGGGGGGAGGGGGAGTCTCAGCTATGGCTGAGCAGAAGAGATGCCATGTCTGTGTTTCTGAGCATCTCTTGTTTTCCTTGGCAGGGAAATGGAGGAGGCTGAAGATGGTATAGGGCCTTTGCACAGTGTGTATGTGTGTGTGTGTGTGTGTGTGTGTGTGTGCGTGCACATGTGTTATCTTCCATTTAACCAGTGGCAGCAAAGGTGGACAGAACCTACTTGACTCAGCTGTCCCTTGGTTACCTGTCCTTTCCTAGGCTGGACTTGTTGGTCCTGAGCAGTCTACAGGCCAAGGAGGAGGGGACAATAGCAGCCACTTATGCAACCTGGGAAACCTCTGCTGCTGTGGGACTAGTCCTGATGAATGGTCACAGTTCACAAAGCTCAGAGCACTCCAGGTGGACAAGTTCTCCCTCTGACACTTCTGCCCCACAGGCCATTCTGGTCCCTATTGCTGATTTTCCCACCCTTAGAATTAGACCCACATCCATGCCCTGACACTCTGCATTTCCTAGTTCCTGCCACTCACACATGCTGCCCATGACAAAGGGCTGAGGATGGTCTTTCTTGCCCGGTGAGTCCCTCTCTGGGCATTTGGGGCCACCCTGTTCTCCTGGATGACCCTCCACCCCACCCCCACCCCCACCTCACTCCAGGCTCCACCTGTCACTGAATGCCTTGGGAAGGGACTGCACACTCACTGGCAGATGACGAGTGGGACATGTACAGCAGCACCAGCAGCATCCCTCTCATCTCTGCCATCCCCAGAGAGAAGCACAGCGAACACCATGAGCAGCTGGGAAGACAGAAGACTCGTGACTCCATCACCTTCCACAGGCAGGCTCCCCTGCTCCCTGTCACCTTCCACAGGCAGGCTCCCCTGCTCCCTGTCACCATTCACAGGCAGCCTCCCCTGCTCCCTGTCACCATCCACAGGCAAGCTCCCCTGCTCCCTGTCACCTTCCACAGGCAAGCTCCCCTGCTCCCCAAAGGGGGTGATCCCCATTGTAGAAGCCTGTTTCTTTCCCAGATGGAGTAAACTGACCTGTCACATCTCCATCCCTGGGTTCTGTGTAAGAATGGGTAAGGAAGAGGCTCTCTGGCTCCGGTGCTTGGCTAGCAGCTTGTGAGATGGCCCAAGGAGAGAGGTAGTCTGCTTTCTTTTCTTTGTTTTCTTTTTTTTTTCAGTTGTCTTCTCAGAGCAGCCTGGGGCCTTGGCTGTGCTAGAGAGTTGGTTCTCTAAAAAGGGTTGGCTTTTGATTTGTGGAATTCAACCCTTGCTTTGACTCTATAGCCATAAAACACTGCTGAAAGAGAAGAAGGGGCTTTGGCGGGAGCTCTCCCAGGGCTTAGCGTCTTACTGTGATGTCTCCCTCCTACTAAAACTCACATCCAGGCTGCAAGTGGTGGCCCACGGTTTTTAATCCCAGCACTCGGGAGTTAGAGGCAGGCAGATCTCTGTGAGAGGCCAATCTGGTCTACAGAGTGAGTTCCAGGACAGCCAGGACTGTTACACAGAGTCCCTGTCTCGAAAAATGAAAACAAAACAACAACAACAAACAAACAAACAAAAAACCAAAAAAAAAAATCCATCTCACATCAAGTGTTGCTGGGATGTCATCACTGGTAACAGTGCCAACATTTGCTTTGTACACTCATATAGACACCCTAGACACAGACACTCTCATAATCCCCATTTTACAGACTCGGAAACTGACAGCCAGAGACATGGAGTAACATGCACAAGGTCACACAGCCACTTAAGCAGCGAATCTGAAACATGAGCTCAAAACAGTCTGAACCCCTAAGCCCTTGGGAGCATCACCTCATATCCTGGTGCCTCAAACTGTGCACCATGACCTAAGGAAACTGTGTGCACAGTTCTAAGTCACCATGTTCCCCTCATGACATTAGATGTTTCTTTTGTCCTCAGGATGATGCTCCGAGTTCTTCCGTGAACTATTCCAACTAAAGGAGAAACGAACTCACTGTGGCCTTATGCAGCAGAGCTCTACAGCGGAGTTTCTTCTATGCCTTGGGAAGAATGTTCCATTGTGGCGCCATGGCGTCCTGGTTACCACGGCATCTCTCAGCAAACAGGTGGACCTGAGAACCTAAGAGGAACAGGAGGAAATGTCTAAACGGCCTGACCTTGTTGGGGTTATTTTGAAAGATGCTTTCTGGTTATGACTAAGAAGATTTCTCCCTTTGCAAGATGTCAAGGTCCTTGATTGTAGCCGTAGGCTGTCCCTTTCTCAGCACCTGGCCCCGTTTAGACAAGTTGCCTTTCAGAGTTAAGCATATCTTGAGTCCCGATGCCAGGATGGCTTCTTGGAGGCCTCTGGCTTGTGAGTCCCAGCTACACTACTGGACAGGCTCCAAGAAACCATGCAGCCAGGTGGGATCTGCTCTTCAGCAGTCCTGGCTTTGCACAACTGTTGACTAAACAAGTACTGACAACCATGGTAAGATGGAACTCTGTAGAAACACAGAGAGCTTGCGGACTGCTGGCATGGGCTCTCAGAAGAGACCTACTTGGTGGATAATAGTGGCCAAAGACAGGCAGTATTGTGTGTGTGGGGGGGGGGGACAGAATGCAGATCGTAAGAAAGCAATGGCTGTCTCCTATTGTCCACTGATGTCCTCTGGGGGGTCGGGTTTGGGCAGTGAGAACTGATCTGGCCAGTTGTTTGATGTTGAAAGTCCCCAAGACCCTTCCTGAGCATTTTCTCACTCCCCGGCCACACCCTCCCTGCAAGAACAAAGGAAATGCTTCCCAGACAAGGGCACAATGGCTCAGATTGGTCACTTCCCTGGAGTCAGCCACCTGGAGGTTGACAGGAGAGTGTGAACCCAGACGTTTGCAGCCTAGAGATGGTGAGCCATTAGTTTCTCTGCTTAAGTCGAGGCTGCTTTTATCTGGGGAGGAAGTAGAGGTAGAGACTGGGATATGGCAATAGTTGCTCTTGGGTGGGGGAGGGGAACAGGGACTGTCAAGTGGCCTTTTCTTGAGTCTGTTTCTATTCACCTGAGGCAGCACAAGCATCAGACTGAAGAAATGATTCCATCCAGATCTAGCCTGGTGAAGCAGTGAGTTCACTTTGGGTTACTCATGGGTGCATAGGTGAGGGGTTACTTATAAACCATGAACTTTTATTTTTTATTTTTTTAAAAAATTCTTTTTTTAGAAAAGCCCAATACTTTTGAAGGAAATCGTCTCTTTGATTATGTCTATGAAACAAAGAGGCTACGTATCACCCCGAAAAACAGGCGTCTGCTTTCTCCTTCACCAAGATATTGAATAGAAGAAAATAATTGACTGACTTTGTAAACAATCAGCTCCCCTGTGCCATGTTCATAGCAGACATCACTAATCTAACACTGCACCCTTCCCCTCAGAATAGGCAGTCATTACCAACCAATCAGTCATTTCACAAGAAAAATCTCATTTGTCCTCTTAGGTCACAAAAAAAAAAATCAATGGGGCCTGGAGAGATGGCTCAGTGGGTAAGAGCACTGACTGCTCTTCTGAAGGTCCTGAGTTCAAATCCTAGCAACCACATGGTGGCTCACAACCATCTGTAATGATATCTGACACCCTCTTCTGGTGTGTCTGAAGTCAGCTACAGTATACTTACTTATGATAATAAAGAGATCTTTGGGCCAGAGCGGGGTTGACTGGAGTGAGCAGAGGTCATAAAATTCAATACTCCACAACCACATGAAGGCTCACAACCATCTGTTTAGTAACGGTGTACTCATATATATATACATAAAATAAATAAATAAATCTTTAAAAAATAAAATAAAATCAACGGTTCACTGTCTCCTTCAAAGAAAAGACAGACTTATTCCGCAGCCCCCAGCATTTAAAATGAAGATATATAGTCTACTAGTTCAACTAACTTAAACTATCAGTTTCCAAACTAAACATTGTAAATGATTTGAAAACACTGAAAAATATAGTTATGATTTATGGATTCAGCGAACTAGATAATACACTGATCTTTGAACAAGCACCAAGTTTGTGGTGGTTTGTCCTTTTGTCTTTGGTATTCAATTGTTTGACATTTTTTTTGCAGAGATATTTCAAGATTTTTCTGGTTATTTATAGTCCCGTTCCTCCTGTCTCTCTGTCCATGCCAATCAGCAGTTTACCCTGCATCTCTCTGCATTTCCCTGTGTTAAACCTTCCTCTAAACTGGGTTGTGTACTTGGTTGCCTTCTGTGTCTGGCATCTTGTGTATAGCGTGACGATTTCAAGGCTCTCCGTGTCACTGTGTGTGTTGGTGCTCCGTTCCTTTCTAAGGCTGGCTAGTATTACATGTATGTCCACACATGTAATATTACCACCATTCATTCTTCCCCCATGAGAGTACTGTTTCTACTTTGGTGCTATCATGTATAATGCGACTATTCGTATTTATGTGACGTAAGCTTGTTGGACTTCTTGCCTGTATGGAGTCACATTTTCATTACATCTGGGACTTTTCTGGCCATTGTAGCCATGAGTGTTTCTGCCCCTTTATCTCTCTCTTTCCATTACACACTTGTTGATGTACTTGGTGGTATCCTAATTTGTTTATCTTTGTTTCTCAGGCCTGATGATATCCTGAGGAAATTATCCTTTTCCTTGCTATTCTAATCTGCAACTGAAATGCTTTATGGAATTTGTGATGGGAGCGGGAGGGGGTTAAGCTTTTCAGCTACAAAATTCCCATTTGGGTCCTTTTGTATATTCTAACTCTTTAGTTACCAATACTGTCTAACTGTTCATTCACTGTTCCCATAATTTTATTATTTTTTTAATATCTAGTTATTTGAATACTCCCAAAATAGCTAACTGGGCGGGGTCTGTGGCTCAGTGGCGAGGCCTGGCTCATCCCTAGCACCGTGTAAGTACTCTGCATGCAGACCATCCTTTCTTGGTTCTTTGTGTGTCCCATGATTCTTTGTTGAAAGTTGTAGCTAGACACCACAGATCTATATTCCTGAAGACTGAGTGGTTTTCTTTCTAGTCTTTCTTCTGGTTCCATTAAGACCTTGTTTCCCAGAGTTCTGAAAAAACTTAACTCTAATGGTTTTTATTAGATTTTTCTCTTGCTTTTAATGGAAGGGCAGACTTTTAGAGTTCCTTACACTGTCGTTTTTTACTAGTTTGCCTTATTCATTCATTTATTCCTATTGTGATAAATCCACATAGAACTCCCCCCCCCCATTATCATTTAAAGCTTCTAAGCAGCACTTCGGTGGTGCTAATAGATTGGTTTTGGGCAACATCTCTGCTCTGCAGAGAATTCTTTTTCTGAAACAGGATCTTCTTATGTAGCGGTCCTGGAGGTCTGGCCCAAAACTTATGTAGACCAGGCTTGCCTCAATCTGGTGGCAATCCTCTTACCTCTGCCTCTTATATGCCGAAATTACAGGTATGCCCCACCATGTCTGGTTCCAGAGGGTTTTCATTTTTTTAAAGGGAAACTTCCTCTATCAAACTGTAACAACACGCATGCCCTCCTTCAACAGACACCATTCTATTTTGGAGGAATCTGGTTGCTTGTGGTCCCACACATTATTAGATCCACGTGGTATCTGTCCCTTTGTGTCTGACATTTTTGTGCTATCTTTATCATTTATGTGTGTTGAGGCATGGGTCAGAACTTCATTCCTTATGTGTGTAGGGGTGTGTGTGTATTCACTGAGGCAGTCTCTCAGTAAAACCCGGAGAGTGCCAATAAGGCTCATAGCCATAGTCAGCTAGCTCTAGGAGTTCCCTGCCTCTGATTCTGACTGAACCTTGGGGATTATAAGTGGGTCTTCACAGCCACCGGAGATTATGTGGACTTTGGACCTCAGGTTTGTACATTGTACACTCTATCCACTGAGCATCACCCTAAATGCTTCATTCCTTTCTAAATACCACATTTTCTCCATCCATCTATCCATGGGTACACATGTGGGACTTTTCTATCCTTTGTCTATTGTGAAGAATGCTATTTTGAGCCCTGGTGTATAACATCCTCTCCAAATTCTGGATTTTAGTTCTGTAGGCATGTACTGACTCACAACAGATTTACCAACTTGCTTTTGAGTCAGGGTCTCATAAATTCCAAGGATGACATTAAGCTCGCTTTATGGCAGAGGATGGCCTTGAACTGATCCTACTGCCTCCACAGCCTAAGTGCTGCCCTTTACCGTGTTTATGTAGTGCTGGGGATTAAATCAAGAGCTTATGTGCACTAGGTAGGAACCCTACCAACTGAGCTCCAATCCCAGCCCTATGCTGGCATGTTCACAGGCATACCAACACACACACACACACACACACACACACATGCACAGGCACATGCATATGTATCAACCTATTTTGACACACATCTGAGTACATACACAGAGAGAAAATTAGCAGTGTCTCTATACAGTAACCACAAACTATGTGAACAAGGAAATCAAGACAGCAATCCCATAACAGTAACACAGAAATACTCAGGAATAAGTTTAATCAGAAGGGTAACCATTTGTCAGCCAGCTAAAAGCCATGAAACAGTACTGAAAGGAGATACTAACGACTGGGAAAATAGTCTCTGTTTGGGGGTTGAAAGAATTAATGTTAAAATGTCTAATTCTGGGGCTGGTGAGATGGCTCAGCAGTTAAAAGCACTGACTGTTCTTCCGAAGGTCCTGAGTTCAAATCCCAGCAACCACATGGTGGCTCACAAACATTGTAATGAGATCTGATGCCCTCTTCTGGGGAATCTGAAGACAGCTACAGTATACTTACATATAACAATAAAAAATTTTTAAAAATCTAATTCTTCATCTACAGATTATATGCAATCCCCACCTATCAAAAAATTGAAAGGCATGATAATGATAATAATAATAATAATAATAATAATAATAATAATAATAATAATGGTGATGATAATAATAATGGCCGTAGATATGGCAACACATGCCTTTAATCCCAGCACTTCACAGGCAGAGGCCAATGAGCCTCTATGTTTGAGGCTGGCCTTATCTATGTAATAAAACCCTGTCTCAGAAACAAACAAACAAACAAACAAATACAAATCAGTGTTGTTTTTTGTAGAAATAGAAAAAAAATCCTAACATTCAAATGGAACCACAGAAAACCTTGAATTGAGCTTTTTTCTTTTGCCCCCAAATATCAAAGCTAGAAGCTTGTCACTATTTCATTTCAAAGTGTGCCACAAAGCTATACTAATCGAAACAGTGTGGCACTGGAATAAAAATAGATATTTAGGCCAGTAGAATAGAATAGAGCCCACATGCATTTGTGGTATTTGATCAATCATCAACCAAGCTGCCAAGAGAACACCACAAGGAGACAGTCCCTTTAGTACACACTGCGGGGGAAACTGGATATCCACATGCAGAAGAATAGATCCTGTTCTCACGCTATATTCAAAGATAGCTCAAACTGGATTAAAGCTTAACCACAAGACCTGAAACTGTGGAAAGCTTGAGGTCGGCCTGAACTACACTGAGAGACCCTGTGTTTAAAACAGATACTGGGGGAAAAGGGAGGCAGAGCTAAGAATGGGAGAGCTGGAGAGCGTAGGAGGGAAAGGAAAGAGAATGGAGGCAGACATTATCCAGCATGGCTTGAACCAGCCACAGTTATGATATCATAAGGTTAGAATAATTGAGATAAAGCTTTTATCATTATCGATTGACTCTGAAATTATTGTATTGGCATCTTGTAAATTGTGATTTTATTAATACATAAATCTGATTGATTATATATATATAGATATAGATATAGATATAGATATAGATACTGCAATTTTTTAAAATCTGAAGTGGTCAAAGGGCCTGGGTAGATATTTCTCAAAAGAAGACACACAAGTGGTTGGCAGGTATACAGAAACTACATACAGCGTCCCCGACCATCTGCTAGGACAGCTGTTTTAAAAAAGACAGGGGACAAGCAAACATTGGTGAGGGCGTGGAGAGACAGAAATCCCTGTGCAGAGAGGGAAGGGTTTAAATTGGAAAACTATGTGGGTCCCTCAAGAAAGACTTAAAAATAGAACTCTGCCACAGGAATGAAATCTGAATATCAAAGAGATAAATGTGTTCCTTTTTTTTT